>NC_088411.1:375000-750000 GCF_034236695.1 Oncorhynchus nerka
GTCCTGAGAGCTCTGGAGCAGGTTTTCATCAAGGATCTCTCTGTTCTTTGCTCCATTCATCTTTGCTTCAATCCTGACTAGTCCTCCTAGTCCCTGCCGCTGAAAAACATGCCCACAGCATGATTCTGCAAACACCATGCTTTTACCGTAGGGATGGTGCCAGGTTTCCTCCAGATGTGACGCTTGGCATTCATGCCAAAGAGTTCAATCTTGGTTTCATCAGACCAGAGAATCTTGTTTCTCATGGTCTGAGAGTCTTTAGGTGCCTTTTGGCAAACATCAAGTGGGCTGTCATGTGCAGACAGTTCTTGGTCCTTTTACTGAGGAGTGGCTTCCGTCTGGCCACTCTACCATAAAGACCCGATTGGTGGAGTGCTGCAGAGATGGTTGTCCTTCTGAAAGGTTCTCCCATCTCCACAGAGGAACTCTAGAGCTCTGGTTATTGGTCACCTCCCTGACTAAGGCCCTTCTCCTCCGATAGCTCAGCTTGGCCGGGTGGCCAGCTCTAGGAAGAGTCTTGGTGGTTCCAAGCTTCTTCCATTTAAGAATGATGGAGGCCACTGTGTTCTTGTGGACCTTTAATGCTGCAGAAATGTTTTATTATCCTTCCACATATCTGTGCCTCGACACAATCCTGTTTCGGAGCTCTACGGACAATTCCTTCGACCTCATGGCTTGGTTTTTGTTCTGACATGCATTGTTAACTGTGGGACCTTAAATAGACAGGTGTGTGCCTTTCCAAATCATGTCCAACCAATCAAGTTGTAGAAACATGTCAAGGATGATCCACGGAAACAGGATGCACCTGAGCTCAATTTCGAGTCTCATAGCAAATGGTCTTAATACGTATCTAAATAAGGTATTTCTGTTTTGAATCTTTATACATGTGCAAACATTTCTAAAAACCTGTTTTCGCTTAGTCATTATGGGGTGTGTGTAGATTGCTGAGGATTTCTTCTTTTAAATTGTATTTTATTTTAGAATAAGGCTGTAAAAGTCAAGGGGTCTGAATACCTTCCAAAGGCACTGTATATGTGTGTCTTGTATGTTGTAAGGAGGTGCACCCTTCCTTCCACTGTGCCAATAGATTACTGCTGGGGCCGAGTGAGTAATGCCAACCAGTCAGTGCCATGCTGGCATGTGTCCCTTGTGAATTAGCTGCGAATCAGGATCTCTGATTAGCTATGTTCAACCGTGCATTTACTATTGGCTTCCATGACTGTATGGTGACAGTCTTTCTCTCTCTCCCTCTGTGATATAGGATCTGGGTCGGATATAGGAGTATTCGTCAAAACAGGTCAAGGAACTCCTGTCTTATTTGCACATCGTTATATAAGCAGAACACTGCTTCTACAGTGTTATGTGAAGTTTGGTTCATTCTACATGGAACTGTTACACTTGAAAGTGATCGAAGCACTTTGTTATTTTACATAAGCTCGGCAATTGGTGCATCACTGTTATCGTCACTTTTTTTTATATTATTCTGTAGGCTAGTGACCGATGCAAAGCTACTTCCTGGAGGAAGCTTTGACTCGGTCAGTAGACTACAGAGTGGTGTGAGAAGAGTGCCATCCTCCTGCATCTCACATCTGCCTGTAGTTATTGAACTCTGCCTGCTGGGCAATCTAACAGAGGACATAAGGAGAGAGGAGACAAGGCAACACTAGCCAGTTATAGAATATTATGTTCTAGGACAGCTGAGCCGACTCAAGACCGGGCATTCAACTTGGGAGTTGATACTGTTTCCACGGTAACATGCATTTACATAGCATGATGAAACGTTGAAACTAAGTTGCAAGCTGCTTTCATAGCAAGGTGTTTAAAACGAGTGTCTTCAGCTGTGCCACCAGAGACCCTGGGTTCGCGCCCAGGCTCTGTCGTAACCGGACGCGACCGGGAGGTCCGTGGGGCGACGCACAATTTTAATTAAATTAAAATACAAAACGAGTGTCTTATGAAACATATAAATATATGCAATATACAATGTAAATACATGTTACCGTGGAAAGAGTAATCAAAAAGAGTAATCAAAAACCACAGTCGCAATAGAGTACAGTACCATAGAGCAGAGTACAGTACTGTAGAGCACAATAGAGTAGGTTACCGTAAAGTCGAGTAGAGTTTAATACAGCACACGCAAATAGAGTACAGTACAACATATTATACTATACTCTACTGAACTATACTCTACTCTGTGTTTCTTTACTGTATTGTACTCTGCTGTGCCCTACTGTACTGAACTATACTCTTATCTACTTTACTTTACTGTACTGAACTATACTTTACTATTTTTTACTTTACTGTACTGTACTGTGCTCTTCTGTACTGCAATGTGCTGTACTGTACTCTACTTTATGTGATGTCCAAACTTGTGAAACATAGATGTCTATGATTGGTATAGATTTGGTCCGGTCTGTTTGGGGTGGAGCTCATTAGAATGTGTGTAAAATAATATCCAAATATGCAAAGGAGGATACTGATATTTTTGTACTTGTTCAGGATACAAGAGAATGACATTCATAATTATGCATGACTTTATAGTAAAGATCAAGGACCGATGATGTCATTCTGTTATCGTCATTCTGATACTGTCGAGCCACTTCACTTACTGTAGTTCAACAACCAAAATAGATTGTGTATATGTTGTAAGGAGGAGCAGCCTTCCACTGTGCCAATAGACTACTCCTGGGACCGAGTGAGTAATGCCAACCAGTCAGTGCCATGTTAAACCGTGTATTTACTATTGGCTTCCATGTCTGTATGGTGACACCCCATTTTTTTCTGCAGACATCTTTGAGTCATAATTAGGAGTAGATATTTAACAGATTTTTTGGGAAATCGTGGTCACATAAAAAACTGAGGGAGATTTTACTGTCATCTGTTATAGAGGTCGACCGATTATGATTTTTCAACGCCGATACCGATTATTGGAGGACCAAAAAAGCCGATACTGATTAATCGGAAGATTTTTTAAATGTATTTGTAATAATGACAATTACAAAAATACTGAATGAACACTTATTTTAACTTAATATAGTACATCAATAAAATCAATTTAGCCTCAAGTAAATAATGAAACATGTTCAATTTGGTTTAAATAATGCAAAAACAAAGTGTTGGAGAAGAAAGTAAAAGTGCAATATGTGCTATGTAAGAAAGCTAACGTTTCAGTTCCTTGCTCAGAACATGAGAACATAAGAACGCTGGTGGTTCCTTTTACCATGAGTCTTCAATATTCCAAGGTAAGAAGTTTTAGGTTGTAGTTATTATATCAAATCAAATCAAATTGTATTTGTCACATACACATGGTTAGCAGATGTTAATGCGAGTGTAGCGAAATGCTTGTGCTTCTAGTTCCGACAATGCAGTAATAACCAACAAGTAATCTAGCTAACAATTCCAAAACTACTACCTTATAGACACAAGTGTAAGGGGATAAAGAATATGTACATAAAGATATATGAATGAGTGATGGTACAGAGCGGCATAGGCAAGATACAGCAGATGGTATTGAGTGCAGTATATACATATGAGTGAGTATGTAAACAAAGTGGCATAGTTAAAGTGGCTAGTGATACATGTATTACATAAGGATGCAGTAGATGATATAGAGTACAGTATATGCGTATACATATGAGATGAATAATGTAGGGTATTATAGGACTATTTCCCTCTATACCATTTGTATTTCATCGCTCCTCCCTGGGCTCGAACCAGCAACACAGCGACAACAGCCACCATCGAAGCAGCGTTACCCATGCAGAGCAAGGGGAACAACTACTAGAAGGCTCAGAGCGAGTGACATTTGAAACGCTATTAGCGCGCGCTAACTAGCTAGCCATTTCACTTCGGTTACACCAGCCTCATTTCGGGAGTTAATAGGCTTGAAGTCATAAACAGCGCAATGCTTGACGCACAACGAAGAGCTGCTGGCAAAAAGCACGAAAGTGCGGTTTGAATGAATGTTTACATGCCTGCTTCTGCCTACCACCGCTCAGTCAGATACTTAGATACTTGTATGCTTGTATGCTCAGTCAGATTATATGCAACGCAGGACACGCTAGATAATATCTAGTAATATCCTCAACCATGTGTAGTTACCTAGTGATTATGATTAATTGTTTTTTATAAGATAAGTTTAATGCTAGCTAGCAACTTACCGTGGCTTACTGCATTCGTGTAACAGGCAGTCTCCTTGTGGAGTGCAACGAGACAGAGGCAGGTCGTTATTGTGTTGGACTAGTTAACTGTAAGGTTGCAAGATTGGATCCCCCGAGCTGATAAGGTGAAAATCTGTCGTTCTGCCCCTGAACAAGGCAGTTAACCCACCGTTTCTAGGCCGTCATTGAAAATAAGAATGTGTTCTTAACTGACTTGCCTAGTTAAATAAAGGTATATATAAAAAATATAAAAAATGAATTGGCAAATCGGCGCCCAAAAATACAGATTTCCGACTTGAAATCGGCCCTAATTAATCGGACATTCCGATTAATCGGTCGACCTCTAATATGTTACCAAACTTTGCATCTGCGCTGTTCTTAAATGTGTTTCAGTAAAAATGTATGGAGGCAATTGTTAAAAGTAGACTTCTGCATATAGGTGTATGGTTTGTTAAACTTTGCAATCAATGGTTTTAGCTTGGCACAGAGTGAAAAGGTTACTGTCCTGGCACCTCTGTTACCATGGAATTGCCAAACACCAAAATCACAGCTGGAGCCCTGGGCTTGTTACTTAACCCATGATGTCATGGGACCACATCTGTCACGTCTACACCCGCTCCCCCGCTCTGGCACTCGACGTCGCAGGTCTATAGCTCAGCATTCAACACCATAGTGCCCGCTAAGCTCATCACTAAGCTAAGGACCCTGGGACTAACCACCTCCCTCTGCAACTGGATCTTGGACTTCCTGACGGGCCGTCCCCCAGGTGGTAAAGGTAGGCAACAACACGTCTGCCACGCTGATTCTCAACACTGGGGCCCATCAGGGGTGTGTACTTAGTCACCTCCAGTACTCCCTGTTCACCCACGACTGCGTGACCAAACACGACTCCAACACCATCATTAAGTTTGCTGACAAAACAACAGTGGTAGGCCTGATCACTGACAAAGATGAGACAGCATATAAGGAGGAGGTCAGAGGACTGGCAGTGTGGTGCCAGGACAACAACCTCTCCCTCAATGTGAGCAAGACAAAGGAGCTGATCGTGGACTGCAGGTGGGCCGAACAGGCCCCCATTAACATCAACGGGGCTGTAGTGGAGCAGGACGAGAGTTTCAAGCTCCTTGGTGCCCACATCACCAACGATCTATCATGGTCCAAACACACCAAGACAGTCGTGAAGAGTGCACGACAAACCTTTTCCCCCTCAGGAGACTGAAAAGATTTGTCATGGGTCCCCAGATCCTCAAAAATTTCTACAGCTGCACCATCGAGAGCATCCTGATCGGTTGCGTCACCGCCTGGTATGGCAACTGCTCGGCATCCGACCGTAAGGCGCTACAGAGGGTAGTACGTATAACCCAGTACATCACTGGGGCCAAGCTTCCTGCAATACAGTAATAGGCGTGGTCAGAGGAAAGCCCATAAAATTGTCAGAGACTCCAGTCACCCAAGTCAAAGACTGTTTTCTCTGCTACCGCACGGCAAGCGGTACAGGAGCACCAAGTCTAGTATTTGAGCACCACCCCCAGCATGAGTTGTACACTGCTGCTACTTGCTGTTTATTATCTATGCATAGTCACTTCACCCTCTACCTACATGTACAAATGACCTCTAACCTGTACACCCGCACACTGACTCAGTACCCGTACCACCTGTATACAGCCTCGTTATTGTTATATTATTGTGTTACTTTTATTATTTTTTTAAACTTTAGTTTATTTGGTAAATATTTTCTTAACTCTTCTTGAACTGCACTGTTGGTTAAGGGCTTGTAAGTAAGCATTTCACGGTAAGATCTACACTTGTTGTATTCGACGCATGTGACAAATAAAGTTTGATTTGATTTACTAACTATACATCCTGGCAACCCGTCATTACGCACACCTAGCAATCATCATTACACATACCTGCGCCCCATTATTAGACACACCTGAACTTCATCACAACCCTGATTATTCCCCCTTTATTTAGCCCTCAGTTGTCATCAGTCCTTAGGTGTTATTGTTTTTCTCTCGTGTTCAGAACGCTTCCCATGTTTGTTCTTTTGTATCTGTTCTATATTAAACTCACCTTCTGCACCTGCTTTCTGACTATACGTTACAACGTCTTCTCGTACATGTTGACGAAATACTAATGTTTCAGTGTCCGGGGGTTTTACAGTGCATTCAGAAAGTATTCAGACACCGTGCCTTTTTTCCACATTTTGTTACGTTACAGCCTTAAAATGGATTCAATAAATGTTTTTCCTCATCAATCAACACACAATAACCCATAATGACATTGGGAAAACAGTTTTTTTTTAAAATAGCTTATTTAAGTATTCATACTCAAAATTGAGTTTAGGTGCTTGATTGGAGTCCACCTGTGATACACTTAATTGAGTGGACATGATTTGAAAAGGCACACACCTGTCTATACAAGATCCCACAGTTGACAGTGCATGTCAGAGCAAAAACCAAGCCATGAGGTCGAAGGAATTGTCCGTAGAGCTCCGAGACAGGATTGTGTCAAGGCACAGATATGGGGAAGGATAATATAACATTTCTGCAGCATTGAAGGTCCACAAGAAGACCGTGGCCTCCATCATTCTTAAATGGAAGAAGTTTGGAACCACCAAGACTCTTCCTAGAGCTGGCCGCCCGGCCAAACTGAGAAATCAGGCGAGAAGGGTCATTCATCTGTGAATTCGATGGTCACTCTGACAGAGCTCCAGAGTTCCTCTGTGGAGATGGGAGAACCTTCCAGAAGGACAACCATCTCTGCAGCACTGCACCAATCAGGCCTTTGCGGTAGAGTGGCCAGACGGAAGCCACACCTCAGTAATAGGCACATCACAGTCCGCTTGGAGTTCTCTAGTCTGATGAAACCAAGACAATACAGGAGTAGCTTCGGGACAAGTCTCTGAATGTCCTTAAGTGGCCCAGCCAGAGCCCAGACTTAAACCTGATCGAACATCTCTGGAGAGAGCTGAAAATAGCTGTGCAGTGTCGCTCCCCCTCCAACCTGACAGAGCTTGAGAGGATCTGCAGAGAATAATGGGAGAAAGTCACTAAATACATGTGTGCCAAGCTTGTAGCGTCATACCCAAGAAGATTTGAGGCTGTAATCGCTGCCAAAGTTGCTTCAACAAAGTACTGAGTAAAGGGTCTGAATGCTTATGTAAATGTGATATTTCCATTTATTGTTTTTATAAATGTGCACAAATGTCTAAAAAAACTGTTTTTGCTTTGTCATTATGGGGTATTGTGTGTAGATTGATCAGGAAAAAATATTTTTAATACATTTTAGAATAAGGCTGTAACATAACAAAATGTGTAAAAAATCAAGGGGTCTGAATACTTTCCGAATGCACTGTAAAACCCTCTGACTCTGAAACATTAGTATTTCGTCAACATGTATGAAAATACGTTGTGTGTAGAGTAAGTTTTATGCTTACTTAAGAGTGTGTCCAGAGATAAAGTCATGCAAGTTGGGATTTCAATCAGTTTTTGCAGAGTTCTATGCTGACCTTTTTTTTTAAATTACAAGGAACAAGTGTGCGCCTACGTTGAAAAATGTAGGCCCGTACAAATACATTTTAGGGCACAATTAAAAATATTTGAGATATTAAAGCTATAATCCTTACTTTTTCTAGGCACACTGCGGGTAAAATTGTCAAGTCTTGTTTTGTAATGTTGAAATCCCAGAGTTTAGCAGTGGAGAGAAGCGGGCATGCAGGAAAGGTGTGGAGGGTTGTGAGGCCACTCACTGGCACTGCCAGAGTAAGGAATCCCTGGCTCAGCTTCACTCAATCACCCAGGTTGCCCTGGTGATGGAAGGATGTCATAGAATTTACCATGCTATAATGCCCATTGGCCATCTCTCTGACTTACTCCACATCATTGGTTCCTTTCCCTCCCTGCCCCCACCCTCTTCCAGCTCCTATAACAGATCACTCTACTCTTTGAGGATTTGCTGCATCATTATGACAAGCTCTATCTTTCTTTGGTCTTTCATGGAGAAAAACATGGCATCTAATCAAAGTATGAGCCAAAATGACATAAAGGGCAGCCATTTTGAGGCTATCATTGCTGTCTGTCGTCGATGATAAACACAGGCCAAACAGCTAGGAGAAACACACTGTTCCAGACCATTGGCTTCCTCCAGTCCACCTCCCATCTTCTGATTTAGAAGATGCTGTCATCGGGAAGAGCAAAGAATGGTCGGGTGTGGCATCTGCATGGTCCTAAGGGGCTCCGACTCATATCCCTCAGCAGCGCCTGCATGTCTCCCAGCGTCCCAGTACAGTGGTTGCAGCAACGCTCAGCTGCAGACAGCAACGTCTCTGACCGAGAGCCTCTACAGTTTACAGAGAGAACAGGGCTGATGACGTCCCACAGGAACACACTCAGAAGCTCTTACAATCAAGTTTTCCCTGACCACGTGACCTGACCAAGAACAACTCATGGCGCTAACCCTAACTACAGGATCTCATTATGGACCACTTGTAAGTTGCAAGTCCTGTTTGATCATGATCAGGGGAGCGCACAGAAAACAAGATCATTCCATCTCTCTGAGAGGCACATTTCTGAACCATATCTCGAGAGGCAATACCATCCCCCTATCTTCTCTTCCTTAATTTCTGTCACTTTCACGGCATGCATGTAACAGCTCTGAAAGGTTGTGGCCTGTTTTCTGTGAAGCAATCAGGATCCACAAAAAGAGTCGACTGCAGGGGAAAAGGACTGATGTCAGAGTGATATGTAAAAATGGAGAGAATGAGGAAGAGAGAGGAACATGAAGAGAGAGGCAATTCCATGGTAACAGAATGACACTGAGACTTAAAAAATCTATCATCTTCAAATGTATGCCAAACAAAAACCATTGATTGCAAAGTTAACAAACTCTATGCACAAGGACAACTTTCAACAATTTCCACAGAAAATTGTACAAAAACGCATTTACACTGAAAAAAATATAAACGCGACATGCACCTTTCATTTTCTCATAATTACAGTGGAGCCCAGAGATGGGGCCCGTCTCTGATTGCTTGTAGGAATCTATTACTGCCCTATCGCCATGATTAACGAGGATGTACACATACACACTCATCGTGTGTGAAGAAGCTGATGACAGTGCCTTTCAACACATCGGTGAGGTGCAACACTTCACACTATAAAAGGTAATGTCACCTCTGTCACCTCCCATTAACCGGTCCACTACTGAACCCCCTGTAGCAATACACCACTCACTGCATCTTGTTTGTCCTCAGAACTCACATTAGCAACCCCCTGCTAATGGCTAGGCTTTAGCTCAGAGTGTTAACACAATAGTGTGCAAACAACTTGGGTTTAAAACCAGTCTGTCATTCCTAAAAGATTGAATTTGGCATGCACAAAAACATTTTGTCATTGCATTAGGCATCTGAAACACCACAGAATACTGATTACGTTCCAAGTAAAGGGCTATCAATTCATAAGCCCTGAAAATGACCATACATACACTGCACTGCAGAATTAAGTTGAGTATTCGCACAATGTTTGACAAATGGGGTTCATTAACTTTTAACGGTCCAGCAGTCGGGGAGGAGGAAAAACAGATGAACGTCATTTATGTTCACCCCCTTATGGAGTCATTTGTCCTAACCCGAAAACATGTAGAAAGACACTCTCATTAAGACCCAGCAGTTGGGTGGCGGTGGTCTTCAAACCAAGACCAGGTTAATGGTATTGAGGGTTGACAGGGTCAAGAAAACAATGCCTCTCATAGGACACAGTAGTGCTTGCCACATGGGGACATCCATGCAGTGGTTAAAGAAGTCCGGGATTGACAGCGAATCCCTGGTGGATTCTATACCCTGACGGACACACACAAGTGCCACATGCCTGCCCTTGTATCAGCATAGAGTAAACGCTGAAACAAAGCTAAGAAAACACTCAGAGACGAACCCCAATCGTTGCCCCTGGTGAGACATTAACTGGTTAGATAGCACATGCACAGAGCATTGTCACAGACACATAGGCTTACTGCAGCAGTCACCAACCTTTTCAAGCCAAAGATCACATCCCAAGTCCAAACATAAAACCAAGATCTACCACTTGCAAATAATGATGACAAAACAAGGCCACAACGTAGTTCCACTTTGACATTCTTTATTTTCTTACCTGTCAGTCACACACAACGTTTTCATTTAATTACACAAATAGTATAATCAGAAATGCAACTATCATTCAACATTTTATAACAGTCATATTACATGTTTCAATATTTCCACAGGTCTATTACTCATTCACCATTCATATGGTGAATGACAAAATGACAATACTCAAGTAAGTGCAACTAGCATTCAAAATATTATGACAACAGTCACATCATTCAATTGTTCAAAAATATGTTCACACAAATCACAGCCCTACCACCATTCATTACCTCAATAATCAGTCAATTACAGGCCTAAGCCAATCATGTACAGTACTGTTTCACTTTCCCTTTTGAACAACATACAACACAGATCATATCCTTTTGTAAACAATATAGCCTACAAACAGATTTCAAACTGGCAATACTCACTCACTCTGATGGCTGTGGATGAGATCACCTCCCCACACACACGCATTCAATGTGATGGCTGTGATTGCACACTATCAGCAAGTGCTCTATAGTCTGGCTCATAGTTTGACACAGCAAGTCTGACACTGTCTGTAAGATGTCTATTAGTTAGACAAGACCTGTTCTTTGACTTGATTATTTTCATCTGTGAAAAGGCCATCTCACAGAGATATGCTGATCCAAAGTAGGCCTTCGCCTTAAGTGCGCAGGATGAGCTGTCGGTTTGGTAGAAAGCGACTGCTGTGCTTTCAATACAGACTTGAGCTCGTCAACTTTCTTTGAGCGAAGTGTGCTCTTTAGCGGGTAGTTTTTAAAATTTTACTTGGGGTGAATGGTGTTTGTGGTGCCGCTCCACGTTACCCCTTTTTGCGAGGGCTACAGCCTGGTGACAAATCAGGCAAATCCTTTGTCCTTAACTACGGTGAACAGAAAATCGTGTTCCCATTCTTCATGACATGATACATTTTTTGCTCTTTCCGTTGTGCCTCCGCCATCGTTTCGTTAGATTGCGTATCGTTAGCTTGATAGCTCGTGAGCGTTACAAGTGCCTGAGCTATTCAGGGACATAATTTGTCAGAGGTTAACCCTAGAAACGGTATTTGATTGGCCAGATAACCCCTGCCCGCCCCTCCACCCCCATCACTACACACAGAGCTCACACATGGAGCATTTCATTTGAAATTAAATTTCTAAATAATAATTAATACATTTAAACATTTAGACGTTTATGGGGTTTTTTCTATGATTTTGAAAACTCCTCGCGATCGACTTTGAATGCTTCCAAGATTGACTTGTCGAGCGATCAAAAGGGTTGGTGACTCCTGGCTTACTGTAAATACAGCAGCTAGAGAAAGAAACTCTGGATTTGTCTTCAATGAGACTTCAGGTATCCTTGGGATTTCACATGCAATGTTTGGCAGCCATGTCCCATCATTCTCTTCCCTGTCTTATGGGACACTGGCACTGCCTGCTACCTCAGGGTATGTAATGTCACCTATCCTCACACAAGGCCTTGAACAGGGTTTGCCATCCCCAGTATGGCACTCAAACCTTCACAGCCAAGGTCCAAAGAAAAGCCATACACGTTGCCCTAAGTTACAAGCATAGTTTGTTGTTTGCCATTGAACAAACCCGTTCATCAATCAAATAATGGTTCCAGGCACGGTTATACATCATTCCAACTTCGTTTTGAAATGGATAACAGTAAAAGCACAAGATGGATACCCCAAAATAATGAAGACATTAGTGGCGTGCCTGCTTTTTTCCCTGAGAATAACATGCAATTTACGCCAATGTCTTCAATCATCAGCAATAACAGGGGCAGAATGACAGTCAGTCAGTAATGGTAAGGCCAGAAATGCAAGGCAAATAATGCCCCTTGGGTCTGATAGTCGAAACAAATCATAAAGTTTTTCTCACTTTTGCTGAGGATTAGGAACCCATTTTCTGACATCCTTATTTCCTGGAAAACAGGGAATGGGGATAACATAACAGTTTCCCCCATTTCCTTTTGCTCTTTTATCAGTGCCCACATTCTTTCACTTCCGCTGCTGACCCAGCAGCATGGCCAAAAGTTCCAAAACACAAATATCTTTTTCACGTTTTTGAGATGAAAACATCCTTTCCTAAAGAGATCCCGGCACTTCCCGCTAACATAACAGTTTCCCCCAATCAAGACCTGACCTCTCACAGAAAGTCCAATCAACACAAAAACTGTGAATGAGAAGATTTTAAAAAACAGCCAGAGGAATTAAAGCAGTTGTCTTTAATTAGGGATGCCTGTTGCCTTCCTCACCACAGCCCAGACAGTCACACATTTTCAACACCATACAACACCATTACACAGGACCACGCTAAAATAGTACAACATATAATTGAAAAAGCCTTTGCGGTAATGCATCTTCTTCCCCATAGCTTATTGAGTGAGCCAGTGTAAGTCAGGCAGCTGCCAAGGTCACAGAGACATCCCTATTTACATGGATGCCCAGCAGTCAGGAGCCCTGCTGGTGCCTCCACCCTCTAAATGTGACTAATTGCTCCTACAGTTCTGCTTCTTAGGGTACAGGTTATAACTCAGTACCGGGGTGTTACGCCTCAGTGGGCTAGTGCTCCATGCATCAGCTTCAGCTCTCAAAGTATACAGGTACACACGCACACTTGTGCATGCATGGACACACACACACACACACACAGCTGGATGGGACGACATGCTGATGAGGTCACTAGAGTGTGGTGATATTAACACACCACACCTGGCTACACCCACAGGGCAGAGGTACATGCATGCTTTGACTCTCTTACAAAGATAGTAAATGAGACACTTCAATTAACAGGTGTGCCTTGTTAAAAGTTCATTTGTGGAATTTCTTTCCTTCTTAGTGCATTTGAGCCAATCAGTTGTGTTGTGTTAAGGTAGGGGTGGTATACAGAAGATAGCCCTATTTGGTAAAAAAAAGCCAAGTCCATATTATGGCAAGAACAGCTCAAATAAGCAAAGAGAAATGACAGTCCATCATTACTTTAAGACATGAAGGTCAGTCAATCTGGAAAATGTCCATAACTTTTAAAGTTTCTTCAAGTGCAGTCGCAAAACCCATCAAGAGCTATGATGAAACTGGCTCTCATGAGGACCGCCACGGGAAAGGAAGACCCAGAGTTACCACTGCTGCAGAAATTGCAGCCCAAATAAATGCTTCAGAGTTCAAGTAACAGACACATCTCAACATCAACTGTTCAGAGGAGACTGTGTGAATCAGGCCTTCATGATCGAATTGCTGCAAATAAACCACTACTAAAGGACACCAATAAGAAGAAGAAACTTGCTTGGGCCAAGAAACACGAGCAATAGACATTACATTTACATATTTACATTTAAGTCATTTAGCAGACTCTCTTATCCAGAGCGACTTACAAATTGGTGCTTTCACCTTATGACATCCAGTGGAACAGCCACTTTACAATAGTGCATCTAGGTCTTTTAAGGGGGGGGGGGGTGAGAAGGATTACTTTATCCTATCCTAGGTATCCTATCCTAGGTATTCCTTAAAGAGGTGGGTATACATTAGGCCGGTATAAGTACCCAGGGGATAATGGGGAAGATGGGCGACACCTGGAGGGGGGTAGAGACAAGCACAAAGACAGGTGAAACAGATAAAGGCATGACAACAACAACTACTCCCCGGGTGCCGATGATGTTGATCAAGCCAGCCCCCCACACAGAAGATGCATTTCGGTTGAATGCATTCAGTTGTGCAACTGACTAGGTATCCATTTTCCCTTAAACTGCTTCCATCACAGTTTCCTATTCCCTCTGCCTGCCAAGTCCACTCTGTTGAGAGGTTATACCTTTTGCATTGATCAGCATCTGTATCAGTGTCTGACTAACTGACTCAGCGAAGCCTTAAAGAGCAAGTCAGCAGGCTATGCTATAAGGATGTTATGACATAGAATATCCTGTAGGTGTGCCAGCGTCATCCGTTAACATTATCTCAGACTCAGGCAAGAAAAACAAAGTGGTTGTAACATACTTTTACCACCGCAGGGCTGTATTAGAGTCAACACTGACAATGCGGAAGTCATTAACCTGAGAACGAAAACGAGTTAATCTGGTTGTGGTGCATACATCATTGTCTTTGTGTTTGATCTGACTAGCAGGTCCTGTTTGCCAATTTTGATTACCTGAAGAATAATGAGTCGAGTCGAAACAAACACAACATTGATTGTGCATTGGGTTATGCATCAGTGACAGAGAAAAGCTCCTCAGTAATGTGACAAAGACACAATGTTGACATGACTTTTATACTAAACAAAAATATAAAACACAACATGCAACAATTTCAAAGATTTTACTGAGTTACAGTTCAAAAATGAAATCCGTCAATTGAAATAAGTTCATTGGGCCCTAATCTATGGATTTCACATGACTGGATGGATTTCACATCTGTTGAGCACAGATACCTTAAAAAAAGAAGGTAGGGGCATGGATCAGAAAACCAGCCAGTATCTGGTGCGACCACCATCTGCCTCATGCAGAGTGACACATCTCCTTCTCATAGAGTTGACCAGGCTGTTGATTTTGGCCTGTGGATTGTTGTCCCACTTCTCTTCAATGGCTGTGCGAAGTTCCTGGATATTGGCAGGAACTGGAACACGCTGTCATACACGTCAATCCAGAGCACCCCAAACATGCTCAATGAGTGACATTTCTGGTGAGTATGCAGACCATGAAAGAACTGGGACATTTTCAGATTCCAGGAATTGTGTACAGATCCTTGCAACATGGGGCCGTGCATTATCATGCTGAAACATGAGGTAATGGCGGCGGATGAATGGCACGGCAATGGGCCTCAGGATCTCGTCTCTGTATTTCTGTGCATTCAAATTGCCATCGATAAAATGCAATTGTGTTCATTGACGGTAGCTTATACCTGCCAATACCCTAATCCCTCCACCAACATGGGGGCGCTCCGTTCACAACGTTGACATCAGCAAACCACTAGCCCACACAACGCTATTCACATGGTTTGCGGTTGTGAGACCGGTTGGACGTACTGCCAAATTCTCTAAAACAACGATCGAGGCGGCTTATGGTGTAGAAATGACCATTCAGTTATCTGATAAGAGCTTTGGTGGACATTCCTGCAGTCAGCATGCAAATTGCACACTCCCTCAAAACTTGAAACATCTGTGGCATTGTGTTGTGTGACAAAACTGCACATTTTAGAGTGGCCTTTACTGGCCCTGGAGGGATGTAAACAAATGTGTGCACAAAATATTAGAGAAATAAGCTTTTTGTGTGCATGTCAAATTTCTGGCATCTTTTATTTCAGATCATGAAACATGGGACCTACATGTTGTGTTTATATTTTTGGGTAGTGTAGTTACCGTATAAGGTATGGGTGGGTCCCATTCTCTCTTACTGTATCCCTGTCTGTCACAATCCAATTTGGCCTCACTAATACCACTACCCCAGAGACATAAAAACCACTAGTGCTCTTGGCTCTGCTGTTACCGTAGTAACAGAGACACACAGATCTTGGATTTCATTTCACTGAATAGGGGGCACATTCTTGCCCCACAAATATTCAAATTAGGAGAAAACACCAGTTCAGACTATCTGATATTGCAGGCCTTCTGTCAAGACATAGTAGACAGAACAGGCAAATGGCATGCATTCTACAGTGAGCCTTGTGTTTTCAAATTCTGTGCAATTTCGACATGTATTTTCTATTGTTGGATAGCACTCTTGAATGTAGTGAATAAATGTGGTTAATACCCAGGAATTCTAGTACAACATAGTTTCAACATCAATGACTCTTCCTTTGATTAGCGAATAGGCTATATGAGATTTTGTTTGGACTTTACCTTTAAATTGCATACGCAGTATGCTATTCCATTACAGTAAAGCATTGAATAACTTGCTTTTGCGATGTCCAGGTGTCCAACATCAGTTTGGAATAGTACCCAAGCAGAGAATGCCTCGCATTCGCGTCGTGTCACATTCGCACACTCCCCGATTGTGCGTGCGAACCATGGTCAACCGCGCGACCACTGATACATCAATTAAGGCCTTATAAAGAAAACTTCTAAAACCAGCAGTGGTGCATACAGATGTCACCTGCAACATGAACATGCAAACTTCACGTAAGATTCAATCATTTTCGACCGAGAAGTCGGATGGAGCATATATAGGCAGCCTTTTCTGCCTCATCGAAGTACGTCCAAGATTGCGCAACTAAATGGGTCTCTTAATAAATGTGCCCTTACCTGCCCACTGTTTGGTTGGCGAGCTGTCGCATTCTATTGAATTGCTTCTTCATCTTCTATTTTTCTGCGTTAACACCGATGGATAGAGCGACTCCACATTTCTCATTGACAAAACAGTCCGGATCTCCAACGAGAATTACAAGACAGCCCACCTTTTAACAATCCTTTTTTATCATAGCCATAAGGAACGCATCGCAAAACAAGAGTAATAGGGGAGACAATTTCAACGCATTTTATGGTCCCTGTCACGCAGTCCACTGCTCAGAGATGCTGTACCAATTTCTCCGGGCAGAGTGACAGCTCACGACACGACGCTACTGCGCAGTATGGGGAATGCAGTTCCACCGACCAAACGTTGAGCCTACAAAGAGACCATCATGAATTCTACATGATACCGTGTTTAAAACAAAGTGTACACACTTTTTTTCAACCTGACAAAATATCTAGCTAACACCCTTGTTCAGTTTAAAAGCAATTCCATTGCTCTATAGGTAGGTTACATTGAAAAACAAGAATTGAGTGGGCATTCACTATTCGTATGGGCCAAGGTCTACTTGCAGACCCCAAGTACCAAAATATACTTTTTGCATTTCAGTATAGACAATTTAATCTACTTACAATATCAGGTGAAATATGCATCTAATACAACATGTCAGATAATGTCTAAGGAACGTGGTTTGATACCTGGTAGGTCACACACAGACCCTGGCACATGTCCCTAAAATGTCCTTATGTTGAACAATTTGGTTTGTTGATAGTACAATAAAGCAGTCAGATAGTATAACTAGTTTAGGTAGGCCTAGTCTGCAGGAAAAAAATATTCTGTGGTTTACTAAGGAAAACAGCATCATCTTGTGGCTATTAAAGCAGAGTACCACACAGATTCCTGACTCATTTAATTGGTATAATTTGTGCTTAGCATTGGCTGCAAAAGTCTGTGATAGCTTTTTACAGCAACACATACACTTTCTGTTCTCAAGGAAAAATATCCAAAGGAATATGCTGTCATCGAAGACAGAAATGACTTTGGGTGCTATGCAATTATTTATTATTAGGCTACCATATCTGGGAACTTCCCAAGTATATGCATTGTAATGCAAAACATTACTACACTAAGAGTATGCGTTTAAAGTGATAATACTGTGACTTGTCAAACAACACATCATTTATTTATTAAATTAATGAGAATATAATACCTATACAAGCCAGTCCCCTCCAGTACTCCCTGTTCACCCACAACTGCGTGGCCACGCACGACTCCAACACCATCATTAAGTTTGCCTACGACACGTCGGTGGTAAGCCTGTTCACAGACGACGATGAGACAGCCTATAGGGAGTAAGGTCAGAGACCTGGCAGTGTGGTGTCAGGACAACAACCTCTCCCTCAACGTGAGCAAGACAAAGGAGCTGATCGTGGACTACAGGAAAAGAAGGGCCGAACACGACTCCATTTACATCAACGAGACTGTAGTCAAGCGGGTCAAGAGTTTCAGATCTAATTGATTTATAAAGCCCTTTTTTTTTACATCAGTAGATGTCACAAAGTGCTTATACAGAAACTCAGACTAAAACCCCAAAGAGAAAGCAAAGCAGATGAAGAGGCACGGAGGCTAGGAAAAACTACCTAGAAAGACAGGAACCTAGGAAGAAACCTAGAGAGGAACCAGGCTCTGAAGGGCGCCAGTCCTCTTCTGGCTGTGCCGGGGGGAAATTATAAGAGTACATGGCCATTAAGACCAGATTGTTCTTCAAGTTCCTTGGTGTCCACATCACTAGGGACCTATCATGGTCCAAACACACCAACACAGTCATAAAGAGGGCATGACAACAACGCCTATTCCCCCTCAGGAGGCTGAAAAGATTTAGCATGGGACCTCAGATCCTCAAAAAGTTCTACAGCTACACCATCGAGAGCATCTGACTGGTTGCATCACCACTTGGTATGGCAACTGCTCGTCATCCGACTGCAAGGCGCTACAGAGGGGTACATCACTGGGGCCGAGCTTCCTACAATCCAGGACTTCAATACGAGGCAGCGTCAGAGGTACGCCTTAAAAATTCTCAAAGACTCTAGCCACTCAAGCCATAGACTGTTCTCTCTGCTACCGCACGGCAAGCACTACCGTAGCGCCAAGTCTGAGACCAAAAGGCTCCTTAACAGCTTCTACCCCAAAGCCATAAGACTGCTGAACAGTTAATCAAATGGCTACCAAGACTATTTGCATTGACCCCCTTATTTATGTTTGTATTTATCTCTTGCACAAGCTCAATGTACATTCACTGGATTCTAACCACACACACATACGTACATACTACACACACACATGCATATTGACCCCCCCCCCCCCACCCGACACACACATTCCTTCACACTCTTCACATATGCTGCTACTCTCTGTTCACTATCTATGCATAGTCACTTTACCCCTACCTCCATGTACATATTACCTCAATTATCTTGACTAACCCTGCACATTGACTCGGTACCGGTACCCATTATACAGTTGAAGTCGGAAGCTAACATACACCTTAGCCAAATACATTTAAACTCAGTTTTTCACAATTCCTGACATTTAATCAGAGTAAAAATTCCCTGTCTTAGGTCAGTTAGGATCACCACTTTATTTTAAGAATGTGAAATGTCAGAATAATAGTAGAGAGAATGACCACATTCCCAGTGGTCAGAAGTTTACATACACTCAATTAGTATTTGGTAGCATTGCCTTTCAATTGTTTAACTTGGGTCAAACGTTTCAGGTAGCCTTCCACAAGTTTCCCACAATAATTTGGGTGAATTTTGTCTCATTACTCCCGACAGAGCTGGTGTAACTGAGTCAGGTTTGTAGGCCTCCTTGCTCACACACGCTTTTTCAGTTCTGCCCACAAATTCTCTATAGGATTGAGGTCAGGGCTTTGTTATGGCCACTCCAATACTTTCTTGTCCTTAAGCCATTTTGCCACAACTTTGGAAGTATGCTTGGAGTCATTGTCCATTTGGAAGACCCATTTGCCACCCAGCTTTAACTGATGCCTTGATATGTTGCTTCAATATATCCACATAATTTTCCTTTCTCATGACGACATCTATTTTGTGAAGTGCACCAAATCAAATCAAATCATAAAATCAAATTGTATTTGTCACATACACATGGTTAGCAGATGTTAATGCGAGTGTAGCGAAATGCTTGTGCTTCTAGTTCCGACAATGCAGTAATAACCAACAAGTAATCTAGCTAACAATTCCAAAACTACTACCTTATAGACACATGTGTAAGGGGATAAGAATATGTACATAAAGATGTATGAGTGAGTGATGGTACAGAGCGGCATAGGCAAGATACAGTAGATGGTATTGAGTGCAGTATATACATATAAGATGAGTATGTAAACAAAGTGGCATAGTTAAAGTGGCTAGTGATAGTAGATGCAGTAGATGATATAGAGTACAGTATATACATATACATATGAGATGAATAATGTAGGGTATGTAAACATTATATTAGGTAGCATTGTTTAAAGTGGCTAGTGATATATTTTACATCATTTCCCATCAATTCCCATTATTAAAGTGGCTGGAGTTGAGTCAGTGTGTTGGCAGCAGCCACTCAATGTTAGTGGTGGCTGTTTAACAGTCTGATGGCCTTGAGATAGAAGCTGTTTTTCAGTCTCTCGGTCCCAGCTTTGATCCACCTGTACTGACCTCGCCTTCTGGATGATAGCGGGGTGAACAGGCAGTGGCTCGGGTGGTTGTTGTCCTTGATGATCTTTATGGCCTTCCTGTGACATCGGGTGGTGTGGGTGTCCTGGAGGGCAGGTAGTTTGCCCCCGGTGATGCGTTGTGCAGACCTCACTACCCTCTGGAGAGCCTTACGGTTGTGGGCGGAGCAGTTACAGTACCAGGCGGTGAGGTTGAAGAGGCGCTGCTGCGCCTTCTTCACGATGCTGTCTGTGTGGGTGGACCAATTCAGTTTGTCTGTGATGTGTACGCCGAGGAACTTAAAACTTACTACCCTCTCCACTACTGTCCCATCAATGTGGATAGGGGTGTGTTCCCTCTGCTGTTTCCTGAAGTCCACAATCATCTCCTTAGTTTTGTTGACGTTGAGTGTGAGGTTATTTTCCTGACACCACACTCCGAGGGCCCTCACCTCCTCCCTGTAGGCCGTCTCGTCGTTGTTGGTAATCAAGCCTACCACTGTTGTGTCGTCCGCAAACTTGATGATTGAGTTGGAGGCGTGTGTGGCCACGCAGTCGTGGGTGAACAGGGAGTACAGGAGAGGGCTCAGAACGTACCCTTGTGGGGCCCCAGTGTTGAGGATCAGCGGGGTGGAAATGTTGTTGCCTACCCTCACCACCTGGGGGCGGCCCGTCAGGAAGTCCAGTACCCAGTTGCACAGGGCGGGGTCGAGACCCAGGGTCTGATGACGAGCTTGGAGGGCACTATGGTGTTAAATGCCGAGCTGTAGTCGATGAACAGCATTCTCACATAGGTATTCCTCTTGTCCAGATGGGTTACGGCAGTGTGCAGTGTGGTTGAGATTGCATCGTCTGTGGACCTATTTGGGCGGTAAGCAAATTGGAGTGGGTCTAGGGTGTCAGGTAGGGTGGAGGTGATATGTTCCTTGACTAGTCTCTCAAAGCACTTCATGATGACGGAAGTGAGTGCTACGGGGCGGTAGTCGTTTAGCTCAGTTACCTTAGCTTTCTTGGGAACAGGAACAATGGTGGCCCTCTTGAAGCATGTGGGAACAACAGACTGGGATAGGGATTGATTGAATATGTCCGTAAACACACCAGCCAGCTGGTCTGCGCATGCTCAGAGGGCGCGGCTGGGGATGCCGTCTGGGCCTGCAGCCTTGCGAGGGTTGACACGTTTAAATGTTTTCCTCACGTCGGCTGCAGTGAAGGAGAGCCCGCATGTTTTAGTTGCGGGCCGTGTCAGTGGCACTGTATTGTCCTCAAAGCGGGCAAAAAAGTTATTTAGTCTGCCTGGGAGCAAGACATCCTGGTCCGTGACTGGGCTGGTTTTCTTTTTGTAATCCGTGATTGACTGTAGACCCTGCCACATACCTCTTGTGTCTGAGCCGTTGAATTGAGATTCTACTTTGTCTCTATACTGACGCTTAGCTTGTTTGATTGCCTTGCGGAGGGAATAGTTACACTGTTTGTATTCGGTCATGTTTCCAGTCACCTTGCCCTGATTAAAAGCAGTGGTTCGGGCTTTCAGTTTCACACGAATGCTGCCATCAATCCACGGTTTCTGGTTTGGGAATGTTTTAATCGTTGCTATGGGAACGACATCTTCAACGCACGTTCTAATGAACTCGCTCACCGAATCAGCGTATTCGTCAATGTTGTTGTCTGACGCAATACGAAACATATCCCAGTCCACGTGATGGAAGCAGTCTTGGAGTGTGGAATCAGATTGGTCGGACCAGCGTTGAACAGACCTCAGCGCGGGAGCTTCTTGTTTTAGTTTCTGTCTGTAGGCAGGGATCAACAAAATGGAGTCGTGGTCAGCTTTTCCGAAAGGAGGGCGGGGCAGGGCCTTATATGCGTCGCGGAAGTTAGAATAGCAGTGATCCAAGGTTTTTCCAGCCCTGGTTGCGCAATCGATATGCTGATAAAATTTAGGGAGTCTTGTTTTCAGATTAGCCTTGTTAAAATCCCCAGCTACAATGAATGCAGCCTCCGGATAAATGGATTCCAGTTTGCAGAGAGTCAAATAAAGTTAGTTCAGAGCCATCGATGTGTCTGCTTGGGGGGGAATATATACGGAGAGAATTCCCTTGGAAGATAATGCGGTCGACATTTGATTGTGAGGAATTCTAAATCAGGTGAACAGAAGGACTTGAGTACCTGTATGTTGTTATGATCACACCACGTCACGTTAACCATGAAGCATACTTCCCCGCCCCTCTTCTTACCAGAAAGATGTTTGTTTCTGTCGGCGCGATGCGTGGAGAAACCAGCTGGCTGCACCGATTCCGATAGCGTCTCTCCAGTGAGCCATGTTTCCGTGAAGCAAAGAACGTTACAGTCTCTGATGTCCCTCTGGAATGCTACCCTTGCTCGGATTTCATCAACCTTGTTGTCAATAGACTGGACATTGGCGAGAAGAATGCTAGGGAGTGGTGCACGATGTGCCCGTCTCCGGAGTCTGACCAGAAGACCGCTCCGTTTCCCCCTTTTACGAAGTCGTTTTTTTGGGTCGCCGGCTGGGATCCATTCCGTTGTCCTGGGTGAAAGGCAGAACACAGGATCCGCTTCGCGAAAGTCATATTCTTGGTCGTACTGATGGTGAGTTGACGCTGCTCTTATGTTCAGTAGTTCTTCTCGACTGTATGTAATGAAACCTAAGATGACCTGGGGTAGTAATGTAAGCAATAACACGTAAAAAAACAAAAAACTGCAGTTTCCTAGGAACGCGAAGCGAGGCGGCCATCTCTGTCGGCGCCGGTTTCTTCCAATGCCAGTCCATCCTGCAGCAAAGCACCCCCACAACATGATGCTGCCACCCCCGTGCTTCACGGTTGGGATGGTGTTTTTCGGCTTGCAAGCCTCCCCTTTTTTCCTCCAAACATAACGATGGTCATTATGGACAAACAGTTCTATTTTTGTTTCATCAGACCAGAGGACATTTCTCCAAAAATGTACGATCTTTGTCCCCATGTGCACTTGCAAACAGTAGTCTTGCTTTTTTATGGCAGTTTTGGAGCAGTGGCTTCTTCCTTGCTGAGCAGCCTTTCAGGTTATGTTGATATAGGACTTGTTTTACTATGGATATAGATATGTTTGTACCTGTTTCCTCCAGCTTCTTCACACAGTCTTTTGCTGTTGTTCTGGGATTGATTTGCACTTTTCGCACCAAAGTATGTTCATCTCGAAGAGACAGAACGCGTCTCTTTCCTGAGCGGTATGATGGCTGCGTGGTCCCATGGTGTTTATACCTGCGTACTATTGTTTGTACAGATGAAAGTGGTACCTTCAGGCGTTTGGAAATTGCTCTCAAGGATGAACCAGAATTGTGGAGGTCTTTTGGCTGATTTCTTTTGATTTTCCCATGATGTCAAGCAAAGAGGCACGGAGTTTGAAGGTAGGCCTTGAAATACATCCACATGTACACCTCCAATTGACTCAAATTAAGTAAATTAGCCTTTCAGAAGCTTCTAAAGCCATGACCTCCTTTTCTGGAATTTCCCAAGCTGTTTAAAGGCACAGTCAACTTAGTGTATGTAAACTTCTGACTCACTGGAATTGTGATACAGTGAATTATAAGTGAAATAATCTGTCTGTAAAAATTTTTGGAAAAATTACTTGTGTCATGCACAAAGTAGACGTCCTAACCGACTTGCCAAAACTATAGTTTGTTAACAAGAAATTTGTGGAGTGGTTAAAACACAAGTTTTAATGACTACAACCTAAGCGTATGTAAACTTCCGACTTCAACTGTATATAGCCTCCTTATTGTTATTTTATTGTGCTGCTATTTTACCTTTAGTTTATTTAGCTTACTTTGTTTTACACATTAAGATTGTGTTTAGCACATGTGACAAATTACATTTGATTTGACTTGGATGATCAGTGTCTTGTATCTTTCTTTGCATTGAAAATGTGTTTTCCCTTCTGCTAGGCTCAGAGCTTTTATAGAGAGTACAACTTCCGATCCCCTCCGTTTGTGGATCTGGAGTCCTCTTCATAGATTTACCAGGCTCAAATAAATACAGTTTAGCAGAAAGGCATTTCACTTGCTGTAAAGTCCAGAATGTGTTCCGAAGGACAGATTCCAGGTGAAGCCATTTTGAAAGATTGAAGTATCTGAAATTAATTTTAGTCATGTTAGTCATGTTACAAACAGTAGGTAATGGTTTTTCAGATTTTGTTGTGGGGTACAACAATTAACCCATTTAATCACAAATTTTAGTAAGCCTTTGAAATAATCAATATTATTTTTTACATTTTCATCGAAAAGTAGGTGAAAAAGTGTGTTTTATGGTCGGTCACAATTGTGACCGGTGGGATAATGTGATGTATACTGAACTAACATATTTCTCCTATGCAGTCATGAAAATTCTTATATATCCCAGCCCAGTTATTAACACATTTAAAACTCTGTCACTGGCAGTCCCCAGCATTGCCACTAGAATGCCCCGTCACATTCTAGTGTGACTATTTTACATATCAAAAACCCCTATACAACACCGATATGAATACTGAGAGCAAAGACAAAAAAAAAAACATCAACGTATTTCAACATTGTTCCTTTATTGTAACGTATTGAAACATCAATATTGTAACTTTATTGTAACATTTGAACTTGTACTTTAGTGCAATATTCATTGTAACATTGTCATTGTGACATCTGAGTGCAACATTCACTAACAACTGTATAGCAGTCGTGTCATTCATTCACATTGAACAAAGGTAACATTTAGGATCGAGGTAGCCTGTAGAACATGCATTCAAGTAGAAGCCTACAAAAAAAAGATATATATATATATTATACACATACATACATACATACATTAGAGGTAGGCTTCAGAACCAAGTGCACGATTAGTTTGTGCATCACTATTTTGAACTTCGATCAGTCAGACCTACTGTCATACAGTGTGAATTCAATCAATTGATCCTCTTTTCCAAAAACATTTCAGTCATTTTGATTGTCTTCTTCCATTTTTGTCAACTTTTCTTTTCTTCCTAGAAGTCTGTTGAACTGCTTCTCCTCACCCTTTATTGAGGGATTTTTCAGCCCCTTTTCATTCGCTCTTATCTCCTTTTCTACTGTCTGTGGTATATCTTGTAGCACTCAATGTGCAGTGGCGCTTTGTATTTCTCACATGCATAGGTAGTGCATTTGTCACAATGACAACATCTATGGAACCGGTGCACCATGATGATTGGCCAGTGGGAAGCTTTGTCATATCTTGCCTGATCTTCAACAGTAGTAGCAGTAGAGATCTCCTCCCGTGGCTCAGTGGTTACGTGCCAAACTTTTGCATAAGAGACTGTGCCACTATCCATGAGAAGGTGAGCAGGTTGATGGTCCCTCCCATAACATCTCTGTCAAATAAATGGCTGTTTACAAGTGCACTGTTGAGAGACCATGAAAAGATGGGCCACCGCCACTTCTTAGACCTTATGGAGATATGGTATCTTGAAACCTGTAGGTTGTGAAGTTCAACACCACCCATTTTATCATTTTATCAGTTGATGCATTTTGGTTGTGGGACTTTGTCAAAAGGCACATTGCTCCTTGTTCCTCTCTTGACAGAGGTCTCACTGTATTTCTCCTCTATGTTTGTTGCCACTGTGACAATGTTATTGTCTTTCTAACGGACCAGCAACTTGTATCCTTTGGTCAGAACCTCAGAGGTTCCCTGAGGTAACTTCATGAAGTCCTTCTGTGGCTTGAATTGGACATCAAACAGAAGATTTTGCCTCATCATTCCAGAACTCCCATATCCTCTTTACAATTGGCTCATTAATCCCCCTCCTCTCCCCTGTAACTATTCCCCAGGTCGTTGCTGCAAATGAGAACATGTTCTCAGTCAACTTACCTGGTAAAATAACGGATTAATAATAATACATTTTTGTCATTTCATCGAGGAGTGCAAGTGAAGTGAAGAGGTTGTTATGAAGGAACTTGCAACCTTGAGGCACCTGAGATTGCTCTGCAACACCAAGAACGACACTGGGTCCATGACCCAACCCAGTCTCAGGGAGGAGAGTGTGGGGTGGTGAGGGGTAGGTCATAATCACTGATAACGTTGTTCCTGTCATGATCAGTTTGCATAGGTTCAGCATATACATTCAACAGCCTGGCTGGCAAATTACCTGTCTCCCCCTCATAGTCCATATCTGACCCATCGCTATCACAATCTCTGAGGGATAACTGCAATGTTGCACGCCTTGTCTGAGCAACATATCCAGAATTTGACTCAAAGTAAAACTAAAAGAAAGAACAGAGCAGAAAGTTAGGTAGAACAAGAACTGTATATGTGTATACTAAAAAGCAGCATTCCCCAAGAGAGGATAACTTTCACTTTAGCAGTGATAAATTCATGAACTTCTTTGAGGAAAATATTATGATTATTAGAAAGCAAATTACGGACTCCTCTTTAAACCTGCGTATTCCTCCAAACCTCAGTTGTCCTGAGTCTGCACAACTCTGCCAGGACCTAGGATCAAGAGAGATGCTCAAGTGTTTTAGTACTATATCTCTTGACACAATGATGAAAATAATCATGGCCTCTAAACCTTCAAGCTGCATACTGGACCCTATTCCAACTAAACTACTGAAAGAGCTGCTTCCTGTGCTTGGCCCTCCTATGTTGAACATAATAAACGGCTCTTTATCCACCGGATGTGTACCAACTTCACTAAAAGTGGCAGTAATAAAGCCTCTCTTGAAAAAGCCAAACCTTGACCCAGAAAATATAAAAAACTATCGGCCTATATCGAATCTTCCATTCCTCTCAAAAATTTTAGAGAAGGCTGTTTCGCAGCAACTTACTGCCTTCCTGAAGACAAACAATGTATACGAAATGCTTCAGTCTGGTTTTAGACCCCATCATAGCACTGAGACGGCACTTGTGAAGGTGGTAAATGACATTTTAATGGCATCGGACCGAGGCTCTGCATCTGTCCTCGTGCTCCTAGACCTTAGTGCTGCTTTTGATACCATCGATCACCACATTCTTTTGGAGAGATTGGAAACCCAAATTGGTCTACATGGACATGTTCTGGCCTGGTTTATATCTTATCTGTCGGAAAGATATCAGTTTGTCTCTATGAATGGTTTGTCCTCTGACAAATCAACTGTAAATTTCGGTGTTCCTCAAGGTTCCGTTTTAGGACCACTATTTTTTTCACTATATATTTTACCTCTTGGGGATGTTATTCGAAAACATAATGTTAACTTTCACTGCTATGCGGATGACACACAGCTGTACATTTCAATGAAACACGGTGAAGCCCCAAAATTGCCCTCGCTAGAAGCATGTGTTTCAGACATAAGGAAGTGGATGGCTGCAAACTTTCTACTATTAAACTCGGACAAAACAGAGATGCTTGTTCTAGGTCCCAAGAAACAAAGAGATCTTCTGTTGAATCTGACAATTAATCTTAATGGTTGTACAGTCGTCTCAAATAAAACTGTGAAGGACCTCGGCGTTACTCTGGACCCTGATCTCTCTTTTGAAGAACATATCAAGACCATTTCGAGGACAGCTTTTTTCCATCTACGTAACATTGCAAAAATGATGCAGAAAAATGTATCCATGCTTTTGTCACTTCTAGGTTAGACTACTGCAATGCTCTACTTTCCGGCTACCCGGATAAAGCACTAAATAAACTTCAGTTAGTGCTAAATACGACTGCTAGAATCCTGACTAGAACCAAAAAATTTGATCATATTACTCCAGTGCTAGCCTCTCTACACTGGCTTCCTGTCAAAGCAAGGGCTGATTTCAAGGTTTTACTGCTAACCTACAAAGCATTACATGGGCTTGCTCCTACCTATCTCTCTGATTTGGTCCTGCCGTACATACCTACATGTACGCTACGGTCACAAGACGCAGGCCTCCTAATTGTCCCTAGAATTTCTAAGCAAACAGCTGGAGGCAGGGCTTTCTCCTATAGAGCTCCATTTTTATGGAACGGTCTGCCTACCCATGTCAGAGACGCAAACTCTGTCTCAACCTTTAAGTCTTTACTGAAGACTCATCTCTTCAGTGGGTCATATGATTGAGTGTAGTCTGGCCCAGGAGTGGGAAGGTGAACGGAAAGGCTCTGGAGCAACGAACCGCCCTTGCTGTCTCTGCCTGGCCGGTTCCCCTCTTTCCACTGTGATTCTCTGCCTCTAACCCTATTACATGGGCTGAGTCACTGGCTTACTGGGGCTCTCTCATGCCGTCCCTGGAGGGGGTGCATCACCTGAGTGGGTTGATTCACTGTTGTGGTCATCCTGTCTGGGTTGGCGCCCTCCCCCCCTTGGGTTGTGCCGTGCCTGACTTCCTGTTTGGCCCTGTCCGAGGGTGTCCTCGGATGGGGCCACAGTGTCTCCTGACCCCTCCTGTCTCAGCCTCCAGTATTTATGCTGCAGTAGTTTATGTGTCGGGGGGCTAGGGTCAGTTTGTTATATCTGGAGTACTTCTCCTGTCCTATTCGGTGTCCTGTGTGAATCTAAGTGTGCGTTCTCTAATTCTCTCCTTCTCTCTTTCTTTCTCTCTCTCGGAGGACCTGAGCCCTAGGACCATGCCCCAGGACTACCTGACATGATGACTCCTTGCTGTCCCCAGTCCACCTGGCCATGCTGCTGCTCCAGTTTCAACTGACCGGAGCCCTAGGACCATGCCCCAGGACTACCTGACATGATGACTCCTTGCTATCCCCAGTCCACCTGGCCATGCTGCTGCTCCAGTTTCAACTGTTCTGCCTTATTATTATTCAACCATGCTGGTCATTTATGAACATTTGAACATCTTGGCCATGTTCTGTTATAATCTCCACCCGGCACAGCCAGAAGAGGACTGGCCACCCCACATAGCCTGGTTCCTCTCTAGGTTTATTCCCTGGTTTTGGCCTTTCTAGGGAGTTTTTCCTAGCCACCATGCTTCTACACCTGCATTGCTTGCTGTTTGGGGTTTTAGGCTGGGTTTCTGTACAGCACTTTGAGATATCAGCTGATGTACGAAGGGCTATATAAATACATTTGATTTGATTTGATTTATACGTATCTGCCTGTCACTATTGTTGCCGTTAACATGTTTACTCATTCTATGACCACACTGAACAAAGTTGAGTAATTGCAAATTCATATATGAATACTAGACACCTTAAAGATGATGTGTACCAAAAATCTTTGTCCTATCTTTATGTTAACATACATAACCTAACCTTTTTGGGGGGAGCTTTGATGCAGCCATCATCGTCTCATGGTGCAACCAGGAAGTAAACAGCTCTGGTCATGTGAAAATGTACAAAATTTACAAACATGTGGCACTGCACATATTTCATTGAGACCCTTTATTATTTTAATATTCGCTAGAAATGCATCGATATATCATTCAGTAAACGTTTTAGAGGCTTATAACTGGGAACGTTTTTTTCGGTCACTATTGTGACTGATGGGATTAAATAGGTTAAAATTAAGCGCAAATGAATTATAAATATGATCGTGTTTACAGCAGAGGGCAACATTACGCAGTGG
The DNA here is from genome assembly GCF_034236695.1 of Oncorhynchus nerka. Classification (NCBI taxonomy): domain Eukaryota; kingdom Metazoa; phylum Chordata; class Actinopteri; order Salmoniformes; family Salmonidae; genus Oncorhynchus; species Oncorhynchus nerka. Next base: position 404,733 of record NC_088411.1, read on the forward strand.
CTTGTTCGAAAGTATAAAAAAGCCCACGCATGCGCCGTCAATTACCTATATTAAACTACAGTACGATAGGTGGCGTGTGTTCTAATGGTGCCTATTTTTCTCTGAAATAATAGCTGGAGAGGAAGTAGCAGCAAATATGTTTTATATCTGTGGTAGCAGTTTACTTGTTGAATGACAAACTTTTTTGTGTGTTTTATTGCTCATTTGATAAAACATATTTACCTTGATATAGGATATCGTAATAGTATCTTCGTTAATACATTGCATTTGGACTGAGAGGAAATGCGGGACCGAACTAAGGAACTTGGCAATGTGAGTGTAAAAAGAAAAACAGGCTAGCTAACTTATACTAACCAATATCAATGAATATAGACGTTTATGCATGGTCAAATGCAGAATGTGTAGCTATTCCATAGGGTATTCTTTATCTGTTAGCTATTAGTGCTAGCTACATTGATTTAAATTGGCGAACCTAGCTAGTTTTTTGTAAACCTCGGATATCTAGCTAAGTTAGCATAATTAAGATAGTCTAGAACCAAGGATGGGCCAGTGGCTAAAAGTGTATTCAAAGTTCAATGCCGCACTCAATATGGGTTGCATGTTGGATTTACCTGTTAATTAATGACGTGATGAATGTGTCCATTCTTTCCCTATTCTCTTCCTCACACACCAGACCGCAGAGGCGTCAGACGAGGATGAAGAGGGCAGGGCCCTTATGGTCAAACCGGGGATTTCTACAGTGAAGGAAGAGAAGGAGAATGATGCTTTTTTCAAGAAGGTGAAATCATGCAAATTAATTCAGGAGTTGAGACATCTGTTTGCATTTTTATGGTGACTTGATGTCAGTTTCAATGTTATGCTACTCTGCAGTACTTTTATCTTGGCTTGTTGATGCCAAGCACAGGAACAGTTTGTTGTGCCAACATAAACTATCATTCTAATGTGATCTGGCTGAAATAATGCCAAGTCAAAATCAGTAGCTTTTCTGTATGCCCAAATGTACATGTTATGCGAACACAGTCATCTCGTCAGTGACACACAGGGTGATGCGGAATTTGTCTCCTGGTCTTTTCTTAGTGCCCCAAAAAAACTAGTTCACAGTTTAGCTTCTATTACATTTACCAGCCTGTTTATCCCTTCTCATCAGGTCCTAGAGATTCGAGGGGTAATGGAGATGCTTAAAAAGGTGGTCTCTGACCTTGAGAACAAACAGAAGACAGTGTTGGGTGTGGCACTGCCAGAGGACGGTCAGTAGAGCAACACTAACACACTAATATATACATAATATGCTGTATGTAAATATATGGCATGGTGGTAATATATGTAGGAGTTATTATATGATATGCATAGAATATTGCATTTCCACGGTAACAGAATGAGGGTGGGTATGATTTGTGGAACGTTCCAACAGGAATCTGTTCTCAAAACTTTGTAAATAACAAGGTTGCCAACAACGCATACAAAGTTGTATAGCGGCAGAATAAGATACCGGGTAGGGAGTGGGCAATTTCATTAAGTTTGTCACTCAACACGTTTATTTCCCGAAAAATGTCTGTCTTCACTCTGTTAGCCTATGGACAAACATTAAGAATCATCTATGTGGTGGGTTGATGCCTGTTCGGCAGCTAATTAGCTAGGTGAATAGATCATTCTACTTTGTATGCGTTGTTTGTTGGCAACCTTGTACTTTACAACGTTTTTGGAACAGATTCCTGTTGGAACGTTCCACAAATTCTCCCCACCCACAGAATGACACTGAGACTCAGATTTTTTTACTTTAAATGTGTATACCAAACAAAAAACATTGATTGCAAAGTTAAACAAACCATACAACTCAATGCACAAGGACTACTTTGAACAATTTCCACTGGGAATTTAACAAAAACACATTTACTCAAAAAACAGTGCAGATGTTAAGTTTTGTAACAGGTAGATCTGTGATGGAAACAGGAAGTTTCGGTGCAATTTTATAAATGGCAACAGGTTATTTGTCTGTTCGACAAATGGATATTTTTATATTTGTAAAATGAATTATGCGAAAAATGGCAGAAACACCATTTTATGCGCAAATATTGATATTATAACCATCCTATTGAAGTAAAATTGGAGTCACGAGATGATATGGTGCATAGTTCACCCACTATGACCTGGGAAAGCATGCAATTTATTAGGCTACAGGTGAAATAAATGATGAAATTCACAGAGTGGTGAAAGTGCACTGTGATTAGCTTGATGCTCTTTTCCAATAGATTTCAAGGGTCTTATTCTGGTGACATGGTGATTTGATGCTTGACTGCCGTTTTGACAAAAATAATCTCATGTAGACTAACCTACCCGCACTGTATCTGCGAGCTGGCTAGAGCGCACGCGGCAAGACCGGTGTAGGCACATTTGCTTTTTGTGACACAACTATCGGTAGAATTGAAAATGTGATGGAAACACATTGAACTTTAGATTTTTATTCGGTACATGAAAACTTAATTGAAAATTGACATTTTGTGTGCGCTATGTCATCACATACAGATTTTTATCCGCAACAAGTCCGTTTGGTGGAAACGCACCATTGGTGGGGAAATGCGCATATTTTATTTATGCTGATTTTAGAATATTCGCATGACAATCTGTCGCCAATTGGATAGAAACCTAGCTACTTTTAGAAAAAAGTTTGGTCCAAATCAGATGTTAGGTACTACTGTATTTATTTAATATTATATGAATCCTATAAATTAAAATAGCCAATTTCAGTGCTATCAATTAGCTTAATTTTTCAGAGCTCAAATTATATTTCAATAAAATATTGTTGCAGGAATGCTAATCTTATCTGTTTTCTAACTACAGAAATGATATCAGAACAATCTGAGATGGTGGGTGTCATGGCTTGATGATATGACATGGAACAACCCTACCGAATGGCGCAGCGATCTAAGGCACTGCATTTCAGAGCTAGAGATGTCACTACAGACCCTGGTTCGATCCCGGGCTGTATCACAACTGGCCGTGATTGGGAGTCCCATAGGGTGGCGCACAATTGACCCAGGTTAGGGGAGGGTTTGGCCGGGGTAGTCCGTCATTGTAAAATAAGAAATTGTTCGTAACTGATTTGCCTAGTTAAATAAAATAAAATACTATGAATTCTCACTGTGGCTAATTCAGTTGCAGTCATTGTTACAGATTTTTTTGGTCGATTTAGTAACAGAATGCCACGTTTTTAATAACTTCATAAATCATAAACCAAATTATTATCAGTTAAAACATTTTATACAACAGGGGGTTTGAATTTCCCATTGTTAGTCTATCCTGCCCATGATATACTAAACAACATTCATAAAAAGTGCCATCATTTGTCATTACCTAGCATCACACTACTATTACTTTTACAGATCCAGTGTCTCATCGGCTCAGTCATGCAATTTAGAAACTTGATCTCCACTGTAAAAAGCATCAAGACATTATCTCTGACATTTGCAACATTGTTGCAATACAGACAGGCAGATTTTCTCAGCCAGTCGAGATCATGATTCAGCATCATTTGTATGGATACACAAAGAAATGTAAAGAAATGAACAAGTAAAATGAAACGCAGTTAGTTTGCAGTCTTTCCAGCCGACATGCTGACCAGACCGGACACGTCGCGTGCGTGAGCGTCGCAAAATAAATTTAGAAATCTATGTTATTCAATTATTTCACCCACACTGCTCGCGCGCGCCAACGAGCGTCTGCGTTGCCAAGGGCTAAAATTAGAAGTACTTTCTATTTCTGACGCAGATCACGCTGAAAGTCCTGCCTCTCCCATCTCCTCATTGGTTTATAGAAGCAGGTACCCTACAGGCTGAGGGATTTGTTACTCTGCCTGTTGACAGTAAATAAAAGGTGAGGTTGTAACGTTTCTTTGTTGTTCAGGTATGAAAAGGGAACTCCAAACCCTTCGGGAAGAGATCAAAACAATGGCAATGCAGATCCAGAAGAAACTGAACAGTGAGTATTCTAAACTGAAATTATATGGTGAGATATTGACTAATGATCACAGGTGATTCGGTGGCCCCAGTGGATAAACCTGAATACAGAAATATCCAACCGATTGTTATTTATTTTTACAGCCATTGAACCCAAAAAAGGGGATGATGATGGGAAATACGTTCCCATAAACCTAAGGATGCAGAGAGCACAAGTGAGGCTTCTATATAATTAATAAAGTCTTGATTGTAATCCAATATACTGTAGGCTGACATTAATTTAACACTTCCATCTCTCTCTTTCTCTAGCATGGTGTCTTGTCTCGAGAGTTTGTGGAGTTGATGGACCACTGTAACACCATCCAGGCTTCCTACAGAGATCGCAACGTGGAGAGGATACAAAGGCAGCTCAGAATAAGTAAGGCTGGATGTCATCTGTTACTGTTATCATACTGCTGATCAGAAAGTGATTTCAACACCATGGATTTTTGTCTTCTGAATTCAAGACTACAATGTAGAAGTTCATTTACAAAGGTGATTTCATGTGAAAATGAAATATACCCAAAAGCATCAATTGTTGTTATATCCCTCCAGCGGGCACCAATGTTACAGATGAGGAGTTGGACGGTATGCTTGAAAGTGGACAGACTGATGTTTTCACACAGAATGTGAGTATGACTGACTGACTTAAATGAACCACAATTCATGATTCACGATGAAACCACCTGCTGGCAATCCCACAACATTATTCTCTTCCTTTTTTTGTTGGGTAATTTTCTGTTAACTATGACTTTTCAGGCTCTGTGTTTTTCTGATATAGCAGAATGACCAAAAAACATAGAAATGGCATTGTCTAGTTAAGCTCTTTAGTGTTTGGGACAAAGACAAATGCATATACAGTGCCTTCAGAAAGTATTCAACCCTCTTTGTGTTTTTCCACATGTTACAGCTTGAATTTAAAATTGATTGAATTGAGATTTTGTATCACTGATTATACACACAATTCCCCATAATGCCAGTGGAATTTTATTATTAGAAATGTTTACAAATTATATATTTTTTAAAACTGAAACGTCTTAACATCTTAAGTCAATAAGTATTCAGCCCCTTTGTTATGGCAAGCTTAAATAATTTAATGTGAAAATGTGCTTAACAAGTCACATTGTAAGTTGCATGGACTTTTGAATGACTTGCCCATCTCTGTACCCTACACATACAATTATCTGTAAGGTCACTCAGACACTGAATAACCCTTTGAGAATGGTGAAGTTATTAATTACGCTTTGGATAGTGATGAGAAGTTTGGCTGTTTTTACTGACTCAGATATTTTCAACTCGTTCAGTCAAAACAACAAATCTTTAGACTGATTATGTTCATTTGAGTCAGTAATGCCCAGAGCATGCAGAACCCCCTACTGGCAAACAATGGAACTGAAAACTCGAAAGAGTCTTACAACCTTCTCGTTCACCATGGGGAGCTTATTGGAGCTGTCATTTGTGACAGACTTGTAAACGTGTGCTTTAAACAATGTAGCCTACATTTGTTTGATTGCTAGGCATACAAATAAGATGCATTGATACGTTTGTAACGAGGTCTAGTTGTGGCTGTAACCGGATGAGATTGAACGACTCTTGGCAGAATGCATTGCTTGACCGCCGTCCGTGATGGAGATGAGCACAATGTCGTTCGCAAACTGCAGCCCCCCCTCCCAAACTATTCATTCTTGAGGTCGAGGTTGTTGAGCAAAGGCTATGTATGTTTTGGTTCTACAAAGCTGTGTCCATCGTAATATTCAATCATCAATTAATTGCGATCATTCTTGCACCATGTTATCAGTTCTAAACATGTATTTTTCTTCCCTATGCTCATGATCTATTCTGCCCTACCAAGTGTTAGGTCCTGACAAACTAACGGACAAGTCAAAGCCCAAACCAAGTTTATTCATCCACTGAGTGAAACAGCTGAAAAGACAAAGATGTGTTTACACAAGCACATACAGTACCAGTCAAAAGTTTGGACACCTACTCATTCAAGGGTTTTTATTTTTACTATTTTCTACATTGTATAATAATAGGGAAGACATCAAAACTATAAAATAACACATGGAATCATGTAGTAACCAAAAAAGTGTTAAATGAATCAAAATATATTTTAGATTCTTCAAAGTAGCCACCCTTTGCCTTGATGACAGCTTTGCACACTCTTGGCATTCTCTCAACCAGCTTCATGAGGAATGCTTTTCCAACATTCTTGAAGGAGTTCCCACATGCTAAGCACTTGTTGGCTGCTTTTCCTTCACTCTGCGCTCCAACTCATCCCAAACCATCTCAATTGGGTTAAGGTCGGGTGATTGTGGAGGCCAGCTCATCTGATGCAGCACTCTATCACTCTTTGGTCAAATAGCCCTTACACAGCCTGTTGTCCTGTTGAATAACAAATGATAGTCCCACGTGCAAACCGGATGGGATGGTGTATTGCTGCAGAATGCTGTGATAACCATGCTGGTTAAGTGTGCCTTGAATTCTAAATAAATCACAGATAGTGTCACCAGCAAAGCACCATCACACCTCCTCCTTCATGGTGAGAACCACACATGCAGAGATCATCTGTTCACCTACTCTGCGTCTCACAAAGACACGGCAGTTGGAACCAAAAATCTCAAAAACAGATTTCCACCGGTCTGATGTCCATTGCTCGTGTTTCTTTTTATTGGTGTCCTTTTTGTAGTGGTTTCTTTGCAGCAATTCAACCATGAAAGCCTGATTTCACTCAGTGTCCTCTGAAAAGTTGAGATGTGTCTGTTACTTTAACTCCGTGAAGCATTTATTTGGGCTGCAATTTCTGAGGCTGGTAAACTCTAATGAACTTATCCTCTGCAGCAGATGTAACTCTGGGTCTTCCTTTCCTGTGGCGGTCCTCATGAGAACCAGTTTCATCATAGCGCTTGATGATTTTTGCGACTGCACTTGAAGAAACTTTAAAAGTTCTTGAACTTTTCCGGATTGACTGACACTGTCATTTCTCTTTGCTTATTTGAGCTGTTCTTGCCATAATATGGACTGGGTCTTTTACCAAATAGGGCTATCTTCTGTATACCACCCCTACCTTAACACAACTGATTGGCTCAAACACATTAATAAGGAAAAAAATTCCACAAATGAACTTTTAACAAGACACACTGAGATTTAACAATAACATGTTCTGACAGAATGTAATCTTTCTGCACTACCCTTTCTCACTCAGTAGATTTCCATACACTCAGTTATAATATGGTAACATGAATAAGGATGTTAAGGATGTGTTTGTAAGTCGCTCTGGATAAGAGCGTCTGCTAAATGACTTAAATGTAAATGTAAATGTTAGAAGTTAGAATCCAACACAAGTAAAAGAGCAGTAACTGATCATAGAGTGGAACTCAGAAAAAATGGCTTTATAGTTTAATTGTCCAGCCAAATGAGTTGTAGTCAGATCTGTTGTCTTAACATGACATTTTTATTCATATTGACCTCTGACCCTAGATGGCAGTTACTGCCTTCTTGCTTTGTATACCCACTGGAATACACTGGTTTCCATTGTTTTTTTATTGCACAAACTTGTTCATAGATTTATTTGTATGCGGCTGTTAGTTTCATATAGTTTGTTTTTTTGCTGATACAAGTATCAATCAATAATACAAAGGTAAACCATAGAAGCTGCAGCCCAAAGCTCAGTAAACTTTTTCCAGTTACTGCTTTTTGTCCCGGTTTCACTGCCACTTTTTCCAGTTACTGCTTTTTGTCCCTGGTTTCACTGCCACTTTTTCCAGTTACTGCTTTTTGTCCCTGGTTGTACTGCTACTTTTTACAGTTACTGCAGAAAAGAGCCCCATTTTCTCAACACAGTGGAGGCAGGATATTTGTCCACCTGATAAAGCATGTATCAAAAATGTCTTAACTAATTTTTGACAATGTGTAGTTACTGCTCTTTTGCTTGGTAGGGAAGTATTTACCTGCGTGCTTATGACAGACAGTTGGTGGTCGGCGCATGTCTCTGGAGCTGCTGAGCCGGAGGAGCGTGTATTAATCCTGCTGTTGGACTCGCAATAGTAAGTTAGGTCAAACATCCAACTAAAATGAACAAATCACTCAGAAAAACGAATCATGACTTGAGTCAGTGAAGAGTAGTTCAAAAAGAACGAATCGTTAGCGACCTGCACATCACTAATAGTGTATTAATACACCCAGACACTACAAATATACAGGCATCCTTCCTAACTTAGTTGCTAGAGAGGAAGCAAACCGCTTAGGGATTTCACCATGGGGCCAACAGTGATTTTTTTTTTTTTAGGAGAACTTGAGTATGGATCCACAACATTGTAGTTACTCTACAATATTAACCTAAATGACAGTGAAAAGAAGGAATCCTATACAGAATACAAATATTAAAAAACATTAATTCTGTTTGCAATAAAGAACTTAAGTAATATTGCAAAAAATGTGGCAAAGAAACAAAACAAAGCTTTTGTCTTTTATACATTTGCTAGGGGCAAATCCAACACAATACGGTCTACCACTATTCATATTTTCATGCATGGTGGTGGCTGCATGATGTTCGAGGTGTAATTGTCATCGATAAGGACTAGGTTTTCAGGATAAAAATAAAATGAATAGAGCTAAGCACAGGCAAAATCCTAGTGGACAACCTGATTGTCTACTTTCCAACAGAGACTGGGGGACAAATACACCTTTCAGCAGGACAATAACCTAAAACAGAAGGCCAACTATACATACACTGGACTCGAGTTGCTTACCAAGACTGCATTCAATGTTCCTGAGTGGCCTAGTTAACTTTAACTTAAATTGGCTTGAAAATATATGGCAAGACTTGAAAATGGCTGTCTGGCAATGATCAACAACCAACTTCACAGAGCTTAATAATTAAAAACATTTTTTTTTAACGGCTAATATTGTACGGTCCAGGTGTGCAAAACTTTTAGAGACTAACCCAAAAAGACACAGCTGTAATTGCTGCCAAAGGTGATTCTAACACTCGGGTTGAATATTCATCTACTCAAGATATATTGTTTCATTACTTTTTCAAATGAATTCTTCTTCCACTGAACAGAGTTTTGTGTAAATCTTTGACAAAAAAATGACCGATCAATCCAACGTCGTAACAACACAATGTGGAAAAGGTCAAGGGGGTTGAATACTTTCTGAAGGCACTTGGGAGTAAAATGACATTTGTTTTAAGACACTCTTGTTTGCTTGCATTGGACTACAGGTTTGGATTTGGTAAGCACTCATTGCAATGCCTGTGTCTGGGGACATTCTTAGAAATCTGTATAGTCACCATAGTTGTGAAAGAGAACCCCATAGATGGAACCTTTGGCCACCCTTGCTTTAGTGTGTCTATTTTTCAGTTCAAGCGTAGTTGATGTTCTCTTGACTAGATGTGTTAAGTTTTATGAGCAGTTAAATAGACACTTGTCGTCATTTCTCAGACATTTTGTCAGGCTCTAAAGAACCTGATTGTAACATTTACTCTCTCCTTCCTGTAGATCCTGATCGACGCTAAAGCCACTAAGCAGGCACTGAATGAGATTGAGTCCCGGCATGACGAGATCCTTAAACTGGAAAGGAGCATTAAGGACCTGCATGACATGTTCCGGTACCTGGCCATGGAGGTGGAGGCTCAGGTAAGACTGTCACACCCCAGGAGGACAAACTGGAGCCCTATTACCTTTCTTACCCAAGTGTGCACTTGTTAACTCCCTGTCAAAGGTTTAAAAGCTTTGGATTGGTGCAAGCATGGGCAGAATCCATTTTTCAAATTATATTTCCCACACCAGTACACACACTTTGGGGAGGAAGGAGAAATGGGCTTTGGAGACTGAGAAAGTTGGTTGGCAAAATACCTTTTAGTTAAGTGTTTGCTGAATTGACAAACTGTTATGCAGGGGGAGATGGTCAACCGCATTGAAGCCAACATCATCAATTCAACTAACTATGTGGAAAAGGCAGTGGTAAACACTGCGAAGGCTGCCACCTACCAAAACAAAGCACGCAAGGTAGGAATTAATTTTAAGGTTGTGCCAATTATTGGACAGGTTAGCTAATGAACATTGATACTACCTTTCTATCGCTCTCTTCCTCTACAGAAGAAGATATGGATTGCGTTATGCTGTGCCATTCTCCTCCTCATTTTAGCAATCTCATTGGCTATCAGCTTCTCCTGAGATCCTGATGTGAGTTCTCTCGTAGTTAGCAAAAATAGCCATATTTCAACATTAATTTACTGAAAAATACAAAACTATGAACCATTTATTGATTAGGTCAATGTATTCAATCAACTTATTTTGTACTTTTTTGAAATTCTTCCTTGCAGTGTCATCTTCCTCTAACCCACTTCTGCCCTGGGACCTTGAAGAGAAGTCCTGTCTTATTATATCACTGACCTCTTAACTATCAATACCCTGGCACAGGAGGCACACATGCACAAACAGCCATTGTCTCTCATGCTCATACGTTAACTGCCCCACTTTCAGCAAAAGGCAATGCTGAAGTTTTTTTTGGGCTCTCTGTGGTGCCCTTTTCTTCAATGGCACCCTAAATGAAAATGTGTGGACAACTCCGTTACTTACTCAACTTGTTGGACCCATACGTGTCCCCAAGGAAGAATGCAGTATTTGAACCGACACTGACAAGGTGCTGATCAGATTTGCTCAGGAAAACTAAAGTGCTTCTTATTGTATTAGTACAAAGCGGGGAAAAAAAACTTTAAGCGCTTATGGCTTCTTGTTTTTAAATGCAGATCTAGAATAATATAATTGTATATCGCCAATTTATTATTTGGTGAGTAATTAAGATGTGCAGTTATCAAATTTGAAAGGTGTCTGAAATGAGTTCCATGTGACTCTTTTATAAAGAATTGGCACTTGAAATGTCTCTCCCATTAGGAGAATGTGGTCTAAGCATGTCCTATTCACTTCAGTATTTATTTATAATTTTAATATTATGGAAGCTGCTATGTTTAGTCTTGCCACAGTAATCGGAACCCTTATAGTTATGGTGCTTTTTTTCCCCTAATTAACATTTTCTTGTGTTTGCAGACATCTAAGGGCTCTGTCTGAGATCAGAGTATAGTAGCACACTACCTTATTTTAAAGAAGGGATGGAATCTGTTCTGTAATTATTCAATGCTCTTCTGCTTCAAGAACTAACCATTTTATATCAGATTTGTTTTTCAAACCGTAAAGAGATCAGCCATGGTACTTTACCCTAGCCTTAATTCTCTGTGCCCACTAGCTCCTCCCTATGAAGTGACAAGAGGAGCTAAATAATTGTACAGTATTTGGCGAAGGGAGAAACGGGATGAGTGAGGAGAGCAGTGAAGTACATTGTTACTGTATATTATGTGGCTGTTGAATTTTGTATCAAACATTCAGCAATTTTAATTAAAAAAATGAAATGGGTTTAACTGTTGCCCAGATTAAAGTTAGCAGAGTATGGTTTGTCTCCGTGCCTTTTTTTCTGCTACTGCTGCATATTCTCTGAGGGAAACAGTCCTCAGAAATATCGTAGGAGGGACATCTTACGCATTTAAAATGTAACATTTTCTAGTACTGTATATGTTCTCAATAGCCATCAGATTGATGTACTAAAGACATGGATACATAAGCAAATCCCTGACGGGCAAAGATTTATGGTACACTGAACAAAAATAAACTCAACATATAAAGTGTTGGTCCCATGTGCTAAAATAAAAAATCCCAGAAATGTTCCATAAGCACAAAAAGCTTCTCAAATTGTGCACAATTTGTTTACATCCCTCCTTTGCCAAGATAATTCATCCACCTGACAGGTGTGCATTTCAATAAGCTAATTAAACAGCATGTTCAATTTAAGGTGCACCTTGTGCCGAGGCCAATAAAAGGCCACTAAAATTTAGTTTTGTCACAACACGATGTCTCAAGTTGAGGGAGCGTGCAATTGGCATGCTGACTGCAGGAATGTCCACCAGATAATTCAAAGTAAATTTCCCTACCCTAAACTGCCTCCGTTGTTTTAGATAATTTGGCAGTACGTCCAACTGACCTCACAACCACAGACCAGCCCAGGACCTCCACATCCGGCTTCTTCACCTGCAGGATTGTGTGTGGGTACTTCTGTCTGTAATAAAGCCCTTGTGGGGAAAAAACTCATTCTGATTGGCTGGGCCTGGCTGCCAAGTGAGTATGCCTTTGCCCTCCGAGGCACAGCCATGATGTGAAATCCATAAATTGGGGCCTAATGAATATATTTCAATTGACTGATTTCCTTACGTAACTCAGAAAAATCTTTGCAGGTTGCATTTATATTTTTGTTCGGTATACATTTGCCCCATATGCCTACATTCCAACCAGCAATATTAATCTTACAAAAAATCCTGCATGACACCTAATGAGATGTATAATACAAGCACCGTGCACAAACACATTTCCACTTTAGTCATTTAGCAGATGCTGTTTTCCATAAATTAGTCAGTAAGACATCCAAACACCAAATACATTTTTGGTCTTTTTATTCAACTCGTCTATTAATCTTTCAAGTAAAACGATGTGGAATTACAAGGGAACAGAGGAATGTAACAAATGAAAGACATCAAGATAACAAAATAAGACCATTACCATATTCCACCCACCCATTCACTCAAAACAGCACCCTGCCCAAAAATAGCTTTTCCAAATGTAAGTCCTCAAAGTAAATTGACAATATATAGAGCCACCTGGAACTGTACCAGTGTTTTATTCACATGTTTTGTCCAAGTACTTACATGAAAGAGGTGCAATGAAGAAATGACAATAGTAAAAAATGATATAGAATTTGATAGCACTGATGCATAGGGTGCTTTCCTTGTGATTTACAGAAGGTGGATTTTTTAAATATTTTTTTGTACTAATGACGACACCCCAACGTCAGGTACTTGACAAGGCAAACTGGGATCTCCGTCCACCTGCTCGGCCTAATAGGCACTCATTTTATTCACATGGATTCAATCCCCTTTTAGATCAACTTCATGACGTTGACCATAATGTCTGACTGACTTTGGAAAGGTGAGGAGAATTAAATCAAAGTTCTGCTCCTGTTTCTGCATTGCCAGTAAGCAAAATAAGTACTATCTTCAAGATGCAGAAGCTCAAGAAAGACAGACATATTTAGAGCTTGAAAGATGCATTGTGTGAGGTACCAGGAACATAGTAGTATTTTGATTGAAATTGATGTAATAAAAATACTACACAACGATGCACTCAAATTATGCTGAGGACAACATGTCTGATGTGCAAATAAAAAAATGCAGGCTGGATTTAAAAAGGTGGGCAGAAAATCACAAGATAGGGAGGCCCAAGCAAAGACCAACTCCAGCATAGTGCAGCAAAGATCACATTTACAGATCTGCTCTCTTCCCATTTCCCTGGAAGAAACCATAAAATATCCATCACTTATCAACTGACTGGAAACAGAACAGTTGACAATATGTCCAGAACCCAACTGTCTAAAACCTTCATCTTACGATATAACTGTCACTCACAAGCTTATTTTGAATCAATAACCCTGGCAGCGAATAAACTCTGTACATAGGGCACAATTTAAACCTCTCTCGGACACATACATCTCTTAGTATTCCAGTCTTTTTAAATGTTTTACAGTACATAGTGTGAACTAACAATTTACTCACTCGCAACAAAGTCCCCGCAGTCAAGTCACTGTCAGCATGAAGTGACACCTTCAGGACTAGCAACACCTCACCTCTGGAATGGCACTACCATGGTGCCACCTTTCTCTTTGCACACAGTCTGGCATCCCTGAGCCTTTCCCCCAGTTGATGATGGCTGAACTGGAGAGGAGACCAGCTTTAATGTGGGTTGGGGGGGAGAGGGGCCCAAGAGGGAGAGAGGTCACTGACCTGCACAACACTCATTGTTCTGCTCTGGTCTGTCAGTGTAGACAAAGCAGCAACTTTAGAGGTCATTTCTCCTCTGTTACAACCTACCCCTCTATGCTTCCAGTCAGAATCCCTCACTCCTCATCTCTAGTCCTCCCATCATGTCTTGTTGTGTTGGGCGGAGGAGGAGCGGGTGTTAGCGGCTGGTGTGCGGGCCTGAGCCGCTGCCATAGCCGCCACGCTGCGCAGCACCCTGTCCGGGGTGCCCTCTCCCGAGCCGGCGTTCCCTTCCTGGGAAAGCCTCTCCCGCTTCTGGGCGTGCCTCTCCTTTCTTTCCTTCCGGGTCTCCCTCCCACGGCCCTCTCCTTCCTTCATGTTGCTGCGCCTCCTGCCCCTCTCGGTGCTGCGTTCACGTTCACTGCCGGAGGAGGGTGCTCGTGAGTGGTTGCGCCTGGGCCCGGTGCTCTGGGAGCTGAGGCTACTGCTGCTGCTCTGGCTCCTGCTGCTGCCTCCACCACCATCGCTACTCATGCTGCTGCATGCACTGTGGCCCCTGGACAAGCGCGTCTCCCGCTCACCCTCCTCCTTTCCCTCGGAGGGCTTCTTCTTTTCCTTCTCGTCCTTTTTGCTCCCCCTCTTGCTGTTCGTCTCCAAGGCCGGGACGAGGGGACCAGGGCACTGGCGGGTGGAACGTGCAGCGGTGCGGCTTGACTGGGTTGGGGTTGTCTTGCTGCTTCCTACTTTGTTGTTGCAGTTGGTTGGCGGAGTGGCAGGTGCACTTTTAGATTTGGACTTCTGGTTCTTGTCAGAGGAAGCAGGAGAAGTGGCATTCTGCCCACTGGTCTTAGCCGCAGGGTCTTTCCTGCTGCCAGGGGTGTCGATCCTGCCTCGCATGGCAAGGAGTTTGGCTGCAGCGTTCAGGGCTGAACACCTCTTCCCTAGGACCTCTGGCTGGCTAGAGGGCACACTGTTGGACTGGGGTTTTCTCTCTGGGGTGGGCTGAGGAACAGAAGACTTCCGGGTGACTCTCACAGAGGATGTCTGGCTGCCAGACTCATCAGTACCGGTGTTGTTGGACACATTCCTGCCCACACGTTCAGAGCTCCTGGCGGGTCTTCCATCCCCCTTGGTCTCCTGTCGGCTCTGGGCTGAGCGGGTGAGGAGGCGCTCCTTCCTGGTTTCAGAGGTGTCAGACTCTGAAGAGGAGGACCTGGACTGCTTCCTCTGAGTAGCATTGGTGAAACCTTTCTCTGCCTTTCCCTCCCCCTTCTCTGGGTCAGAGGAAACCTCCCCTCGCATCTTCTTGGCAGGTGCCCTCTTCTCTGCACCCTTCTTGTGTTGGGCTGACCGTGTGGGAGTGGATGTGGAACACACCGAGGAAGGAGAGGAGGAGCGCACAGACTCTTGACTGCTCGGGCGACTGAGAGGCCTCTTCTTGCTGGTGGCTCTGTCATCGCCGACGCTCTCCTCTACCTTCTGTTTATCAGCTTCTTCTGTCCGAGGAGCAACTGGGGCCTCTGGGACAGTGTCTTTGGCTTCAGAATTCTCAACTTTCCTCTTTTTCGGTTGAGAGTCACTAATCTCCTCTTCTCCATCCT
This sequence comes from Oncorhynchus nerka, assembly GCF_034236695.1. Classification (NCBI taxonomy): domain Eukaryota; kingdom Metazoa; phylum Chordata; class Actinopteri; order Salmoniformes; family Salmonidae; genus Oncorhynchus; species Oncorhynchus nerka. The sequence continues at coordinate 420,188 of NC_088411.1, forward strand.
CTTCTACCTCCATGTCTGTTATCTTCTCGGAGTCTCTGTTATGGGCAGTCTCCACTGGAGCAGGCTCCAAAGCCTGGTTCTCGGTGACAGCCACAGCAGTGGAGATGCTGGACGTAACAGGAATTTGGGCTCGGGGGGGTACTTGTGTTGAACTTGGAGTGGATATCTGGGTGTGGATTTTGGTGGTGATGGGTACTTGGGAAGGGGTGGGGTTTGGTGTTGTGGTAGTGGCTGCAGTAACAGTGGTGACAGTTCTGGTTGTGGTTGCTGTGGGGATGGTGTTGAGAATTGGAACAGAGGTTGTGTTGATCATGGTAGGGACTGGTGTGTGGGTTGGTTTGACAGTTGTGGTAGGATCTGGTGTAGAAGTTGATGTGATGGTTGATGTGGGGGTGATTTTGGTAGAAGTTGTTATGGAGGTTGTGGCAGGAGCTGCTGTAACGGTGGTGACAATTCTGGTTGGTGCTGCTGTGGGGATAGTGTTGGGAATTGGAACAGAGGTTGTGTTGATCATGGTAGGGACTGGTGTGTGGGTTGGTTTGACATTTGTGACCGTTGTGGTAGGGTCTGGTGTAGCAGTTGACGTGATGGTTGGCGTAGGGCCTGGTGTGGGGGTTGTGGTGGTGATTTTGGTAGCAGTTGGTATGGAGGTTGTGGCAGGAGCTGTTGCTGCTGCGGCGTCTGTGGTTGGGGCTGGTGTAACGGTGGTGACAATTCTGGGTGGGGCTGGTGTGGAAATTGTGGTTAGATTTGCGATTGAGGTTGTGGTGGGTTTACTAAGTGTTGGTAGATTAGTTGTGACAACTGTGGTAGGGACCGGAGTAAGGGTTGGTTTCACATGTGTGAATGTTGGTGTGGGGGTGCTGGTTGGAGTAGAGGCTGATGTGGCAATTTTTGGGATTTGGGCTAGAGCTGGAGTAGGGATAGTGATTTGGGCAAGGGGAGGAGTGGAAATCTTGTTGGGGGTAGGGGTGAAGATTTGTGTGGCAGTTGTTGTGGAGATTGATGGAGAAGTGGAGACTGGCGGTGAAGTGGTGACTCTAGGTCTTGAAGTGAGGAATTGGGCCAGTGTTGAAGTGAGGACTGCGGTTGGAATTCGGATGGGACCAGAGGTTGACCTTGAGGCATGACCAAAGGTCATCCTCGATGTGGATACTGTGTGTGAGCTTGGGGTGGAAACTGTGGGTGAGCTTGAGGCAGGAACAGAGGTTGAGTTTGAGGTGGAGACAGAGATTTGAATTGAGGTGGGAACTTGAGTTCGGCTTGGCGCAGGAATAGCAGTTATGGTAAGGACTTGAGCTGGGCTTGTCGCAAGGATAGCAGTTGGGGTTGTGGTAGGGAACTCAGTCTTAGTGTCTGCTTTTAATGTTGCGGTGGAGTCCTCAGCTTTGGTAGACGGAGAGGCTTGGCTGGTGCAGACAGCAGAGGTGGCCACAGTTTGAGGCTTAGTGGGGGCAGACTGGGCTAGTGGCTCTGTGTCTGCAGCAGCAGTGTCAGACAGGGAACTAGCTTGGCTGGTGGTGCTGGCAGTGGGGGCGTTTGAGATCTTTCCTGCACCCACTGCATTTTTGCACCCAAAGTTTTTGCGGGGACGACCTCTCTTGCGTTTTGCGGAGAAGGGGGGGCTCCCCTCCTCACTTGGTAAGTTAGAGTGGGGAGGGGATAGATGCTCTGGCTGGGGTTCCACCACCCTGAGGGGAGTCTTGGGGGGTCGGCCCCTCTTTCGTTTCAACGGCGGGGTCGAGTTAGCAACATTAGTGCCCGAGGACGCGGTGCCTTCATTTCCTGGCTGAGTGTCCATTTTCCTGTGGTAGTTCCCTCCTCTCCCTCGGCCCAGACCCTGCTCTCCTAACTGGGCCGCCACGCGAGACTCACTCTCAAGCCGCCGCCGCACCGGCAGGTTCCTCAGCACCGGCATGTCAGGGGAGTGGTGGGGTGGGGAGTAAGGAGGGTAGTTTCTGGCAGGATGGGTGTGTCTTAAAAGGTCCTCTGGGAGGTTGGTGATCTTTGAGGAGTATTTTGAGGCCGTCCCTTTATCTTTCTCTTTGGGGGACTGGTTGGTTTTGTCAGGGGCCTGGGATGTAGCGTCTCCGCTTGGCACATCTGAGCCTCGGCCCGACTCTGCGTGCTCCGTCTCCTCTGATGAGCCTCCTCCCGTTCCGCTGCCTCTCCTCCTCTTCCTGGGCTCCTTGTCCTCCACCACTGTCACCAGGCGACCAGGGAGCTTCCGCAGGACCTTGGCCGATGGAGAATGTTCGGGGAGGCCTAGCAGGACCTCCCCGTCGGCTGACTGACGCTTGCGTGGCGACCGGGAGAGAGAGCACACCACGGGGGGAGACAGGGACTTCTGGTCCCTGCTGTCATAATCCCTGGCCTGGGCAGAGTATGACTGGTGGTCCACCGGACACATGGAATCCGAGGAGACACACTCTCCCTGCTCCCTCCTGGGTGACTCAGTGTCCGACTCCCCTGGTTGTGTCAGTGGTTTCCCAGCTGGAGGACTGGTGGCAGTGGAAGGCACTGAACTGGAGTGGGACTGGGTCCGGAGAAGTGGCGCTGCCGCCCCGGATATGAGACTGGAGTCTCGAGGAGAGGCCGTGGTTGTCGCTGCAGGTTTGGCAGATTCCTGGAGCCTTGATGAGGTGGTGTGGACTCTTGGGTGCTCTATGTGAGCCGGGGTGGTGGTGTCTTTGGTCCCCCCTCGTCCTCTCAGAGCAGAGCGGAGTCTTTCAGGCACTTCTCTGGGGGTGGGGGTTGGGGTGTCGGGCTCTGGGGAGGCCGTGGTCCCTCGGAGCCTGCCGCTGGTCCTGGTGGAGGGGGCGCCTTTCTCTTTGTGTTTGCGTGGGCGGCGGCCCGACCCGGGAGTGGAGGGCTCCTCTATTGGCTGTGATGAGAAGTCCTCGTCGTCGTTGTCGGAGGAGCCTGCTTGCAGCTTCAGGCCCTCCTCCTTTGCCTGGTCCAGCCCCTTCCTGGCAGCCTCCACCTGCTCCTGTAAACACAGAGCAGAGAGATGGGCAGTCGCTAGTGATTTTTATTTTAACTCAGGTCTGTAATAGGGTGAACCAATTAAACATGGACACATGTCAAGCTCTCTTAAATGCACTGAGAAATAGCAAACTTACCTCGGCTTGCTTTAATTCCTCCTTGCACACATCCTCCAGTGAATCCTCTAGGAAGTTCATAGCATAGCGTTCTATAGGAGTTAGCTGAGACATGGGGGAAAAAGACAGGCCGTCAGATTTGCTCCACATCGTCAAATAACAGATGGGATAGGCCAAAAACAGGGATATTGAGCAACAATCACCTGCTCCACAAGAGCCGCTATCTCCTGCTCGGCCTTGGAGAGCTCCTCTTCTTCTGGGTCCCTCCCTTCACCAGCCTCGTCCAATGGGATGGCCTCGTTGAACTCTGCCAGTTCAGCTACCTGCTCTGCTTTGGCTTGGGAGGCGGCCACTATGTCCTCCTCATCCTCGGCACGACACAGGGCCTGTGGCAGAGAGAGAAAATTAGTTTATGGGAACAGTGCCACCTGGAGTAAGATGTTTGCTGACTTAAATAACACAATCATTTGATCTCTAATAATCAAGTTTATTCATTGTATTTTCAAATCTTGTTCATATGGAGTCCGTGCTGATCCAAACACTCAGGTGCTAGTCTCTGGGTCTCTTCCAGACTCCTGCTGCTGTATGTTGTGGTATAAACAGGCGTCTATGGTCTGAGAGACACCTGCTCTGAACACACCAGTAAACCTCCTATACATCCTGTTATTGCCAGTGTGTTGGTTGTGACTGACCTGCTCCAGAATGGTGGTGCTCTGTTTGTTGACAGTCTCCTCTTCCTCAGGCTGGGGCACAGAGAGCTCCACGATCATCTCCTTCTTCTCCGCCTCCGTCACATCAAATAGTTCCCTGATGGTTTGCTGAGAGGAGAGAGAGGAGCGTAGTTCGTTTTTGAACTGCCCTCAAGTCAGAGCAAATGGACGACGTCAAAGACTGGTGTCAGTGGAGACGTACCTGTCTGAAGAAAGCAGTGGTGAAGTTGCCTCCTTCGATCGCCATGTCTCCCAGCATCCTCTTCTGGTTGGCCTTCTTCAGGATGTTCTCCTCCACCGTGCGCTCACTGATCAGCCTGGAAGGGGGGGGGGGGGGGGGAATAGTCACACCAGACGTTCAACACATTGTCATACCTTCGGAGTCGAAGTACGCGGACAGCTCATGCTGTTTCTGGAGACTTTCAGGGGAGGGTTTCAACTGGGCACCTGTAGATGTGGACGTCGCGGGTCTGTCCGATGCGGTGGCAGCGGTCCTGGGCCTGGGCGTCCATGGTGGGATTCCAGTCACTGTCGTAGAACACCACCGTGTCGGCGCCTGTGAGGTTCACCCCCACGCCGCCGCTACGCGTGGACAGGATGAAGCAGAAGATGCGGCGGTCAGCGTTGAAGCGATCCATCAAGGACTGAGAGGGAGAGAAAGATGTATGATGGACACAGGAGAAAACAAATGTTTTTGGTTTTCAACCGACAGTCAGCATCCGTTAGCAGTTTCAGCACAGTGTTGAACTCCGGGTCAATTCCATTCAACTCAAGAAACCAAATAGCCGGAAAATTCCTTCCTACTGACTGAGTTGCTGAAGACCAACACAACAACAGAATCCCATAGAGCTCAGGAGTCACAGCGCCACTCACCTGTCTCTGCTCGACACGGGTGCTGCCGTCCAGGCGAAGGTAGATGTGCCCATGGTAGCCAAGGAACTGCTCCAGCACGTCCAGCATGCGGGTCATCTGGGTGAAGATGAGCACGCGGTGTTGGCCCTCCTTCAGCCGTCGCAGCAGAGTGTGGAGCGTCTGCAGCTTACCTGCACACACACACCACAGTGTTATTGTCCAAAGGCTGTATTGAGTTCCCCCTCAGACAAATGCCTCAATGTCTTCAACTGAAAGACACGCTGCTCTGGAGAACTGAACCCAGAGACACAGAACCCGAGCCAGACCCAGTGAACCCAGAGAGACTGTCCCATCATTGAAGTAACAACACTTCTAGTTAACACAGTGGCTTTTCGTGTCATGGTGTGTGCAAACACACAGCCAAAAAGGCTCTGCATGGTCAATCCAATGTCTGCAATGGCCGGACCGCATTTGCTGCAATGCGGCCCCCCCAGAAGTCAGAGCATTCATTTATCTTGCGATCTTTCAGCAAGCTGTCATACGCATCCAATAAATTGGTCTGCACCGCACCACTCGTGGTTGTTCAGTTCTAACAACTTCTAAATGTTATGCAGTAAAAAGTCAAACATACTGAACAAAAATATAAAAAGCAACAATTTCAAAGATTTTAACAGAGTTACAGTTCATTAAGGAAAATCAGTCATTAGGCCCTAATCTATGGATTTTACATGACTGGGCAGGGGTGCAGCCATGGTGGGCCTGGGAGGGCATAGGCCCCCCTCAGACAATCCCACAGGTGAAAAAGACAGATGTGGAGGTCCTGGGCTGGCGTGGTTACAGCTCTGGTGGATATTCCTGCAGTCAGTGTGCCAATTGCACGCTTCCCAAAAACATTAGACATCTGTGGCAATGTGTTGTATGACAAACAAGTGGCCTTTTATTGTCCACAGCACAAGGTGCACCTGTGTAATGATCATGCTGTTTAATTAGCTTCTTGATATGCCACACCTGCCAGGTGGCTGGATTATCTTGGCAAAGGAGAAAAGCTCACTCACAGGGATATAAACACATCTGTGCACAAAATTGAGAAATAAGCTTTTTGTGCGTGTGGAAAATTTCAGGGATTTTTTTCTCTTCTTTTCAGCTCATGGGACCAAAACTTCACAGTTATGTTTTCCAGTGTATATCCAAATCGGATTTTAGTAACCACATTGTGGGCTTGTTCTATACATCAAAATCACCATGACAGACCTAAGAAATATCAACTTTGTTAGATCAGATTTGTTGAAGGTGCGCCAATCCAGCGTCTCCCAATCTCTTTCCAGAAGTTCAAACTCATTTTCCTGTCTTGGAAATCCCTACACGAAGTATCATAAAGACATTTTTATTTGTGAACTTGTTCTGATAGCCTTTCGTCAAAGTTCTCCATGTTTGTTGTCAAGACATTTACATTTACATCATTTAGCAGACGCTCTTATCCAGAGCGACTTACAAATTGGTGCTTTCACCTTATGACATCCAGTGGAACAGCCACTTTACAATAGTGCCTCTAGGTCTTTTAAGGGGGGTGAGAAGGATTACTTTATCCTATCCTAGGTATTCCTTAAAGAGGTGGGGAGTTTGTGTTTACATAGGATGTACCGGCCCCAACTATTGTTCTAAGCTGACATATGGAATTGTTTTAAGATGGATCATTTAGCCATTTGATTTAGAATTTTAAGACCCGTTCAGGTATCCACAAAAAAATAGAAAACAATTATTTAATAAAACACATTCTTAAATGTCAAAAAAAGACAGTAAAAAAAAATGTCATAAGGAATAAGGTTTTGAAGTGTCTGTCCGATAGGAACAAAACTACCTCCACACTGCCATTGATTTTTTTAAAACCTGTAACGGTTACTTTTTAAAAAGTCCCGTGACAATTGTGGGGGGGTCATAGATCATAGTGGGATCACATTAGTTTGTAAACCAAACGGTTCGGATGCGTCCAAACAAGTTGGCACATCAACGGCACCGACTTCAGACGAGTTCCCTTGCGCTTGAGACCACCCTAGTGTTCGTGAGAGTCTCCCCTTTCCATAGAGTGTTCATTTTTTAACTCTTCTATTTTTTTTAGATTGACGCACTGGTGTGTCGATCGACTCTAGGGTGTTAAGTCCTATAGAACAAACAAGTGTGATGTCTGAGGAGTGGGGCCTCACCGCAGTCGTACTGGATCAGCCTCAGGTCAGGGAAGTGGGTCCTCATGTTGCACTGGATGCGGTGCAGACTTCGTGTGAGCGGGGCCACCTGGGAGGAGAGCAGCGAGGTGAACATGGCCTGCTTGTGGCTCAGAGATGGAGGGGGATGGCAGCTGTGCATGGTGATGGTCGGAGCCTCCACCGGTGGGATCACAAATGTAAACCTGGAGGAATAGGAAAAAAAAAATCAGGTAGGCATCACAAGAAAGATAAACAGAAAGTGTTTGAAAACAGACACACTGGATTTAACTAATGAAGGGCTTGGTGATTTGTTTTTTTTATTTTTAAACAGGTGTTAGTGAAGGGCTTGAACGTCTCGTGATTCCAGACAATGGAAAGCAGCAGTTTGTTACCTTTCTATCACATCTTTGAGAAGCTGCAGTCTGTCCTCAGTGGTGTGGATGGCCTCCCTCAGGGCGCGGCTTTGGTCCCAGTAGTCCACAGTGCTGTGGGACTGGGCGAACAAGCAGGCGGTGTGGCCCGAGCGGCCCCACTGACCCAGGGCCCTGGGGGCCGGAGCAGGGCAGGAGCCCGGGAGGAAGGTGAGGAAGTCCAGCACCTCATGGCCATACACGGGCTTGGCGCTGCAGTGCAGGTCATTGATCCGGATGATTTGGGCCAGGCGGCTGTCTCGCTGCTTCTTGCGGCTGTCTGCCAGCCATGACTGACAGGGAGGAAAGGAACAGTTTGTCAGTTGATAAGACAGAAACAATTAAAGAGGAGCTCCAAAGGACTGAAAACAACCTTGTTCTTTTTTTACCTCCCGTTTTCGACTCAACGCGTCAATGTATGGCTCATACATGAATAATAAACCATCTGCAGTTCTCTCCCAGCGGCAAAAGGCACAGAATCATATTTTTACTTGGCATAATTTAGTGCATGAGAGACACGCTCGTTCATGTAGTGAGTGAGCGCACTGAAATGAGTGGGATTGCCTTGTTACATGCACTTAACATTAGTTATTTTGATCACAGCAAAAACACTTCAATCACATCCTTGCATCATTCTCTTTCAATAGGCTACATTTATCTGGAAACCAAGCAGAAAATGATGTGCGCTATTGATGGGAATGTAGCCAAACAAATACATTAGAAAACAATTGTCAAACTAATCAGAAACACTATGTGTCTCCTAAATGCTGCCGCCTGTATATTTTGTTTGAATTTTGGAATATATTGCGGGAATCACAGACACAAACACAACTCTCGAGAAATGTATACTGCAAATTTCACCTACTTCAAAAAATAAATAAAGTACCTTTCTGTTTTACAACCATCCATCCAAATCAAATAATTCCATGCCATCTGTCCTTATAAACATGCAGACAGGTATTCATTCCATGATATGTAACAATCCAATACTGCAGTTGATTTTCAGCAATCATAATTTATCACGTACGCAAATGCAATATATAAATTATTACACAGCTTTCAAGGAGTAGGACATTTGATGCAAACATAAGTAAGCTATAACTTTTCCATAAGTATACAATTACATCCTCACAATTGCTTTCTTGCCATACTAGTCTGTACAACAAGGAATTAGCCACAACCAAACTTTGAGGGACATTGGGCGAGTTAGTTTTACATGGCCCAGTGCCAGCACCAGGCCATGCAAAACTAACTCGCCCAATGTTGATTGGCAGGTGGAATGATGTCCAATGAGGTTGCAAGGTTAAAGTGGGAGGCGGGATCAGATCGGCACAGCATTGTCAAAAAAATATACAAAAAAGTTATGAAGTCTCTTTAAAGGAACATGACAGGAGTCAGTTTAAGAATTATGCTGTGGACTGATGACTGACATAACTCAAGAAGGTACTACTGTGGGATATGCTAGAAAATATGACAACCTCATTACTACCTACATGGTGATTTAAACAAGTAGCAAGGGGGGGGAGATTAGTAAAAGAAAAAAGCGGATGTAGTGGAAGTACCATGTAGAAGGGGGAGCGAGGATGTGGGCGAGGTTGTGCCCGAGGTCGAGGGGGGACAAATCCACCAACATGGGACCCTGATTTAGGAACGGCTGATTTAGTGTCGCTGCTCTCCTCACGTGTTGACAAAGAATTCAGACGAGCTAGAGAGGAGAAGTGACTTGTTCAATACAGGGATTGTAAATACAGAAACAGTTTTCAAATGACTTGCATTCATCAACTCACCTTTCTGTTCTGTGCTGGTTTCTGCTGGCCCCTTTACTACTTTCAGCACTGGGCAAGGGGGCTCAGGCTGACTGGGGGCTGGGGTAGGGTTCTGAAGGGGGCAGGAGTAGGGGTTCGAGGAGGGGCTGGGGTAGGGTTCTGAAGGGGGCAGGAGTAGGGGTTCGAGGAGGGGCTGGGATAGGGATTCGAGGAGGGGCTGGGATAGGGATTCGAGGAGGGGCAGGGATACGAGGAGGGGCTGGGGTAGAGGTTCTAATTGTGACCGACGTAGGGGTTCTAGGGGGGGCCAGGGTGTATTGAGCTGTGGCGGGTCCGGGGTGGCAATGTGCAAGGGGGGATCTCAGAGCAATGTTGGTATTGGCATGGTGGTGTATGGAGGGTGATGCCTGGGGGGCTACGCGTGGAGAAGGGGGCACTGCCAGGGTGGGTACACCTCCTCCTTCCTTACTTGACTGGCGTACCACGATCTTCACGATCCCAGAGCTGGTCACCACGGAGGAGGGCACTGGAGAGGAAAGACGAGTAAGAACATGACCATCCATGAACCGCTTAAAAAACAAGTCCAGGGTAAAAGACGGCTAACCAGAGAAGATCAGATCAGTGACCGTAGTCTTGAAGGGGGACGCTGCTGTACCTTGAGAAGCGTTGAGAGGCAGCTGGATTTCCGAGGGTGCGGGAGAGGCATGGATGTTGGCTGAACTGAACACTGCTACCTGGGCTGGCTGGCTGATGAGGTGGTGCTGCCCTCCACTGGTCACCAGATGCATGAAGTTACCTGCGGAGCCCACTGTAAGAACCCATTTAGACACTCCTGTCAGCGCAGTATAGGATAGATACTGTACCACTAAATTTAATAGAACACCAAGATGGCTGCCTATATCAACACATAAGAGTTTTATGACATGGGCCATTCATATGATACTTTAGTTACGGTTAGGATCTGAGTGGACCTTGTACTGGGCGTGGAGGGGCCACAGGGACCTGGTGGAGCTGGGTTCCAGACAGGGTGAGCTTGTTGCCCTGCAGCTGGAAGGTAACAGGCTTACTGCCCTGGCACGACGACACAGGACGCCCAGCCAACGAGGCCAGGTGGGCGATACTCACTACCTCCCCAGCTGAGATGGAGAAAGAGAGAGTCATTAAAGAAATGCTGACGAGGGTAATTTCACCAGTAGGAATACACTTTTTTTTTTAAAGGTAATCCAGTGCATTTTCAGTTTGTTCTTATGCACTGTTCACACACATTGGTTGCCCGATAGTGTTTCAGAGAATGGCAGGTAACTCACAGGGAAGTCGGGCCTGCATGTCAGGGCTGAGCAGAACCCGTTGAGTCATGACGTTGCTGGAAGTAGGGGTGGAATGGCTGGCGGGGTTGCAGGAGGCGGTGGGCGAGCGCACAGCCAAGACTGGCATTGGGGAGCCAGACCTCACGACAGTTCCCACCGCACAGGGGCCGCTGGGGTGCACAGGCGGACGTGAAGGGGCAGTGGGTGCCACTGAATACACCGCTGAGGGTTCATGGAAACAAGGGAAGAGAAGACAGGATTACTTTAGATCTGGGTTGTGTAGAATACAATAGTTTGTCTGGCTGTGTAGAAGTTTCCACAAGAAACGTTGAACTCGGACCGTAAAATCGGACCGTAAAAGAAAAAAAACGGGGAAAAAAACACTTGGATCGTGTTGATCTTTTCAATGTCAAATCAGCAACTATTCATGTATTATTTACTCCTAAATCCATGCTATTTAGTACTAACCTTGTTGGACTAGAGGTGAAGGGGTGAGGGTTGGGGTCACATCCTGGATGAGACGGGGCCGTGGGGCCTGAGCAGCAGGGGTGACCGGGCAGGTGAGCCGAGGGTTGTTCACCACCAGCACTGTGCAACCATCAGCCTTAGGTAAGGGCTGGAACATCCTGTTGACCTTCATACGGACAGGTTTGGGGCGGGGAGGAGGGTCGGGGGACTCCATGACCTCATGGATCAGCTGGCGGCTGACCTTCCGTCGGGGCAGAAACACGTCGGCCTTGTACCTGGACACGCTGCCCTCTAGACCCACCAGGTCAAACAAAGACAGGTCACCGCGCTGAGGGACAGAGGAGTGGAGGGGTTCGGTTATGGGAGGTTTAGATACATATAAAATGCATTTTATATGTATCTAAAATGTTTAGATGTGCATACACACACACTAACCTTGAATGGGGAGCTCTCCAGGGCTCTCTGAACCAGGGAGGCCGTGTGGAAGACGATGGGCTTGGTGATGAAGGGGGAGTGGATGGGCCGCGGGTCAAACAGGTTGGGGTGGTTACACACTTTACGGAGCTGCATCAAGATGTTGATCACAGACATGAAGTGACCGCTGGCCAGCGTTTCCCGGGTGCTAAGAGAGAGAGCGATAGAAAGGGAGAGAAATACAGTGAGATGACGAAAAAGAAAATTCCTATACAATGCTAACTTGTAGATGATCTAAGCAACAGTAGCTGTTTAAAGTACAACATCATAGATGTAAAAACATTCTGGGAAATGTTAGAAATAGGACTGCACAGTTCATTAGCTAATTACTGGTAGATTTTCAAACCAATGAGCCCTCCTGCAATGCATTCATTTGCTTCCAGTAACACCCTTGTCTATAGATACTTACGAGGCCTGTGCCATGAAGTCATCGTAGAGGAAGCGCTGTCTCTTGGACAGACGGCAGCGCACCACATGCTCATATTTTTTAGGCATCTGCTTCTCCACATCCACCTTGAGTCTCCTCAACAGAAACGGCCTGAGCACCTGGAAGGGAAAAAACAAAAAGTGGTGATATGTCGGGTTAGGGAACAGAATATATTTCAAAACATCTCAAATGAGCACAAACATCTAAAACAGTTCATGGTGATAAATTGTACATTCTTATTTAACAGATCATCTGGACCCTCCTAAATATTCAGACCAATCCACCCCCCCTTGACCATCTGCGTGTTCCTCCATCTACGGCAGCCTGAGTTCTTACCTTATGTAACCTCTTGACCAGGCCCTCATTGTACTCCTGGCTGCCCTCGATCATGCCGGTGAGGGGGTTGGAGAACCACTCCTTAAACTCCCGGTGAGACTGGAAGACGTGGGGCATGAGGAAGTGCATCAGGGACCACAGCTCCATCAGGCTGTTCTGCAGTGGGGTTCCAGTCAAGAGCAGGCGCCTCTGACTGGGGCCAGGAAAAAAAACCCATAGAAGACATTATAATGACCAGAGGTTGTGACTAAAGATTTTTGTATTCTACTGGACAAAGAACTTTCAGCTTTTGTTGTCATCATTTTGACTGATATTAGTAAAGGAAAAATGCAGAGAAAGGGAAGCACTTGTCTGAAGGTTTTTAGAAAACGCTAGAAGAATCCTTTGTGTTATTATTATTATTTATTCATTCATAAATTAGGATTATGATGTTCAATGGCAACAGTTATACTGGGCATCTACAACCATCTCCTCCCTCCTCCCTTAGTGCGGACCTGTTGAAATTGAGCAGGCTCTGCCAGCGCTGGGACTTGAAGTTCTTGATGTTCTGGGCCTCATCCAGGATGAGGTAGCGCCAGGACTTGCGACGGAAGGCCTGGTGGTCCTGCAGCACCAGCTTGTAGGAGGTGATACACACATGGAAGGCGTTGGGCTTGGTCCAACCCTGAAAAAAAGAGGACGTTTTTTATTAGCTTATCGAAAGGATTTGGCACTTGAATTGATCCACTTCAAGTGGGCCAGGGCTTTTATCCACTTCAGTATGCAAGGCTGACTTTTTGTTCAGTTGGAATGAGACACGGAGCACCAGAAAGGAGATGAGGCAGCGCCAGTGAAGATTATTTTGGAACTCGCAAGGGAAAAGGATAAGAGGTTGCCAAAGAAATACCTGGAGGCAGGAGCTTAAGGCAGACAATTCGAAAATCGGCAAAGGGTGAAACAAGATGGAGAGGACTGTCCAGAACAGAGTGCGCTGGAGAGGGGTCATCGTGAGGAGCGATAGGCCCGAGTTAGTAAGTGCCAGTGACGATTTGTATCCATTTATGAGGGGATTTGGTGATTGTTTACCTGTCTCTTGAGTTTCCTCTCCTTCTGACTGCCGTAATAAGTGAGGATTTTGAATCCAGGACACCAGCGCTTCAGCTCCATCTCCCAATTCAGCATCACACTGGTTGGCACGATAATAAGATGGGGCCCCCAGTTACCTGAACAACCAACTTGATTTAGTATCCGATATATAGGTTGTGTACATCTCTTCTATTGTCCTGGTAAAACGTTGAAATGTTAGTGTATGAATGACTCAATGTCTTACCCTTCTCACAGGCGAGGTGAGCTAGCAAGGCGATCGTCTGGATGGTCTTCCCCAGGCCCATCTCGTCAGCCAGGATGCCGTTGAGCTTCTTCTCGTACATGGTGACCAGCCAGTCCAGGCCGATGTGCTGGTACTCACGCAGCTGGCCCACCAGCAAGAACGGAATGGGAGTCTTAACCTATTGACGAAGAACAAACAATAAAGCAAAAACAGGTTTTTAGAAATGTTAGCAAAAGTATATTTAAAAAAAAAAACTTTAATATCCATTTACATAAGTATTCAGATCCTTTACTCAGTACTTGGGTTTGACTCTACATTATTCTCTGCAGATCCTCTCAAAGCTCTGTCAGGTTGGATGGGGAGCATATCTGCACAGCCTATTTTCAGGTCTCTCCAGAGATGTTAGATCGGATTCAAGTCCAGGCTCTGGCTTGGCCACTCAAGGATATTCAGACTTGTCCCGAAGCCACTCTTATGTTGTTGTCTTGGCTATATGCTTAGGGTCGTTGTCCTGTTGGAAGGTGAACCCCAGTCTGAGGTCCTGAGCACTCTGGAGCAGGTTTTCATCAAGGATCACTCTGTACTTCGCTCCGTTCATATTTCCCCTCGATCCTGACTGGTCTCCCAGTCCCTCCCGCTGAAAAACATCCTCACAGCATGATGCTTCCACACACCATGCTTCACCGTAGGGATGGTGCCAGCTTTCCTCCAGACATGATGCTTGGCATTCAGGCCAAAGAGTTTCATCTTGGTTTCATCTGACCAGAGAATCTTGTTTCTCATGGTCAGAGTCCTTTAGGTGCCTTTTGACAAACTCCAAGCAGGCTGTCATGTGCCTTTTACTGTGGAGTGGCTTCCGTCTGGCCACTCTACCATAAAGGCCTGATAAGTGGAGTGCTGCAAAGATGGTTGTCCTTCTGGAGGGTTCTCCCATCTCCACAGAGAAACTCTGGAACTCTGTCAGAGAGACCATCGACCACCTCCCTGACCAAGGCCCTTCTCCCCCGATTGCTCAGTTTGGCTGGGCAGCCAGCTCTAGGAAGAGTCTTGGTAGTTTCAAGCGTCTTCCATTTAAGACTGATGGAGGCCACTGTGCTCTTTGGGGACCGTCAATGCTGCATAAATGTTTTGGGACCCATCCCCAGATCTGTGCCATGACCCAATCCTGTCTCAGAGCTCTACAGACAATTCCTTCGACCTCATGGCTTGGTTTTTGCTCTGACACGCACTGTCATCTGTGGGACCTTACATAGACAGGTGTGTGCCTTTCCAAGTCATGTCCAATCAATTGAATTTACCAATCATGTTGTAGAAACATCTCAAGGATGATCAATAGAAACAGGATGCACCTGAGCTCAATTTTGAGTGTCATAGAAAAGGATCTGAATACTTATATAAATAAGGTGTTTATGTTTAGAATATTTTATCAATGTGCACATTTTTTTTTTATATGGAACCAACTCCATATTAACACCCATGATTTTGGAATGAGATGTTCGACAAGCAGGTGTCCACATACTTTTGGTCATGTAGTGTATTTTGCTATTGGAGGACAGGCTTATTGTAATGGCTAGAACGGAATGAATGGAACAATATTAACCTTTCCCTTAAGTCAACTACAAACTAATAGCAAAGGATCCTTGTTCGATCATCTGGCCAGTGTTGTAGGGCATGGGTTACCCACCTTGGTTGTGGCTAGGGTGTAGCCTTTGGGTTGCAGGCTCTCTGCAGTAGCAGCAATGTGGCTGATCTCCTTCTTGGGCCGCGGGCCGGTTGGGAGAGGGGGACTGTGGTCACCCTCCTTCAGCAGGATTTCCATCCCCTCGTCGCACTCATCTTCATCACTGTCCTCTTCATCATTGTCAATTACCTCTTCCTCACCACTGTCCTCATTATCTGGTGAGTGATTAGGTGAGAAGAGGGGTAATGCAGTGAGCATGGTATAAAATCAGGACAAATGCACTAGCCTGACAGTCAAATCCATAAGGTAAAAGGCCCTGGGAAAATTAGGTTTTTGGTTTGTAGGTCCATCTACAGTATCAATTCAATCTGAAAGCTCAGTGTGAAGCTTCGTACAGTTTTCACTAGGTTAGAGAGCAAAGATTCTGTTTTGTTACAGTGGGCAGTACCTGAGGTGGTGATGTTGCTTTCCACGTCACTTTTGTCTTCCTCACTCTCCTCTTGCTCGTCTACAGAATTTTCAGACTCATCGGAGCTGGCAGGAGAGGCGGATGCCGAGGGCTCCTCGAAATCAGAGGCATACGCTCCTTTGTACTTCTCCAGCAGCTCCTCCACAGTCATGTCACCTGGGAGGGGAATTGGAAGAAAATGAAGTTTAGAATGGTCTTGAATAATGGAGGTCATGGCAACAGATAGGAGTAGAAAAGTGACTTGTGGAGCTTGTAATGACAATAGCTTAAAAACAACTAGACAGCACATTGGACTCAACATCTGTGCAGCAGATACAGCTGTTATACTATTTTAGTAGTGTGGGAGGTTACCTTCTTTGGCCAAGTCATCCAGCTCGCCCGCGTGATCTGCTTCCCCCTCCACCACCTCTTGGGCTGCGATGGTGTCCTCCTCATCTTCAGCTGAGAACCACAGACAGGGACAAATAATTACACAATACTCACAACCAAGTCAACATATTGGCAAGTGAGCTACTTTACATGCACATAGCATTCACTGCAATTGGATAACAAGGCCTCACTTACCATCCTCTTCGTTGGCTGTGAACTCTGCGTCTTCGTCCACTGTTGTGGGCGAATTGTCTGAGCACTCTTCTTCCGAGCCCTGTGGAAGGAACAAAGTCAGTCTCCACCAAATAACAACATTTACAAAAGTATGAACAATTAGGTTAATGTGCACCAGCTTATACAAAGGAAGGGCATGGGAATGCAGTACGCATGTGTTTGAGTGAGGGGCTCTGCCCAGTCTCCTGTGTCAATGGTACCCACCTGTGAAAGGGGCCGTTTGAGGGTGCTGAGCAGCTCTGCCAGGGACATGGTCCCCTCCTGTCTTAGCAGCTCAATCTCCCTCCTCTGGGTCTCAGGGTCATTGCCATCCTGTTCCTCCTCCACTTCGATGGTCTCCTCATCATCCTCCTCCTCCTCACCACCACACGGAGGCTCAAAGTCTCTGTCTGCAGACGGAACGAAGGAAGAGAGGAACGTTAAACCTGGTCTCCAATTGGCCAGTCTGTTAAGGCACCTGGGCTAGAAACTGTGCAGGACACTGCATCATGCTTATTTGAACAGCATTGAACAGTCTCCAATCTCTGGCAAAGCTTCGCTTCCATTATGCTAACTACTAAATCACATCTGATGACTGGGATGTCACTGCACTTCAGAGATGCAACAATTGCATCGTTTCTAGTCCGAAATGGAAGGCAGGAGATGACGGTCCTTTTGCCTTGGGCAATTCCACCATAACGGAATTACGCTGAGAATCAGTTTTGCACTTTAACCCATAAGAGTCTAAGCCCGGTCTAAACCGGGGTGGGTTCTACTGAGCTACAGTGCTGTGAAAAAGTATTTGCCCCTTTTAGAATTGGCTCTACTTTTGCATTTTTTTTTAAAAATCTGATAACATTCAGTATCTTCAACCAAAACCTAATATTAGATAAAGGGCAACCAGAGTGAACAAATAACACAACAATTACATACTTATTTAATGTATTTAATAAACAATGTTATGCAACACCATATTCCCGCGTGAAAAAGTAATTGCCCCCTTATACTCAATAACTGGTAGTGACACCTTTAGCTGCAATGGCTCCAACCAAACACTTTCTGTAGTTGTTGATCAGCCTCTCATGTCGCTGTGGAGGAATTTTGGACCACTCTTCCATGCAGAATTGCTTTCACTTAGCAACATTTGGGAGTTTGAGCATGATCTGCTCGTTTCAAGTCCTGCCACAACATCTCAATTGGGATTAGGTCTGGACCAAAACTTCAAATTTGTTGCTTTTTAACGTTGACATGATTGTGTATTTTGGATCATTGTCTGACAGAGCTTCAGAGGATCTGCAGAGAAGAATGGGATAAACTCCCCAAATACAGGTGTGCCAAGCTTGTAGCGTCAAACCCAAGGAGACTCAAGGCTGTAATTGCTGATAAAAGAGCTTCAACAAAGTACTGAGTAAAGGGTTTGAAGGTCTGTTTTTTTTTATACTTTTGCAAAAATGTCCAAAAACCTGTTTTTTGCTTTGTAATTATGTGGTATTGTGTGTAGATGGATCAATTTTAGAATAAGGCTGAGACGTAACTAAAAAACGTGGACAATTCAAGGGGTCTGAATACTTTCTGAATGCACTGTACGTGTTCATGAGTCTCCTCTTTCTACAGTGGGGTCATATTAGTGTGTAGCCCAAACTGTTCGGACGCTACAGACAGAAGTTGGCAGATCGGCTGTACCGACTTCAGACGAGGCCCAAGACTCTTGTGGGGATCGTAGAGCAAAATGGAGGCAACCGTCATGTGCGGTGGATTGCAAAACAAATGTATTTCTAACTTAAAATTGACAGATTTTTTTTTTTTTTAAATGGGGGTTTAAAATAGTGCTTTTCACAAAGTCTCAAAGCAACACATCCATCACCAACGTGGCATTTTGCACCAGGATGCACAATACACAGTACATCAGCTGAAGTAAGAGCAGTGGCTACAACAACCTCCTTATTTTGTAAATTATTCATGGTTCTCAAGTTATACCAGTGGAGGCTGAAGAGGGGAAGACGGCTCATAATAATGTCCGGAATTGAGTTATTTGAATGGTATCAAACACATGGTTTTCATGTGTTTGATACCATTCCATTCACACCATTCCAGCCATTATTATGAGCCATCCTCCCCTCGGCAGCCTCCACTGGTGTAACTAGAGAGCCTGAATGGTGGCAATCTGGATACTCAAGAAACAATTAGCAAAGAAACAGTTCTCACCATCTTCATCCACAACGAGTGGAAGAGATTTTTTGGGTGGTGAGGGTGCAGGTTCACTGTTCCCAGCCGGTGCCGTTTCCAGTGCCTGACTGAGGAGGTCAGAGTATTTCTCAGTCTGGCCCACGATGAAGTCCAGCTGGAGGTCCAGAGCCTTCTTCCTCTTCTCCTCTAACCGGGACTGCTGCTTGTACTGCACCACCTTCTCAACACTGCTCCAGAAGGCCCGGACCTCCTTGGCTATGTTGGAGGCGACTCGTCTGATTTTGGCGTGCTCGTCCCGCTTGGCCTTCTCCTCCTTCTGCCGCAGCTCCTCGTGATGTCGCATCACCATCCGCACCACCTGGAGAAACATGCATATCTAATTGAGTTATTTTGAACTTGTTGGACCTAACCTGAAATCATGGCAGTGGTTAAGCAAACAATAGGTAATACCAATCTCTCTGCAATATGGATGCCACTTTGGAGGGATGCCAAGTGGTGTAAAATAAAAGTGATATAAGAGGGTTTCTTACCTTCCTGGCGACCCCTCTCTTCCACCTCCTCTCCTGGGCAAAGTCGGCCGAGAGCCACTGCATCTCCTCACACAGGTAGTCCCAGTGAACCTTGAGCCGGACCGGCTCTGTCAGGCGGGTCAGTCGCTTCATAGAGCAAAAGCCTTCCCTCTTCAACGCTACGGTCCTGCCCTCTATCTCCGCCTCCTACAACACATAGTTCACATCCGGAATTATAGAAATAAAGCAACTCAGATTGTTCCAGTCTAGACAGTTTATTAAGTGAAAAACTATTCACAGTTGACAATTTGGAACAAAGGTCAGAAGGATGAGCAGGAGACCTGGTCCAAATCAGAACACTGACTCACGTGTTTGGCTAGTTCAGCCATGTCTGCGTGACGCTCCATGCGGGGTCGATGGGGAGTGACAGGGTCCGATGGGGAGGAGCCTCCTGGGCCAATAGAGGGCGGAGAGAGGAACCTGCCCTGGGCACCTCGGAGAATGAGGGGAGTAGTGCTGGGAGTCCAGTCAATGAAGGATGATCGGCCGGGAGAGGGGGATGAAGTAGATGAGGAGGCGGGTGACAAACTTTGCGTGACCCTGTCTGCTATCCACTGGCGTACCTGGAAACGGAGGGAAAGGCAGCGAGAAGGAAATGAGGACTTTTGAGCAGGACCATAACAAGATTGCCTCTGTTCCAGTAGGAACAAACATGCATAGATATCACAGCTAAATCTGTCTCAAACATGTTGTATATCAAGCTATCAACAATTATCTTTGATACCGTAGGCTATACCTCAAGAAATCACATGCTGCATTAAAAACAAAACCAACAAAAAAGTTTACTATTCTGTAGCCTACACCCATACACACTTTGCAGTGTACACAACCTGCTATCTCATGTAATCATTCAGTGATCAGCGAGCATCCTGCAAGTGTGATCTATCGGAGCGTCTGACACCCACCGCTTACCTTTGAGAAAAGGGCCTTTGTCTGGCCTGCTCTGTCTCTGCTCATGCTGGAAAACATACATGGCTTAAAACGTGGCCAACTTAATCACTAAAGCAGAACACTGCATATGAAAGATCACTGCATGAAACAAATGGAGAAACAATCTTGAGAACTGAGAATGAAATGCTATAATTGGAAAACAGTGAAAACATGCTGAAAGCGTTTTCCTGGCATCCGCCAAACCCAGATTTGTCTGTCGGGCTGCCAGATGGTGAAGCATGATTCATCACTCCAGAGAACACATTTCCACTGCTCCAGAGCCCAATGGTGGCGAACTTTACACCACTCCAGCTTACGCTTGGCATTGCACATGGTGATCCTAGGCTTGTGTGAGGCTGCTCGGCCATGGAAACCCATTTCATGAAGCTCCCGACAAACAGTGTGTGACGTTGCTTCCAGAGCAACCGAGTACAGAATTTCAGCACTCAGCGGCCTCGTTCTGTCAACTTGTATGGCCTACCACTTCGCAGCTCAGCCGGGCAGAATTTGACGAACTGACTTGTTGGAAAGGTGGGATCCTATGATGTGCCACATTGAAAGTCATTGAGCTCTTCAGTAAGGCCAATGTTTGTCTATGGATTGCATGGCAGTGTGCTTAATGTTATGGTGTGGCTAAAATAGCCGAATCCACTCATTTGAAGGGGTGTCCACATACTTTTGTATATAGTGGATATTGCAGCACCGACACAGCCAGCTACATTTTTCTACATTTAATTAACCATAGCCATCAAGCTCCAAAGTCAAAACTGAAAAGGGAGTTTATGTTCTCTCTGCTACTGCACAGCAAGCAGTACCGGTACTAGGTCCAAAAGGCTCCTTAACAGCTTCTACCCACAAGCCATAACACTGCTGAAAAGTTCTTCAAATGGCTACCCGGACTATTTGCATTGACCATCTCTTTTTTTTTTTTACGTTGCTGCTACTCGCTGCTTATTATCTATGCAAAGTCACTTTAACCCTACCTACATGTACAGTACCAGTCAAAAGTTAGGGCACACCTTTTGGAACACCGAAAGTGTGCAAAGCTGTCATCAAGGCAAAGGGTGGCTACTTTGAAGAATCTAAAATATTTTGATTTGTTTAACACTTTTTGGGTTACTACATGATTCCATGTGTGTTATTTCTTAGTTATGATTAAAAAAAGTTCAAATAAAGCAAAAACCATGAATGAGTGGGTGTGTCCAAACTTTTGGCTGATACTGTACATATTACCTCGACTAACCTGTACCCCGCACATTGACTCGGTACCGGTACCCCCTGTATGTAGCCTCGTTATTGTTATTTTATTGTGTTGGTTTATGTATTTATTTTACTTAAAACTGCATTGCTGGTTAAGGACTTGTGGGTAAGCATTTCATGGTAAGGCTAGATATACCACCTGTTGTATTCGGCACGTGACAAATAAAATCTACATTTGATTTATATATCTCCATTTCAGTTTTTGCTGAATTGAATATCACAGAATTGCATTTAAACACATTATGCCTTCATTATAAGCATAATAAACAACTATTCACACAGTAGCAAAATGTTTATTGTATGCTGCTTAAGAAAACTGTCAGAGCAAACATTAGCCCATCTTTCCTGCTAAAAGAATGGTCTCTGTTGATACATATAATCGCTGATTTGGCAGCACATCTGAAGAAAACTGCTAAGCTACACAGAAAGCCATTTTGGGGCATACCTTGCTCACTGCTGGGCTGGGGTTGACCATGCTTCTGCGGCTAGCCTTGGCCTCCACTGCCAGGTCAGCCTCCTCATCACTGCTCTCCTCCGTGGGGCTGCTGAGCCCTGGGCCCTTCACACCGGCTAGCCATGGCCGGATGACAGGCGGTGGTCCGGACTGGCTCCCATCACTGGAGGAACTGGAGAGTTTACTCCTCGTCACATTGCCTGATGTTGAGGGCAACTTGGGGGCAGAGAGGGGCTTGGAAGACGCATTGATGATATTCGGAGGGTTTAGGGTTTGAGACACAGTCACTGCTTTGCCCGTGGATGTTTTGATTGGAGTTAAGGCCTCTTTGTCAGATTTGCATGGTGTGGGAGTAGATGGAGGGGTCATACAGGACTGGGTTGGGGTGTTTGTAGCGGGAATAGCAGGAGGTGCTGCTGTGGGTTCTCTCTTGACAGAGGACTCTGTCTGGTCTCTATGACTGCTTACAGGCATAGGCACAGCGACTGACACAGCTTTTGGAAGGCACTCTAATACAGGTGCTGTGTCTGAGCCACAGCTGAAGCTGCTAGTGCTAGCCTGCACCAGGCTGTTGCTCTGCTGCCTAGATACCCCCAACAATAAGGAGGGAGGATGTTTGAGGAGAGGGGTGTCCCCACGCTTTAGTAGGAGGAGTTTTGGGTCGATGATGCCAGAAGAGAGTGTGGACCGGGAAGCCTCTGGGTTGGCCTCGGTTGCTGTCACATTAACGGTACGATAAACATCCTGCTGGGTCTCCACTGGGGTTTCTGTCAGTGTTGGACGGGGCTGTGGATATTTGGTCCCTTCACGAGAAGAAACACAGGACTTGGGTTCTGTAGTATTTTGTAAGGTGGCTACAGGTACCTTTTTTAGAGGACAATTCTGCTTTCTACCCTCTGGCAAGTGTATGGTAATTGGGGACGAGAGGACCTCAATACTGTGTTGACTGTTTGACTGTACAACAACCCCCTCTGTTAATTCATCCATTGGGGAGACAAGAGAAGATGTACTGGCCATTGCTCTCACTTCCGTTTCCCCTGGCAGCGTTTGTGTGTCACTCAGACATGTGGCTGGGGAAATGCTCACCCCTCTATTGTCTGAGACAGCTGTGCTGGTCTCCAGACAAGGTAATGCAGCTTGTGTAAAGGTGTCCGTCTGTCCATCTGGAGTATCTAATACTGGGACAGTTTGGACTACACAAACCTCACTTGAATCTTCCAACACAGTATTGTCAATTTCAGTAGTTGTGTTTTCGGGCTCAAAATTCTGCCCTTCATCAGTCATCTCTACATCTTGTGTGGAAAGACGAGGGGTAAAGTCATTTCGATGCTGGATAATGACTTGATCATTGTCATTACTCGCTTGAGGGTGAGATAGCAGGCATATTTCTCGTCCCTCACTGGCTGTACAATTCTCAGAGTGTTCCATGAGTGGGGTGAATAAGTTTACTTCGTAGCTTGGGGAGAGGGACGGTCTCTCTCCAACAACTTCTATCGCAATCTCCTCCTCCACAAAGCTATAAATCTCAAATTCTCCTGCAGCCAGTGGGTCCATTTCGATATCCAAATGGGTCCCTTCAATAAACGACTTTGGTTCTCTGTCAGAATATTCAGAGGTTAATTCAATAACAGCAGTATCACCACTGACAAGATGTTCTTCCAGGAGGACACACTGATCCACCTGCACCTCCTCAGGCAACTCCAGGCTGGTCTCTCCTCCATGAAACACAGCTCCTTGAGCATCAGCTGACAGCACGAGCTCAGAGACCAGTGGAGTCTCCATCCTGGTTTTGTGGTCAGGATTAGACATCTGAACTTCAATAGATTGTTCTGTCTGCATTAAGTCTATTTCTGTACTGGGGAGGTGGTGGATAGGAGGGGTTGCTGCTGCTGTCTCCTGTAGAAAAGAGCTTTGTGACTGGATTGTAAAGTTGGATGAGTGCTTCGCCATTTCAGTCTCCTTTGCCCTGTTAGTCTCAATCCGTTCTTCTGTTGGGAGAGGGGGATTTGTCTGGATATCGCTCTCACTCTCCTGTCTGTCAGTTGTGTAGTCTGGGGTGGAATTACCACTGCCAGGGGGCGTGTAGGGGACAAGACCAGAGTATGTTTCTCTTGACTGTGGGGTCCCGGATATGTCAGTTGGTGGGTCTGGGAGTAGCGTTTGTGAACTCCCAAGTGTGACGTGTCTACTCTCAGACGGTTCTGTAGATCTCTCAGATTCTTGTGGTCCCTGATCCACCGCATTAGCTCCCTGTATCTCTTCTTGGCCGTAATTCGAGTTCTGCGTGATTTTAGGTTCTGTGGAGAGGTCTGTTTGTTTCTTCTTACGGTTGTCAGTGATGAGCACTGGGGGGACAGGCTGCTCAGAATTTTGCAGAATGCCTGCTTGCTCTTTGACTTCAGACAGAGGTATGTGGCTGGCCTGATTTGCCTGAGTCGACAGGGTTGTTTGAGACTGCTCCATCCCTCGGTCTTTGTTGTGGTCTGGGACTGTATCTTTATTTGGGCTGAGGGGAAGTAGGGACACTGTTGAGCAGGATTTAGAGGGAAGGTTTCTAGCTGGGTGTTCTCTGCCAAGTTCCTCGATTCCAGTCTCTTGTTTATATTCCAATTTCTCTGGGAGAGGCTGGCCCTTTTCTGTCCCACTGATGACCACCAGTCCACCTGCAACTCTCTGATGCAAAGCCTGGCCTGGTCCAGCAGCACTCGTTTGTCTGTCTGTGTGGCTGCTGTTATCAGTTTGTGACACATAATGCGAATATTGGCTTGTTCCGTCTGTCTGTGTGTCAGAGAGCCTGTCTGAATGGGACTTTGTAGAGAGACTAGGGTCCTTGGGGTGCAACGGGCCCAATCTTCCTCCACCACCACTATCTGACATCGCCCCTCTTTCAAGGCTGTCCTTAGTGTTGTCGTTGGGGTGAGTCTCTGTGGGTGTGTTATTTTCACTGACGCGTCCGTGTCTTTCAGGGTGTGACGTGGTCGTGTTATCCAGTGGTGGGAGAGGCGCAGCGGCCACATTTTGCGCAGCCTGGGGGTTGTCACCCAGCACATCCACAGCCGGAGGGGTGCGCTGCTGCACCTCCTCCTCCCCAGAGCTTCCTCCCTCTGTGCTGCTCCGGCTACACACTGCACCTGGAAGCAGTGAGAGGATGTAGTTCAGTTGACGGATAGAAGTACAGTACATGCATTTATAGACAAATATTTCAATAAGTATCCAGCAAAGAACAATTTGTCTAACTAGTCAATGTCTCTGGTTAAGGAAGAACTTATCACCTGTCTGTGGTGTGGGACACAGCGCTTCCGTGCTTTCCACTTCCAGGATGCTGATTAAGGTCCCGTCCACATATTCTGAATAAAGAGACAAATCGGTAAGTAAAATGATCAATGCCACTGTTCTCTGGACTATAATACAATTTTCAATTCCATAGAATCATAGAACCACAAATGATTGTTCTACTCTGGTCCATGTGTGCAACTGGCTAGGCATCCCCTTTCCCCTTTATCTGAAGAGTTCCAAAACTTCACAATACTGCCCAATGAATGAGGGTGGCAACATTGTTACACTGTACACTATTCATGAATCAAACATTGTATTATATGGGCAGGTGAGGTGTTTGAGGCATAGTTCACAACATTTTCCAACAGACTTTTGCATATGTGTTTCGATTTAGCGACTACTTGCTAGCAAATGCAATATATGCTTTACTTGGAATCAAATATTTAATACAATCTCTAGAATGACTTAATAAAAAAACAAAAACAACTTTGTTAGGTTTATACAATTGTAGCCCCTGACCTTTTCCCTGATATGTGGGAACAGTATTACACTGTTGCAAATGACATTTATTGTAGTTTATAATAATCTGGACATGGCATGTGCAGCGGGGACGTGTAGGTGTTCCTGAAGCAACGTGACACTCGTACGCTCAATGTTTTCGTGCGCTCTTCGGGTAGTATCGTTTCAATAACTGTTGATTTAGCTATTTAGGTACTATTGTTGTTAGTTGGCTAACTACATGGCTAGCATGTTTACTAGTTGACTAGCTACCTATACAGCTTGCCTTTATATCTAGATGAGCGTTGTTGGCCCAAATACTCCCAATACTTTAAACAAGGCGCGCACGCGCCCCATCCCACCCGAAGTTATGTAATGGTCTGGGTCTTTATAAATGCATTTCTGATTCGCTTCAAGCGAAAAAGGGGTTTTAAAAAGTCGAATTAAAACCCGCTTCCCAACAATTACCTGTGACGTCATTGCACGGGGTCGAATAACCACAACTATTAAACATTGAAATCATACATTTAGCTATATAGTCAGTCAATATAAATGATTTACCACGTTAAAATACTAACAAAATAAATTATTCCTGCAATGTTTCTCGCTAAAATGTAGCAGTGATTACGAGGGGGATAAAAGGGGGGTTCGAGTGATCCCACACAGGCACACTAAGTTATGAATTAAAATATGTCCTCCAGTTTTTTCTAAAAACTTTTCCTGTTGAGAAGTGATATCCCAAGTAGACTTAGTGTAAATCCATTTTATTCTGATTCCAATATGGCCAACCTGATTACAGTCAAACACCTTCGCCTGAATACAAGTTGCCATTGTTTAATTTTGTATCGTCTTATTCTGTGGAGAGCTAACGTTAGCGGCAGCCTTGTTAGTACAGATAGTTTTAGCTAAATCTTTTCGCGCAGCAGCTAAATTGGCTTGCATTAGGCAAATTCCATGCCACAGCCACTGTTTGGCCATGATGCTTAAGAAGTACATGTTCTGGCTGCAGGTGAAGTCTAACGTTACAGGGAAGGTAAACAAGCCAAATAATAACAATTTTGTAATTGCGCCGTCATTGACAACTGTTTTTTAATCTGTGTTGTAGTGGAGTATGCAGACAAGGAAAACTTTCGTAACCCTCAATTTTATAAATATATTTGTCAGAATTGACTGGATGTTGTGTCCCGCCGCGAACAAGCCCCCTGGTGCCCCCTACTACTTCCTCCATGCCCCCCTTCTAGTGGCCGCCATCTTAAGTTCCCACCTACCTGAAATTTCCGACCAGTTTTCTTTTACAAAATTCTTGTTGATGGAGTCGTCATCCGGATAAAATCGTACTCAATCCGTGATGGTAGTATTCTAAACTGTCTCTCGGTACCCAACGAGGTAGGAGTAGGTCCGTGGGAAGAAGTTATAATACGGACTGAAAGAGAGCGGGTTCTAGTGGTTGCGGGGAGGAGACTTTTAGACGCAGCGAAATGGTGGAGAACCACTGCTGACAAAGTGCAGAAGAAAGTATTATCTCGCGAGAAGTTGAACGGCGCGCCGCTGCAATTTTTGGGATTGGTAAAACCGTGCATTTATTACTTTAGTTGAAATGATAGCAAATCCCATGATAATTTGGGGACAATGTTTTATGTTGCCATTATCTGGTTAGATTTTATTTTTATTCAATTCAATGTACTCCACTAGGATTTAATTAATTTACCTGGTTATTGCAAATGTTTCTCATTCCATAGAAAAGCTTACAATTCTTACTCCGGCACCTATTTGTGGTGTATTTGTGATTTCTACTTAACCCAAGTGGACTCAATATGCAAAAAAAAAACTTTCAATAGCACACTAAATCCAAATATCATGCTGTTACTAGATAATAGATAAAGTGTTAATTGTGAAACAGGTGTCAATGAGTACTACACCATTGTCATATCAGTATCTTTGACAGGGCAAATTAATTACCATTACTTGTTCAGTGGTCACAGAACAGTTTAGCTATTGTAAAAGGGTCATTGTACAGAGGGATCAGGATGTTGCAATTGAACTAGGTGGTTGCCCACCATTCACTACTTAAGGTGTTAATGCTGGGATCGAACAAAGTCCTGCTCTCCAAGGTCAGAGTTGGAGATCCACACTGTATGCTCTCTCCAAATAAACATTGTCTGGAAAGCATGAAGAATAACAATATGACCACGTCTAAGTACGTCTAACTGTTCCATCACTGTAGCCATCACTGTAAATAAGAATTTGTTCTTAACTGACTTGCCTCATTAAATAAAATAAGTGGCTGAACTCTTAGGCACCAAAACAAACAAGACCCACACAATCAAGTAACCAACAATTCATTTAATAATTCATCTTTGTTGTCTCTAGAAGGGGTTTGAAAGGTATAAAATGGTCTTAAAATAATCGACCCAAATGTATTTCCTCCTCTCAGTCCAGTCACGTGTAGTCCGCACAAGTCTACGGATTCTTTTCTCAGTCGTCCAGTAGATGTCCCATTCTTCCACGTACATAATTTATCTGCTCATGGAACATCCCTGTGAAAATGACTTGCCGGCAGGCGTTGAGTCCAAAATGTGATGCGACACAAACACAAAGCTCCCTCTCAGTGTATTCAAAGATCTGATCCATGAAGAGGCCAGAGGTTTTTATGGTTGTGTCTTACTCACGTTCACAAGCATTTCCTTTCTCAGTCATACAAAACTTTTACTGCCTGATCTGGAACAACTTTAATTTGTTACTAACAGGGGAGTGCATTCGTGATACCTGAAAACAATAACAAATAACATAAAAAAACAGTGAATATATTTATTATCATTATAGAAGATAATTAATGTTAACAATAATAATAATAATTACAAAGGCAATTTCACTAGACTACTGGTCCTGCTCATAATGTCGAGTCAGAAATGTGAATGGGAAAGTTTCAGTTTTAGACATTGTCCACCGTGGCCGCATAGTTCATAACATGATTATTTTAAATACAAGAGCTGGAACAGAGGTTCATAGAGCACAGAGGAGTGGTGAAGTTGAGGGTAGCGGGGTCATTTTTTTGTGAGGAGCGGAGAACCGAAGTACAGAAGCCTATGGTTCTTTATCGATTTAGAATCTTTAGAAGTTTCATCGGTAATCTACAGTCTTTTCACAATAAAAGAGGACACAAAAAAATAAAACCATAGAAATATACTACTAGAGCCAGGACGATACCAGTGTCACGATACTTGTTAGTATCGTGGCAAGAAAACAAAACACGAAGCGGATTAAACTTTAGACAAATAGCCCTAAATGTTGGAAACAAACATTGTTGTTATCCAGAGTCAAAAAATTATCTCCAAGCTATAGCACACAATATTTTACACATGGCAGGTTTTTAACAGACCAAATAGTTGTCTGCTGTGTGTTTTAATTTTTGCCATGGAAAAATATTTTGCCCCTTGGTATCGTCCCAGCACTATGTACTACCATAATTCTTCAGCTCTCATCCAGAAAACAGCCCAACATGTTTGATTTATGCAAAGGGATTTATAGATCTCATTACTTAGAATGAGAGGATGAACCATTCACATGTACAAAATATGCACATCTCTCTAGGAGTTCATCTTACCCAACCTGAAAAAGCCTGCTTCAAACCTGATCATATCCAATTGGAAAAGCCTCCGCCTCTTCATACAGCTATCATTTTATAGATTTCTCAAATGGAAAAAACAAACCTTAAAATAACACACCAGAATGCACATAAAACCATGTACCTTAAAATTGCACTGATAGAACCATTGTGGATAAATGTACTGAGTCACCCTGACAAATCTCCGTATCCCTTCCCTTCACTGCCTTCGACCCAATCAACCAGCAACACCATTTGGGGGAGCTGAGAGCGTGATTGGTCTAGAGCCTGAGTAAGCTGTGTGTGTTGTAGTTCCTAAAAGGTGTTCCATCTTACAGGAAACAGTGAGAGCAGCACAGTAATCCTGACATTTCCCTACTACTCCTACGGTGTGTTCCTATACTATCTGGACTCGCCTTCTTTGTGAGAGCTGTACAGTGCCAAGTCCCCCGGCCCACCCAGTCTACGGGTCGGGGTGGAAGACCTGCTTGTCACAGATGGAATGAGTGGAGGGGGGGCGCCTACGGACAGTGCCCCCACCAGGCCAGCAGGGGTCTTGGCAAGGATGCCATTGGGCACGTGGTGAGTGTGGAGAGGCCCCAGGCGGGTGTAGAGGCCGGGGTGGTGGGGCGAAGAGTTGGAGGCTCCAGGCTGATGGAGATGTGAGTGGGAGAGCATCCCGGCGTGCAGCTGCTCCAGGTGGGCTGCGTGAGAACCCGGTGGGTGGTGGGAGCCCGAGAGGTGCGGGTGAGCGTGCATCCCGAAGTAGCGTGCCCTTTCAAAGTCTTCCCTTAGGATCTGGGCGCGCTGCTGCTCATCCATGAGGCCACCACCTGGGGGCCCCAGCTGAGGAGGGCGGTCAAAGTGGTGGGCCATCAGGCCAAACTCCTGGCGGACCGAGGAGGTAGAGGTAGGAGGGTGGTGGTGAGGGTTGTTGGCAGCCACAGCTGCTGCCAAGGCAGCCGCCCTCTCGGCCTCCAGGAAGCGCTGGGCGTGCTGGGCCTGGAGCAGCCGGGCCAGGTGGGGGTCAGAGCGCAGCGCCAGGTGGGGGTCCGAACGCAGGGCCATGGCCTCTCGGCGTTGTTGCTGCTGCTGTTGTTGGGCAGCCAGCTCCCTCCATGGGTCCCATTGGAAGCTATGGGGGTGCTGGCCGTGCCCCTGGGGTGGGCCATGGGGGTGGGTGGAGAACCTCTCCCCCCCTGGACCCACTACTATCCCCCCACCCCCTTGTGTGCTCCCCAGGTAGGCCTCAATGGCGGCCTGCGCTCGAGAGCGCTCCAGGAGGGAGAGATGATGGTGAGGGTTGTGCGGGGTGGGAGGAGGTAGGGGCACCCCGGACGTGGAAGTCAGAGAGAGAGAAGAGGGGGTGGCGGAGCGGTGGTGAGGGCGGCTGTTGGGCCTGTCGTAGTTGGGGGGCAGAGGCGGCGGCAAGGAGATTGGCACGAGCTCTGGTTCCTCCTTCCTTTCCTCCTTGACCTTGACTGGGGGAGGCTTGGGCACCGGGGTGTTGGTTCGGTCAGGCTTCTTGCCCTGGGACAGAGAGGTGACCGTGGCTGAGGAACAGGATGAGGCAGGGGGGCCTCCCTCTCTCTGTGATGAGTGAGAGGGTTCGCTGTGTAGGCTGTGCAGCGCTGCGGGCTGCTGACGGGGGTACAGATCCAAGGGGGAGGGGGCGCCGAGTCCAGAGGGCGGTGGAGTCGTCAGCACAGAGGAAGAGGAGGAGCGAGGTCTGTCTCTGTCTGTTGCAGCTGCTGAGGATGAAGCGCCTAGAGGAGGTGGCCTGGAGGAGACCGAGAGGAGCAGTCTTTTGTCTCCATCTCTGCGTGTCAGATCCTCAGTGAGACTGCTGGGGCCTCCCAGAGGGCCCCCGTGCCCGTTGATGTGGGAGACAGGGGTGCTGCCGCGGTGCTGCTGGAGACTGAGGGCCGGGGCCACTGGAGACATCCGCACAGGTTGACGACCATATAGCATATTGTCTCTGGAAAAAAAATAGAGGATGGTTGGGGAGAGGTATGCAAATTCAGCATTCAAATCAATTCCAGTATTGAAATTGTTAAGAGTAACATGAACAGAATCAGACAGAAAAATATTATAGAAAGATAAGTCAAGAGTGCAAACAGCAAATTTAGGAACTAAGTCGATAAACTAGAGTCGAGGCTGTTGTGTCTCACCTGTCTTTCTCATCTTTGATGTGAATAATGTCCTTTCCTGTGTCCCGCTCGTCCCTCTTCTCAGCCCCCTTGGCCCAACTGGGGCCAGCCAAGGGGGGAGGTCCACCGTGCAGTCGGTTCCAGGGGTCATGAGGGTTGGGTAAGCCCCCGACGGCAGGAGGCTCCTTGTGGCCAAACACCGAGCTGTTAGCTGGAGACAGAATAAAGTTAGTCATTTTAGTGGAGAGTAAGGACAAAGGAGTAAAGACAAACTATGCATCTTTTTTGAGGAAGAGAAATGGTGACTCACCCAGCGTAGGGCTGCCAAGTCCCCCAAAGGCACCAGAGCCCAGGGCTCCGAGAGGGGTGAACGGAGGTGTGCGGCCGTACGGATCTGCATCACATAAGTATATAAACATCTGGACTGATGCGCGGACACAAGCCTTACAGCATAAGACCTCTGGCAATATTCACTACTAGTGTTCAGACCCACTGGAGCCTATTAGAGTCACATGCTGAAGAGTTAGTACGCTTTAAATGTAATATCTTGGCTAATAAGGTGTTTTAGTGACCTGTGAGTAGGCAAATCAGTTCCTTGAGTGGGTGAATCAAAATGAGAAGTGTTTACTGAGGGTGCAAGTGGTACAGATGTGCCCTTTGAAACAGTCGTTTACCCAAGAGCGCAGTTGGAGTGAGGAAAGAGGTGGAGCGTTGATGGGGGGGACAAAATTAGACTAAAAATGATAAATAATTGACTATTTGCAATGCCAAGGAATCTTTCCTCTGTGCCTGAGGTTTTGAAAAAGCCCATAGTTTTATCCTTATGGTGAATACAATTGCAGCACGTTTTCTTCAAACATATCTTGCTACACAAAACAAGCACCCACCAGTGGCTGTAAAGAGGCTGGCAGGTCGGTTAAGATCGTGGGCAGAGGGGAGGCCACCACCAAGGGGCCCTAGTGTGCCCAGGCCCCCGGAGCCCGGAAGACGAGCCAACATCTCGTTACGGAAGTCCAGCTTGTGCGGATCAGCCTGCATCAGCTGAGAGAGGACAGTGGTCAGTCAATGCAATGACCATAGCTTTTTCAATAAACATGGACAACTTGACCAGTATCTATTATTTTTGGGGGATGAGTTGATCACATCCGATAATATTTGAGATGCTTCAGTGGTCAAATTAAAATGAGAAATACTTTCTACTTATTTGATAAAAATCACAATTGATAGGATCAGATTAAATTGTAGTAAAACATGTAAAAAAATAAAGTCCCACCTTCACTTTCTTCTGATGTCTCAGAATCATCCACGCCACACGTACATGCATAGCACACCACTTCCCTGGTTTCTGTGTAGACAAAACACATTATTGACTCGGTGACCCTGTTTTGCTTGCAGTAACTCAAGGCCTTTGCACACAGAGTCAGATGCGATGGTGTTAATGTCTGCCATATGAAATGTTCATCTGGCACGGCATCAACATGAGAATTGTGTGTGTGTGTGTGTGGGGGGGGGGGTACAATTTAGTAAGGCAAGCGTCAGTAATAAACAATATATTATGGGTCAGTTTATTTTTCCTGGACGAATAAAACCTTTTTTTTAACTTCTGATTCTGAGATGAGTAATGATGGAAAGTTGCAAGGAGTTTCACAGTAGGTGTGCCAAAAGTTGGAAGAAATCAGACACGGTGTGCAAGGGCGTTTAGTCAAATAGTTTTAAAATGTAGCAGTCATGACCAAAAGTGAGTAAGAAAAAAAGCTGTACAGTATCATAATACTTTCAAAAATGAAGTATTCAAGTGATGATGAAGCATCTGGCTTTGCTTACATTACTGACTTTCAACGATGTCCCAAATGGATCAGTTAGCTAAACAAAAGAAAGAATAGTAAACCATGTTTGTTAAGATTCTCCACTCTTTTTACTATTCACACTTTCCTGCACTGACTACTAGGCCCAAGTCTTTGCACATAATGCCTTTAGAGGCATGTGCATTGTCCACCGATCCCAGCTCAATCCTAGACTACAAGCTTCAGTTGTAACCATAGGCATCATATATTCCAAAATGGCCATTTTATACTGTGCATCTTACCCTGGGGTCTTTGGGCTGCAGGTGGTGAGGCACAACCCCCAGTCGAGCTGTCATCTCAGGACTTGTTCCCTGGGGGACAAGGGGCTGCATCAAGACACAGGAAACAGTTTGTCATCCAGACACGACATGACATATCATCCACTGACTTATGTAGCTAAAGCACCACTCACCTTAGGCTGGAAGGCTCCTTGCAGAGAGCTGAAGGGCCCATTGGGAGGAAGCACGGGCTGGATGCCTGGCACTGGGGGAGGAGGGTACTGTGGGAAGAACTAAATCAGCCACACACACACACAAGCAGAGGCTGGTTAAAACTACACTCCCCAGACCCCATTCTGCCTAAGTCCTACCACATTCATCTCAACCACCACAGCAACGTATAACCAAACCAATTCTGGAGCATGTAAACGTAAACTCACAGTGTTTCTGTAGAGTCCCTCCATCTTGCCATATTTCTCAAACTAAAACACAAAACACAAAAAGCCAATTAATGACAAATTCACAACACTGGCATTTCAAAGCAGAAGCTGCTCTGTGAAACCCAATTTGACAGGGTAGAATGTAATCACTTACCAGGTGCTGAGGCGGTGGTGCGGAGGGAGTGGGGTGCAGGAAGGGGGTGAAGTGTTGGTGTGTATGTGTATGCTGGTGCTGGTGGTTGTGCTGGTGGAACTGGAAGGCCAGGGGCTGAATTCCGGGCTGGGCCTGGGAGGAGCGGCCTGAGGAGCCCGAGCTGGGGCTGGCCCCCGATGGACCACCGGGAGTAGAGAGGCCTGGCCCGCCACCGTTGAGCTCAGCCCCAGGTACGCTGCGGCGGCCCTCGCGATCCTGCGAGGCCAGGAAGTGAGAGTTCAGGCCCTGGCGCAGCAGGTCCTGGCGCAGCAGGTCCTGGTCTGCAGTAGTGGGACAGATGGAGAGGAATGGAGAATATATTTTAAATAGGTAGATATGGAGCCCAAATAACTAATTTTACAACACTGACAGTAGGCTGTCCAAGAACCCAAATTAAGCTAGTAGTAGACCTGATTGGTAAATAAAAAACACACAGATTTGCAATTATGGCTGAACATCTGACTAAGGCTGTGAAAAAAGGTGAATAGCAATACACATTGGTGCCAAATGTACAGTACCTGCTCCTGAGTGGGAAGTGAGGAGAGGAGGTGGAGGAGGAAGCCCAGGGGAGGGGGTGAACATGGCACCAGAGCCAGCACGTGAAGGGGGGCGCAGAGATGCTAATGACCCTGGACCTCTAATTAGGGACATCGGCATACTGGAAGAGGGAGTTGGGGGTCGTATAGACAACGAGGAAGAAGCAGCAGAAGAGGATGGGGGCTTGACTGATGTACCGTTCCTAAGGAGAGAGAAAAGTTTACTAGAAAATATACATTTTCTTAAGTCAGCAGTCTTGATTTTAAATGTTTTCCTTTATTTAACCAGGCAAGTCAAAAAGAGTTGTCAGTTGTTTTATAAAAGTGGAAGAAGTAGTATTGGTACTGCAGTAGTAATGCTGACTATTAGGCAGAGCTGGCAGTGACTGACCTGTTGTTGATGCCCATGCTGTAGATGGATGGGTGTCGCCCGGGGAAGGTGAGGAAGGACTTGTGTTTGGAGTGCGGCTGGCTGGGGTTGTGGTGGGCGGTGTGGCGAAGGCCATCGCTGCTGCCGTTGAGCTGTCCGGGCCGTGCGACCATGGCCGGGGAGAGGGACGGCAGGCAGGCGAAGGAGGGTGAGGTAGACAGGGGCTCAGGGTAAGGCGGCTCCAGACTCCTCTCCTGGCTGCGCTCCAGGCCAGAGACACGCGGGGTGACCGCCAGCCGGGAGAGGCCACAGCGGCCTGCCAGCGGAAGTGTAGGGCAGCCTTTGCCCATAGAGGCCATGCTCACAGGGATAGCTTCCAAAACTACAGGGTGAGAAAGAACTGCACTTAAACAAAAACGTGAAAAAATAAAGGACACCACATATGAAATAAGTGGATACTGGGATAAAAAAAGAAACACCAAATGACGAGAGCATATTTATAAAGCAAAGGCATACAGATAGGGAAGAAGAGAACTGCATTTTACCTTTCCTTGTGCTGACGATGAAGATTGGCCCCATGTCACTGTCGGAGGCCTAGGGGATGAGATGAGGAAAACAAATAAATCAAAACCCAATAATAAGCAGGAAAAACACTGCTCTTCCAACAATCATAATTGTATTCAGTTTGATGCAAACAGTACCCACCTTATCTGCTGACTCGCTCTCTGTGTCACACTAAAATAACATAAAAAGCAACATTTAGGTGTGCCACAACATTCATAAACTACAATTATAGGAGGCAGCTGTGGTCATCTTATGTATTGTAATTGATAGAAGTATAAAGAAACTTACGATGTAGCCAGTCTCCAAGAAGAGGATGCCCCCACCCTAAAACAATTATAACAGTTAATATGTAAGATAGATGGTATTCACCTTCAACACACAGTGCCTTGCAAAAGTATTGGAGGCCGCATTTATTGTAGCTGGGGACTTTTATTAAAGGAAATCAGAGGAAAATGCAACCGAAACTAATCAATGCATCTCCTATGCTAAATGTGGAACACGGATCATTGCTACTCTCCCAATCAGAATCTATGCTTTAAGATTGATCACATGGACTGGGAAATGTTCCTGGTGGACTCTGAGAACAGTATCAACGTATACACTCACTTTGTGACTAGGTTTGTCAGGAAGTGCATAGAGGATGTTGTTCCCACTGATGATTAGAACTTATCCAAACCAAAAAACCCATTTGCGCAAAACTGAAAGCGCGAACCACCGCATTTAACTATGGCAAGGTGATTGGGAACATGGACGTGTACAAACAGACCAGTTACGACCTCCGTAAAGCAATCGGAGGCAAAACGACAGTACAGGGACGAAGTGGAGTCACAATTCAACATCTCAGACATGAGACTACAGCCAATCACAAATTATAAAGGGAAAGTCGTGCCTTGCTCCAGGATTTACTAAAGACCTTCGCCTGTTTCGAACAAAACATTGCGCCGCCGACACGGGCTCCAGGCGATCACGAGGACCGTGTAATCTTGTTCTTCGTGGCCAACGTGAGTAAGTCATTTAAGCGTGTTAACCCTCGCAAGGCTGCCAGCCAAGACGGCATCCCAAGTCGCGTTCTCAGAGCATGTGCAGACCAGCTGGCTGGAGTGTTTACGAACATACTCAATCTCGCCATATCCCAGTCTGTTGTCCCACACTTGCTTCAAGATGTAATTTAACTAAATTACTATTGCCCCGAAGCACAAACTTCTGTCATCATGAAGTGCTTTGAGAGGCTAGTTAAGGACCATATCACCTCCAACTTGACATTCTAGACCCACTACAATTCACATATCGCCCCAACAGATTCATAGACAATGCCAGTACACTGCCCTATCCCACATGGACAAGATAAATACCTATGTAAGAATGCTGTTCATTGACTACAGCTGACTTAAATACCAGTGCCCTCCAAGCTCATCACGAAGCTCAGGGTCCTGGGTCTGTACCCCTCCCTGTGCAACTGGGTCCTGGAAGCTTCAATCTCCAGCCTCCACCCAGTACCCTTCCCTGAACCTTAGAGACTGCTTCCCTATGTACATAGTAGGGATGCACAATATGAAAAATAATATGAAAAAAAAAAGTTGTTTACATATCAGAATCGAAAGATATTAGCTAAAAATGCCAACATCGGTATCGGCCCGATGTCTAGTTTAACGCTGATACGCAAAACCAATGTCAAAGCAGACGTGCATACCTATATAACGTAGGTACACGACGTAATGACGCCACGTAAAATGTTACGCTACACGTGCAACACAGCATTCCTAACCTAGCCCACCATGTCTGCTGTGTGGATCAAGCAGTCAACAAGTTGAGCAGTCATTTGAAAGAGTAAGAACAATTAAGCGAGACAAATCAAAAGGCAAAATCCATTGACGCCAAGATAATGGGATTCATTGCCCTTCCCAATCAACCGTTCTCTGTTGTGGGTGATGTTGGCTTGCGCAACTGGTCGAGCACCAGTACACACTACCAAGTGCGCTATTTTTCAGGTGTTGCCCTACCGGAATTAGAGTAATAGTGTCACTGCTATTACCTTCACAACATACTACGAAACGCCGTTTGGGTCTTCGCGTGTCAAAAAAGATACGTCAAATAACACTATTTGACAATAACACTATTTGAAGCGTTAAATACGCTTTTAACTTCTTCGAGATAGGGGGCGCTCTTTTAATTTTGGGATAAAAAACGTTCCCGTTTTAAACAAGATATTTTGTCACGAAAAGATGCTCGACTATGCATGTAATTGACAGCTTTGGAAAGAAAAAACTGACATTTCCAAAACTGCAAAGATATTATCTGTGAGTGCCCCAGAACTAATGCTACAGGCGAAACCAAGATGAAGTTTCATACAGGAAATGCCCCAGATTCTGAAGGCGCGGTGTTCCAATGTCTCCTTATATGGCTGTGAATGCGCCAGGAATGAGCCTGCCCTTTCTGTCGTTTCTCCAAGGTGTCTGCAGCATTGTGACGTATGTGTAGGCATATCATTGGAAGATTTACCATAAGAGACTACATTTACCAGGTGTCCGCCCGGTGTCCTGTGTCGAATTTATTGCGTAATCTCTAGGTCCATGACTTTCTCTTCTGAAGAAATGGAACGCGCAACTGCCACGAAGGATTTATCATCGATAGATATGTGAAAAACACCTTGAGGATTGATTCTAAACATCATTTGCCATGTTTCTGTCGATATTATGGAGTAAATTTGGAAAAAAGTTCGCGTTTTAATGATTTAATTTTCGTTTTTTTTCTTACCCAAACGTGATGAAGAAAACGGAGCGATTTGTCAACACAACTAATCTTTTTGTAAAAACTGAACATTTGCTATCTCACTGAGAGCCCCCCCATTGAAAACATCTGAAGTTCTTCAAAAGGTAAATTATTTTATTTGAATGCTTTTCTGGTTTTTGTGAAAATGTTGCATGCTGAATGCCAGGCATAATCCTATGCTAGGCTATCAATATTGTTACACAAATGCTTGTTTAGCTATGGTTCAAAAGCATATTTTGAAAATCTGAGATGACAGTGTTGTTAACAAAAGGCTAAGCTTGAGAGCAAATAGATTTATTTAATTTCATTTGCGAATTTCATGAATAGTTAACGTTGCGTTATGCTAATGAGTTTGCGGACAGATTTACACAATCCTGGATACAGGTTTTTTCGTAGCTAAACGTGACGCAGAAAACGGAGCGATTTGTCCTAAACAAATAATCTTTCAGGAAAAACTGAACATTTGCTATCTAACTGAGAGTCTCCTCATTGAAAACATCCGAAGTTCTTCAAAGGTAAATTATTT
The DNA here is from genome assembly GCF_034236695.1 of Oncorhynchus nerka. Classification (NCBI taxonomy): domain Eukaryota; kingdom Metazoa; phylum Chordata; class Actinopteri; order Salmoniformes; family Salmonidae; genus Oncorhynchus; species Oncorhynchus nerka. The sequence continues at coordinate 458,669 of NC_088411.1, forward strand.
TATTTGAATGCTTTTCTGGTTTTTGTGAAAATGTTGCCTGCTGAATGCTAACGCTAAATGCTACGCTAGCTATCAATACTGTTACACAAATGCTTGTTTTGCTATGGTTGAGAAGCATATTTTTGAAAATCTGAGATGACAGTGTTGTTAACAAAAGGCTAAGCTTGAGAGCTAGCATGTTGATTTAATTTTATTTGCGATTTTCATGAATAGTTAACGTTGTATTATGCTAATGAGCTTGAGGCTGTAGTCACGATCCCGGATCCGGGATGGCTCGACGCAAGAAGTTAATTTGATACGTCAAATGATAGTTCTATTATAGAATGTTTTGCGTTCTGAATTTGCACGTGCAAGCCAAGCGCCACCACTACTATCAGTAGCACTGTCAAAGCTGTACAAAAAAAGTCTGCAAACACCGGCCACGAACGATGTGTTTACAATACCGCGTTGGTAATAAAGCATTATTTGTTTGTTTGACCGCAACTTCTGGGGTAGCTAGCTAGCTTTAGCTTAGTACATAGATAGCACCAATATAACCATTATTCTTAGCAATGATTTAGGAATCCTTGTGAGTAAGTATTAGCTTAGTAGTATTAGTATTAACTTGTTGTTCACCTATTGAAATTGAACTTCAGTTCATGAAAATAAATAGCTAGCCAGCTACTTAACCCGGTTGCCCAAAGCTAACGTTATAAGCCGTCAGCTAGCTTCATCTGGCTAGTGAGGCTCGACTGGACTGGGTTATGAAGCTAGCCACAATAACGATTAGGCACAATAGTGGAATTTGCAGTTTGACTTCAAAATAAAAGTACCTATTTGAAAGTGATGTAGAAGATTACAATAGGTGGAATCAATGCCATATTTAGACTAGATAATGTTAAACAAGGTTGGAATGTGAAGCATTGATATGGGGTATCAGTCAACTCGGTGACACCCACAGAACACAACCATGAAGAGTTTACGAAAATATTAGCATTGTAGCCCTTATCAGGGGACTGTGGATCTCCTCCCCAGGCAGCCTATTGTGTGTATTGACATTCATATTGCACTGTACAGCTTTACCTAAGGATTGGGGATTAATGAAATGGGGTATCAGTCTACTCAATTACTAGAGGTCGAACGATTCATCGGCATGGCTGATTAATTAGGGCCGATTTCAAGTTCTCATAATCGGTAATCGGCCTTTTTGGATGCCAATTATGGGCGATTACATTGTAGAGGTCGACCGATTAGGATTTTTCAACGCCGATACCGATTTTGGAGGACTAAAAAAGATGATACCGATTTATCGGCCTATTCTTTTATTTATTTTTGTAATAATGACAATTGCAACACTGAATGAACACTTATTTTTACTTTATAATACATCAATAAAATCAATTTAGCCTCAAATAAATAATGAAACATGTTCAATTTGGTTTAAATAATGCAAAAACAAAGTGTTGGAGAAGTAAAAGTGCAATATGTGCCATGTAAGAAAGCTAACGTTTAAGTTCCTTGCTCAGAACATGAGAACATATGCAAGCTGGTGGTTCCTTTTACCATGAGTCTTCAATATTCCCAGGTAAGAAGTTTTAGGTTGTAGTTATTATAGGAATATTTCTCTCTATACCATTTGTATTTCATTAACCTTTGACTATTGGATGTTCTTATAGGCACTATAGTATTACCAGTGTAACAGTATAGCTTCAGTCACTCTCCTTGCTCCTGGGCTCGAACCAGGAACACAATGACAACAGCCACCCTCGAAGCAGCGTTACCCATGCAGAGCAAGGGGAATAACCACTCCAAGTCTCAGAGCAAGTGATGTTTGAAACGCTATTAGCGTGCACCCCGCTAACTAGCTAGCCATTTCACATCGGTTACACAAGCCTAATCTCGGGAGTTGATAGGCTTGAAGTCATAAACGCACAACGAAGAGCTGCTGGCAAAACGCACGAAAGTGCTGTTTGAATGAATGCTTAAGAGCCTGCTGCTGCCTACCACCGCTCAGTCAGACTGCTCTATCAAATCATAGACTTAGTTATAATGTAATAACACACAGAAATACGAGCCTAAGGTCATTAATATGGTCAAATCCAGAAACTATCATCTCGAAAACAAGACGTTTATTATTTCAGTGAAATACGGAACCGTTCCGTATTTTATGTAAGGGGTGGCATCCATTAGTCTAAATATTCCAGTTACATTGCACAACCTTCAATGTTATGTCATAATTATGTCAAATTAGGCAGCCCAAACTGTTGCATATACACTGACTCTGCGTGCAATGAACGCAAGAGAAGTGACAATTTCACCTAGTTAATATTGCCTGCTAACCTGGATTTCTTTTAGCTAAATATGTAGGTTGAAAAATATATACTTCTATGTATTGATTTTAAGAAAGGCATTGATGTTCATGGTTAGGTACACATTGGAGCAACGATACGCACCGCATCGATTATATGCAACGCAGGACACGCTAGATAAACTAGTAATATCATCAACCATGTGTAGTTAACTAGTGATTATGATTGATTGATTGTTTTTTATAAGATAAGTTTAATGCTAGCTAGCAACTTACCTTGGCTTACTGCATACGCGTAACAGGCAGTCTCCTCATGGAGTGCAATGAGAGGCAGGTGGTTAGAGCGTTGGACTAGTTAACTAAGGTTGCAAGATTGAATCCCCCCCGAGCTGACAAGGTGAAAATCTGTCGTTCTGCCCCTGAACAAGGCAGTTAACCCACCATTCCTAGGGCGCCATTGAAAATAAGAATGTGCTCTTAACTGACTTGCCTAGTTTAAAAAAAGATTAAATAAAAGGGTGTAAAAATGGCCAAACCGGTGTCCAAAAATACCAATTTCCGATTATGAAAACTTGAAATCGGCCATTCCGATTAAAATCGGTCGACCTCTATTACATTGCAATCCACGAGGAGACTGCGTTGCAGGATGATCACCTGTTACGCGAATGCAGCATCAAAAGGACCTGTGGCTGCAAGGAGCCAAGGTAAGTTACTAGCAAGTATTATACTTATCTTAGAAAAAACAATCAATCACATAGTTGACACATGGTTGATGATATTAATAAGTTAACTAGCTTGTCCTGCATTGCATATAATAAATGTTAATTTATCATCAAATCACAGCCTACTTCAACTTTGCCAAACGGGTGATGATTTAACAAAAGCGGATTTGTGAAAAAAGCACCATCGTTGCACAAATGTAGCTAGCCATAAACAATGCCTTTCTTAAAATCAATACACAAAAGTATATATTTTTTTTGAACCTGCATATTTAGTTAAGAAATGCATGTTAGCAGGCAATATTCAGAAAGTCACTTCTCTTACGTTCCGTGCAAGCAGAGTCGGGTATATGCAGCAGTTTGGGCAGCCTGGATCGTTGAGAACATAATTTCTTCCTAACAAAGACCGTAATTAATTTGCCACCCGTTCGATAAAATACTGAACAGTTCGGTATTTCACTGAAAAAATAAACGTTTAGTTTTCTAAATGATAACTATCCGGATTTTACCATATAAATTACCAAAAGGCTCATATTTCTGTGTGTATTATATTATAATTAAGTTTGATATTTGATAGAGCAGTCTGACTGGGCAGTGGTAGGCGGCAGCAGGCTTGTAAGCATTCATTCACACAGCACTTTACTGCATTTGCCAGAAGCTCTTAATGCTTAAAGCACAGTGATGTTTATGACTTCAAGCCTATCAACTCCCGACATTAGGCTGGCAATAAAGTGCCTATATGAACATCTAATAGTCAAAGGTATATGAAATACAAATGGCATAGAGATAAATAGTCAACACTTCATCATTCCTATAATAACTACAACCTAAAACTTCTTACCTGGGAATATTGAAGACGCATGTTAAAAGGAACCACCAGATTTCATATGTTCTCAGCAAGGAACTTAAACGTTAGCTTTTATTACATGGCACATGTCACTTTTACTTTCACCTCCAACACTGTTTTTGCATTATTTAAACCAAATTGAACATGTTTCATTAATTATTTGAGACCAAATTGATTTTATTTCTGTATTATATTAAGTTAAAATAAGTGTTCATTCAGTATTGTTGGTATTGTCATTATTACATGTAAAAATTGTCTAAGTAATCAGTATCTGCTTTTTTGGTATTCCAATAATCGGTATCTGTGTTGAAAAATCAGTCGACCTCTACTCAATACCCAAGATATTTTTTCCCAACATCCTCCTCAGAGTTATCAGACTCCAAAACATGCTAGCAGTATTGTTTTTCCTCAGGAATAGTGTTCCATACACATAGGTTGACAATACATGTGGTTCAATTCACAGTTGTTTCAGAGTCCCGCAATAAGCGCTACGATGCTAATGTTCTCTGGGTGTCACTGAGTAGACTGATACCCCATGTCATTGATCCACAATCCATAGGTAAGGCTGTACAGTGAAATAAGTATGGCCCCAAAGCCATTCTACAGCATAATACATCTAGTGTGATTTCAACAGATGTCAAATTGGGCCATTCTACAGCATAATACATCTAGTGTGATTTCAACAGATGTCAAATTAACAAATTATTGTCTTTTGTTGATTTTATATAACACTCCAACCTCGTTTAGCATGATCTATTCAATTATGGCACAATTCTACTATTTGTATTCATTTGCATCACTGTCATTGACATACTTTTTTAATTTTGAAGGCTAACCGCAAAGTCCACTATTGTGGCTAGCTTCACATAGATGGGTCCGAACACCATTAATCAAATAAGAACTGTCTTAAACTGGGTTATTTTAGATTACATCTAGCTATATAGTTTGCTAGTTAACTAACTATAAGCTACTGAAACAGATTGTCGTTTTGCTATGTTTTTGGGGAAGAGCATTGTTTGCATCCATGAGCTAGCTAGCTTTTTTATGACCAAGCACTGTAGCCAGCCGCACCAATGTGTCGGAGGAAACACCGTGCCACCAGAGACTCTGGGTTCGCGCCCAGGCTCTGTCGTAACCGGCTGCGACCGGGAGGTCCGTGGGGCGACGCACATTTGGCCTAGCGTCGTCCGGGTTAGGGAGGGCTTGGCCGGTAGGGATATCCTTGTCTCATCGCGCACCAGCGACTCCTGTGGCGGGCCGGGCACTGTGCGCGCTAACCAAGGTTGCCAGGTGCACGGTGTTTCCTCCGACACATTGGTATGGCTGGCTTCCGGGTTGGATGCGCGCTGTGTTAAGAAGCAGTGCGGCTTGGTTGGGTTGTGTATCGGAAGACGCATGACTTTCAACCTTCGTCTCTCCCGAGCCCGTACGGGAGTTGTAGCGATGAGACAAGATAGTAGCTACTTAACAATTGGATACCATGAAATTGGGGAGAAAAAGGGGTAAAATTCAAAAACAAAAAAACAAAAAAAGTTATATCAGTGCATCACTAATTTCAGTATGAAAATAGTTGACAACACCCTTGAATTTCCAAATTATACTTGCTGTGTAGGCTAAAGGTCACTAGGTTGGGATACACACCACATGAAAATCTGGTTTCAAAGAGCAGTACTCTAGATATAGCTTACCCAGCGACATGGTATTTAGCAACTTGAAATTATCCTCATGTCTGTCTGACCTCGAGTTAAGAAATCACCATCGATTCATCACAAGCTCAGCCATCAGGGTGCTAAAAAGATGTCACTAGTAAGTTTTACTCTTCAACAACAGGTGTGTGTAGCCAGCTAATGCTCTCACTAGGCCTCTAGGCCATTACAAGTTGATGACTTCAGTCTGAATATTTGAGCTCGGCCAGCTAGTTCCCACAAACAAGACCAACAGGATCCAGACCAGACATGCAAATGCTGCCTTTAAATAAGCTACTTTCAAACCCAAATGTGACATGACAACTACATATAACACCTGTGTATCTCATGCGGTGCACCTTTACCTCAATCTTTCTCCTCTTCCAACAGCTGCGGGAGAAGCTAGGTAGGGCCCCTTCCTCGGGCTCTGAGAGGGGCCTTTTACCATTCTCCTCCGGGCCCCTCTTCCTCTTGCTCCCCCTTCCCATGAGCATGGCGGCACGCTGGGTAGGCTTCATTGAGCAGTCCATCTGGAGAGAAGATGCATCCCAGTGTTAACTTGTTGAGTGTAGGGGGCAGTATTTTGATGTTTGGATGAAAAACGTACCCAAATGAAACTGCCAATTTCTCAGACCCAGAATCTAGAATATGCATATACTTGTCAGATTAGGATAGAAAGCATTCTAACGTTTCCAAAACTGTCAAAATATTGTCTCGGAGTATAACAGAACTGATATTGCAGGCGAAAACCTGAGGAAAATCCAACTAGGGAGTGCTGTTTTTCCTGAAAGCTCTCTGTTCCATTGCACGCCTTCTCTCTATTTAAAGGGATATCAACCAGATTCCTTTTCCTATGGCTTCCACATGGTGTGAACAGTCTTTAGACAGTTTCAGGCTTTTATTCAGAAAAATGAGCGCGTCAGTGGATGGCTGAGTGCCAGCAGCATTTTGCATGCGCCAACAGAGTGGAGCAGACATTTTCTCTCTCTCTCCTATTGAAGAAACTATCGTCCGGTTGAAACATTATTGATTATATATTGTAAAAACAACCTGAGGATTGATTATAAAAAACTTTTGACATGTTTCTACGAACACTAGTTGGAATTTGTCTGCCCCGTCGTGACTGCTCGAGCCTGTGGATTTCTGAACATAACGCGCCAACCAAATGGAGGTATTTTGGATATAAAAATCATCTTTATGGAACAAAAGGAACATTTATTGTGTAACTGGGGGTCTCGTGAGTGCAAACATCCCAAGATCAAAGGTAAGCGATTAATTTTATTGCTTTTCTGACTTTCGTGACCAATCTACTTGGCTGCTAGCTGTTTGTAATGTTTTGTCTGCTGAGAGAGATGTCCTTACATAAATGCTTGGCATGCTTTCGCCGAAAAGCTTTTTTGAAATCTGACACGCCAGGTGGATTAACAACAAGCTAAACTGTGTTTTGCTATATTGCACTTGTGATTTCATGAAAATATAATATTTTTAGTCATTTAATTTGAGTTTGGCGCTCCGCAATTCAGCGGATGTTGACGAAAATTATCTCGCTAACGGGATGGGTGCGCCAAGAAGTTAAACAAGCAGTACAAAACAATTAGGTTCACTGAAACAATGACAATGTGTTGATTGGCTCCCTATTATTTCCCACACAGGTTTTCGCTGCCCATGTTCTTCTGCCTTGACAACCACCAAGGATATTCCTACCACTGAAATTGGCCAAAAAAACAAACAAATGAGGAAGCCTTGACTGAGAAATGTTTCGGGGGAAATGAATAGCAGGCAGTGATGCCTGAACTGGCAAGGGAACCTACAGATGACTCAGATTGGCCAATAAGTTCCTGTTACAATGACATTGCATGTTTTAGAAACTACACTTTCAAGGATCTGTCGACATATGGGTCAGTGCATGAATACTGGATTGGTGCCATTGAACGCCTCAGAGCATGCTATATCAAATTCTAATCCTGAAATTCTGCATTGTGTGGCGTTTCAATTCAACAAGAATTGTTGGTCTAATGACGAGCAGATTAATAAACATAGGCTATTTGTAATCGACGAATAATTAAGGTTGTTAACCTCTTACCTCTACCTGGGACGCTTGCGTCCCAACTAGAGCTCTGGAAATGCAAATGCGCTACGCTAAATGCTAATAGTATTAGTTAAAACTCAAAAGTTCATTAAAATACACATGCAGGGTATCAAATTAAAGCTACACTCGTTGTGAATCCAGGCAACAAGTCAGATTTTTAAAATGCTTTTCGGCGACAGCATGAGAAGCTATTATCTGATAGCATGCACCAATACACTACAACAGAAAAGCACAGCAGGGGACGTAAACAAAATAATTAGCATTTCGGCGTTACACAAACCGCACAATAAAATAGAAAACAGTCATTACCTTTCACCATCTTCTTTGTTGGCACTCCTAGATGTCCCATAAACACTATTGGGTCTTTATTTCGATTAAATCGGGCCATATAAAGCCAAGATATCGTTATATGTAGACTGTGTGATAAACGAAAAAAAACAGCGATTTCACAACGTAACGTCATTTTTTAAAATTCAAAAAGTAGACGATAAACTTTCACAAAACACTTCGAAATACGTTTGTAATGCTACTTTAGGTAATAGTAAACGTTAATAAGCGATAAATTCATCCGTAGGCGATGTACATATCATTAGCTGTCGTCTTGGAAAAAATTTCAGGAGAGAGCTCTTCCGGAATGATCTGGGCGGAGACCGGAGGTACGTCGTGCCCCTCTTTCGGTTCAACCAAGAATCAAAGAGGATTAAATTCACAAGATACTCGACTGCATGGGGATGCTGTGGGAGTTGAATGCTCGGTCTTATCTAATTCGGCTCACTGTTAACAATTGCTGGAAGTGGCGCAAGGATATTTATTTCCATTTTCTGTGATCAGGTTTTCCTGCGCTTTCCGATGTAACGCACGTTATGTAATAGCCACAGTCGTGATTTAACCAGTTTTAAAAACGTCCGAGGGTTTCCTATACACACATTCTAACCATATGAACGTACTATATTCCTGGCATGAGTAGCAGGGCGCTGAAATGTTGCGCGATTTTTAACAAAATGTTCAAAAAAGTAGAGGGTAGGAGCAACTAGTTAAGAAACGAATCATAGAAGATCATTGCGTCTGATTTCTTTCATTGTGGTTGTTGATCAGATTGCTTCACCTAAGTGTACAAGGTGTAAATGAACTGTGAATTTTTGGAAACTCAATCTACAACTGATTCACACCTGGAGGTGTGAGGAGATACCCAAAATAGTTCCAAGGTGGAACTTGTCCTTTTAAGCCTCTACAGTTTACGATTTACGAGTCTAAGATACAGTGCAATCGGAAAGTATTCAGACCCCTTGACTTTTTGCACATTTTGTTACGTTACAGCCTTAGTCTAAAATGGATTTCCCGCAATCTACTCACAATACCCCATAACGACAAAGCAAAAACAGGTGGAGACATATTTGCAAATTTATAAAAAATTTGAATAACAAGTATTCAGACCCTTTACTCAGTACTTGGTTGAAGCACCTTTGGCAGCGATTACAGCCTCGAATCTTCTTGGGTATGTCGCTACAAGCTTGGCACACCTGTATCTGGGAGTTTCTCCTGTTCTTCTCTGCAGATCCTCTCAAGCTCTATTAAAGTCCAAGCTCTGGCTGGGTCACTCAAGGACATTCAGAGACTTGTCCCGAAGCCACTCCAGTATAGTCTTTCCTGTGTGCTGAGGGTTGTTGTCCTGTTGGAAGGTGAACCTTCGCCTCAGTCTGATGTCCTGAGCGCTCTGGAGCAGGTTTTCATCAAGGACCACAATAATTTGTGCCGTTCATCTTTCCCCGGATCATGACGTTGAAAAACATCCCCACAGCATGATGCTGCCACCACGCTTCACTGTAGGGATGGTATTGGCCAGGTGATGAGCGGTAGCTGGCTGAATGCCTGGCATTCAGGCCGAAGAGTTTAATCTTGGTTTCATCAGACAAGAGAATCAGGTTTATCATGGTCTGAGAGTCTTTAGCTGCCTTTTGGCAAATTCCAAACGGGCTGTCATGTGCATTTTACTGAGGAGTGGCTTCCATCTGGCCACTCTAGCATAAAGGCCTGATTGGTGGAGTGCTGCAGAGATGGTTGTCCTTCTGGAAGGTTCTCCCATCTCCACAGAAGAATTCTGTCAGAGTGACCATCAGGTTCTTTGTCACCTCCCTGACCAAGGCCTTTCTCCCCCGATTGCTCAGTTTGGCTGGGCGGCCAGCTCTAGGAAGAGTCTTGGTGGTTCAAGTATGATCAATGGAAACAGGATGCAATTTCGAGTCTTATAGCAAAGGGTCTGAATACTTATGTAAATAAAAACATTTTACACATTTGTAAAAATGTTTTAAAACAACAGTTTTTACTTTGTCATTATGGTATTGTTTGTAGATGGATAAAAAAAAAATCATACATTTTAGAATAAGGATGTAACGTAACAACATGTGGAAAAAAAGTCAATGGATCTGAAGGCACTATATATGGAATTATTTTAAGGTCATAACAATGATCATTTAGCTATGATTATTTGAATTTAGCCTTACTATTGCAAGCTATGACATGACGTGGAAAAGTACATTTGAATGTGGCAAGAGAAAAGATAATTCACCCGTATTAAACTTGCCAGATCATTTGCACAAGGGGGTATGGTATGTGGCCAATATACCACGGTTAAAGGCTGTTCTTAAGCATGATGCAATGCTGAGTGCCTGGATACAGCCCTCAGGAGTGGTATATTGGCCATAAACTGCAAACCCCAGGGGTGCCTTATTGCTATTCTAAACTGGTTACCAATGTAATTACAACAGTAAAAAGTCATGTTTTGTCATGCACGTTGTATATGGTCTGATATACCACAGCTTTCAGCCAATCAGCATTCAGTGCTCGAACCACCCAGGTATTTTTACTGCTCTAATTACGTTGTAAACAGTTTATAAATAGCAATAAGGCACCTCGGGGGTTTGTGGTATATGGCCAATATACCACGGCTAAGGGCTGTATCCAGGCACTCAGCATTGCGTCACGCAAAACAGCCCTTAGCCGTGGTATATTGGCCTTATACCACACCCGCTCGTGCCTTATTGGTTAAATAAGTCTCCTTTGTGCATGTGCATAACTATAGATATCTCCGACAGGAGAGTTTGAGTTTTGAAAGTTGGACAGAGGATCTCGAAATCTCTGAGCAAGAAAAACTTGGATGAACATTAAAAAAAAAAGAATGTTAGGCTATTTTCTGGCATTTGTGCTGTTATTATGTACCAAATGTTAAGATTACAAGAAGCAATTGAATGAACTGCTATTAGCCCATACAAACACATTGAATAACAGATTCACTACATGGACAAACAGATCTTTTTTTTTTTTCTAAAAGGAAGTTTGTTCTGAAGTGTGTCTTATATCTGAGAGATAAGATCAGGAAAGTATTTTAAAAGATTTGACCCCTTATTTTTGGCAGTAAACAATCTCCATATATACTTCCATTATTTTTTTTTTAACTGGTAAGGGGACCTTCTGATGAGTCTTGTGAGTGTCCTAGAGCAAAACAACCAACATGTAGGTTGCCAGTAGCCCAAACTGTTCGGAAGCTACAGACAGAAGTTGGCAGATCGGCTGTACAGACTTCAGATGAGTCCCAACTTGCTTGAACGCCATCGGATTTGTGAGTCTCATCTTTCCATAGAGGGATCATGATAGGTTTTCGTGACAACGATTTTCGGGATGTCTCATGGTCTGACAACACACTCTACTTCTGCCAACCTTCACCACAGATGCAGAAGTGTAACATCGGCAGATGCGGTTGATTGAGAATGCATCCAATGCAAAAAAACATATCTTTAGCTTAAAATGACAATTTTAATTGTAGTTTTTATTATGCTAATTAGATGTATGCAGGGCCACATAAATAGACTCTATGGGGTTTAAAGTAGAGATTGAGGGAGGACAATTCACATCTGTGGAGACCATTGACAAATGTTATTTAGATACAGTTGAAGTCCATCATATCGGAGTATTGTGGTAGGGTAGGATTGTGCTCACATAAGGAAATACACAGACTTACCTCCAGGGCCTCAAAGCTGTTGAAGCTGGCAATTGAGAAGCCATCGATGATGTCCTCCTCACAGTACACCGACTTGCGCTTCCTCCGTCGAGGAGGCCTGTGTCTGGGGCCGGTGAACCCGGGTCGACATTCTCTACCTCCAGGACCGAGTACAGATCCTGGCCCGCAAAGCTCTTTTTCCGAGCCCGAGGAGGGCGATGTGGCCCGCTGCTCAGCAAGGTCTACTCTTCTCCTGCGCCGCTCTCTGTCTCGTTGAGAACGGGAGCGTCGGCTCTGTCTGAACCCACTGCTTTGACTCGGACCTTCCATGTCAAAACAAACAGCACCAGTCCCAGTCTGACCTAAGGCACTTTTAAAAATCCGTCCCAGTCGAAGGCACTTTCCTTAGCCAAAAGTTAAACACCACCACAAAGGCCCACACCGGAGCCCCTGTTTAAAATGGCGTTAAAAGTAACGTTAGTCTATTTAACTAGTGTCTTTTGCGGACAGAATGGCATCTGTGCCTTTCTCTCGGCTAAATTTGACTGTCATGTCAATTCACGAAGATTAAATCTTTATTTCCAGAATTGGTGGTATTAGCTAGTGTGCTCAGCAGAAGTATATCCAAGTTAAGCTGTCAATACATGGCTAATTCGCAGTCTCAAAGAAGGCTAGCTGGCAAACCAACAACCAAATATGCGTATGTAAATAAAAAAGGACTAACGCTAGTTAGCTGTCCAACTTAACTTGCTAGTTGATATTCACTAAAAACGCCTATTTTATACGAATGTTACATTTACTGAGGTATTGCTACAATGTAAATACACACCCATGTCGTTCTAATTACAATTTCGGCACGAGCTGACAAATTAGCTAACCTAGTTAACTAGCCAAATCGCACATTAGCCAATGATAACTAGCTAACGAACGATAACATTAGCTACCTGCCACGGCCAAATCACCAGAGCAAGATCATTTGTTGCCAATTTAAAGCATCTATATAGCTAGCTCATTTAGTGCATCCACAAGTATTCCAAGCATTTTAGTTAAACAGTTTGATTAACTGTTTCTGTAGCCAACTTTATCCATACATAAGAATTATGTTCACTTGGTAGTTGCTACCTAGCTAACGTTAAATGTATTCAAGTGCTTTATTATGCTAGTATTAGCTAGCTAGTTAAATAATTGTCTAGCCAGTTTATTGCAAACGCAATGTAGCTAATTATCACGGAGTAGACAACGTTATAGTAAATAAAAACATTATTTGAAATACCTTCCAAAGTATTGATTAGCACAAAATCCACAACTAGCTGTTACCCTGGAGCTGACAGTAAAGCGAACATTTTCTCCAGCCTGACGATGGGCCCAATACGAATGGTTGAATTATCAAAGAAAGACGTAGCTAGCTAGCCGTAGTTGGGTAGCGAGCTAATTTATAGATACCTAGCTAATCCAAACTCTACCTTTTGTTTATACACTAAATCTGACGTTATATTGTGACTGTTTAGTCACCCACTATTCGTGCGTTATCGAAGTCTCTCCCTACACTCATTTGTTTTTGCTCCACAACCATTAAAAACTAAATTATTCAAGGCCCTACTGAAGCCGCGGTCTTGAGTTCCATCAAGGAGGGTATCGACCAAGCCCCTGGCAGGACAACTCCTTCAGCGGCCCACAGTGTAATCCACTTGTGTCCAGGGAAGTTGAATTATTTGCCAATATTTCCGGTTAAACCAAATATCGTAACCAGTCTTCAAGTACAAACAAAATAGAACGATTCTCTAACGACCTTTCATTTGGAAACAAATATGAAATTTAAAGATCTGTGAGACAACCCTTGTCAATGTGCATTGTGCGCCTCAGCGAGTCCTCGCCTATCAGGGTCAGGGTTGCCAGGTCAAGCTAAAATCTCTAGACCAATGACCACTTAAACCCACCCAAAAGGCCTGGAAACTAGCCTTTAAAAAACATCACAGTAAGAGAGTTGCTGCCATATTTATACAATTTGTTTTCTCCGATAACGTTATCGAGGAAATTAAGAAGGAATATCATAGTAACTTGTAGAAGCAAAATTCGAGTTTCCTCAAAATAATAATTATTGCAAGCTATGACATGAAGTTAAAAAATCATTTGAATATGTGGCAAGATAAAAGATAATTCGCCCTAATTGAACTTGTCAGATCATTTGCACACGGGGTAAATAAAGTTTTAGTTTTGAAAGTTGGACAGAGGATCTCGAAATCTCTGAGCAAGAAAAACTTTAATGAACATAAAAAACGAATGTAATGCTTTTTCTGGCAATTGTGCTGTTATTATGTGCCAACTGTTAAGACTACAAATGGCCCATTTGCGAGATTGATTTATCATTTCAATTGACATTGGCTTCAGCCAAAAATCTGGGTTTATGATTGTAATTCAATTTTGCCATGGTTTGCTTAGAGACAGGTAGCCAATAGCCCCTGATAGGCCTAGATCTAATTTCAGATGGTCTACAGACAAGATGTGAACTGAACGATTTAGCAGCTTCCTTAGTTCAAATTAACAGACTAATTTATTCAACATGAATAGCGAGGCGATTAAGAGGTAAGAAGTGCTGGTATAGGCTGAGGATGGGGTCATAACTTCAATCACTGAATGCAATATTAATAACATGTATATGAACTGAATATGCTTGTCAACAACAGCCAATGTTTATTTTTTTGAATTTGTTTTACCTGTAGCCTAATCTGACACCTAATCTAATTGCGTTCTAATAACTGATCGGCAATTGCGATAGAGCATTTCCAATATAATTAACTAAAGATGTCCATTAATAATTGCATAATAACGCAAGCCTACAACAATATTAAACTGAAGTTATAGGCTCTTAATTAAATTGGTTTGCCAGCTACACATAGGCTACACAAGTGGCATAAATTGATGTGCAATGACATCGTAATTTAAACATATGTATTGTATCAAATGGTAGCCCACAATGGCATATACTTTAATAGGTTACTGGGTGGCCAACAGAGGCAAATGTATAATTCTTCACATTTAGCCTAACGTCAATTTCATTGAGGACTATTCCCCATAAAAATAACCTCGCGAGGGAGTTCCATAACTACCATTTCAAATTTACACTCGGCGGCCCCAGAGACTCAAGAACTAAGCATGCATAAACCACTTCCCTTGATACTGTTCTGTAAGCAGTCCACATTAGAAAACAGTTTTAAACCACCTCTACGCCTCCGCCTACCATTGAATGTCGGACTAACATGACACAAACACCTTACTAATGTCTGCTCGACGCCTGCGTGTTAATAAACCTAGGCAGCAGTTCCACCGTGTGGCTAGCATCTGTGTGACGCCTTGCATGTAAATGAAAGTCATAAGGTTTATAGTTTATATTTATATTGATTAAATCTCAACCATAAATGTTAGAAATGTACAGTTTTTTGAGTGCACGCCGATATTCCGATGTAGCCACCCTGAGGTATAGTGTAGTCTACTGATTGTGTATTTCATGTTATCGCTTAATGGCCTAGAAAATATTATGTCCAAACTATAGGTAATCTGTCTTTCCCTCATAGGTAATCTGTCTTTCCCTCAACAACTCATGGGATGGTATGTTATCTTATCTCGCTGTATACAGATCTAAATATTGTTAGCCAATCACAGATGGTGTTGTTACCAGTTCCCAATATCAGACAACCAATAAGAGTTGTGTCCGTGGCTTTCAGTCGAATAGAGGAGTTCATAGGCTTTCCCAGGTGGTCTGTGCAAACAGGATCCTTGGGAGGTTCCTACCTCAATCAAGTATACGTGTAAAATGGTTCAGTTTAGTGTTAGTTAAGGGTGAAAGTCTAGGGTTCAGGTTAGGAACGTCCCAAGGAATCCGGATAGCAGTGACTGTTCATAAGGTGAGAGATGGGCACAGTATTTGACAGCTCAGCGGTGACACAGACATTTTTTTTAAAATTACAAGCGGCAGATGCCATTTTCAAGAGTGTCTGCCCCAGATAGTTTCCTTAGAGACAATGAGAAGAATTACCAAGATGTCTTTGATCCGATTGAGGAGTAAGTAGGCTATATTTAAGTTGTGATATGGTTAGGAAATATTAAGGCCTACTGTGTTGATAGAGCAAATTTGCTTTATTTGAAAATAATACATTTTCGCTGATAACGAGTTGAAAGCACGTAGACAATATTATTTACTGTGTCGAGTAGGCTATTGTAAAATAATAACATCATTTGATGTGTTTGTATTATTTATTTAATGGAAAATATATACATGTGGTGCAATAGGATATACATATTTTACATTGTAATACACTACCCCTACATGCCATTGTACTATAGGATATATACATATTTTACACTGAAAACGACTACCCCTACATGTCATTGTGTGCTGGAGCTATGGGTTTATTTTTCCACTGTCACTAGGCCTAGACATTCACACTCAAACTGAATTAAATGGGGGATGCATAAGTACTTTTCACTGAAGAAGAGAAACTAGGTACAACATACAACTTTGATTGAAAACCTAAAATCATGCCTGACAAGACCAATGAAATCATAACGGGATCCTAATATAGTCTTGATAAAGGGGTAGCCTATCCTACAATTATGTAACTGAATGTGCTAGTATTATTTATTTTATTGATAAATGAAATTGGATGGGTATGCTACTTCATTCATTGATTATGGTATTGTAAAAGGTAGATACAGGATTAGCCTATAGTCTACAATAATAATGTAATTGAATGTGCTATAGTATAATGTATTTCATTGATGAATGAAATTGTAAATGGGGACGGTAGGCCACTTCATTCAGTGAATATCTCTGGGAGTATGTTAATGAAGGTTTTTGAGCTGTATTATGGCAATGTCTAACTCATTTCTATATCTTTATTTTGGTCCAGAAACCAATCATCGTCACTGCAGCTGTTCTACAACCACCCAAACTGCTCTCCCTCCACAAGCAAACACATCCTCTTCTCCTGTTCAACTAATTTGCAGCCACACTGAAAAGGACTGTACATACAGTGGGGCAAAAAAGTATTTAGTCAGCCACCAATTGTGAACACCCACTTAAAAAGATGAGAGAGGCCTGTAATTTTCATCATAGGTACACTTCATCTTGTCACGCCTTGGTCTTAGTATTTTTGTGTTTTCTTTATTATTTGTTCAGGCCAGGGTGTGACATGGGTTTATTGTATTGTCGTATTGGGTTTTTTGTAGGCATTGGGGATTGTGGCTGAGTAGGGGTGTTTAGAATAGGCTTGGCTGCCTGAGGCGGTTCTCAATCAGAGTCAGGTGAGTCTCTGATTGGGAACCATATTTAGGTAGCCTGAGTTTCACTATGTATTTTGTGGGTGATTGTTCCTGTCTCTGTGTTAGTTAGCACCAGACAGGCTGTAATAGGTTTTCGTGTTTCGTTTGTTGTTTTTGTATATATTAGTTATTTCATGTATCGCTATTCTTCATTAAAAAACATGAGTAACCACCACGCTACATTTCGGTCCTCTCCTTCGACAGACGAACGACGTTACACATCTATAACAGACAAAATGAGAAAAAGAAATCCAGAAAATCACATTGTAGGATTTTTAATTAATTTGCAAATTATGGTGGAAAATAAGTATCTAATAAATAAATAACTACCAATAGACCTAAATTATAAGCATTTAGTCAATCAAATAATTACTGTGTAAAACGAGGAATGCAATTACTCTATTTAACTAATAGGATTAAAGAATTGACACTTGTAATAATGGAGCTGTGAGTTGGGAAGCAGGTGCAGGTGAAACATTTATTAAAACAAAACCAGTAACGAGACAATTCCATAAGGCTACATGCCGGTACACAAGAACAATACCAACTGGTGAGAAAACATAAGGGAGTGACACATAAAGGGGAGGAAATTATGAAGGTCAAATGTATGCAGTTCTGTCCTTGAGCTGTTCTTGTCTAATGATGTTTTGTATTATGTCATTCTGTATTATGTTTCATGTTTTGTGTGGACCCCAGGAAGAGTAGCTGCTGCTTTCGCAATAGCTAATGGAGATCCTAATAAAATACCAATGAAGTCCAGGTGTAAGTCATAATGATTAACAGGTGCATGTCATTTAATTTATTTCACCTTTATTTAACCAGGTAGGCCCGTTGAGAACAAGTTCTCAATTACAACTGTGACCTGGCCAAGATAAAGCAAAACTGTGACAAAAACAACAGAGTTACACATAAGCAAATGTACAGTCAATAACACAATAGAAAAAATCTATGTACAGTGTGTGCACTGTACATTTATTAAGGCAATAAATAGGCCATAGAGGTGAAATAATTACAATTTAGCATTAACACGAGTGATTGATGTGCATGTAGAGATACTGGGGTGCAAAAGAGCAAGATAAGTAACAATATGGGGATGAGGTAATTGGGTGTGCTATTTACAGATTGGCTGTTGTCATGTCTTTGGCTATGCCGGATTAAGTGATATGACATGCTATTCTATAAAATCCTTTCTCTGTAATTAATATTACCTGATTGAGCTAATCATGTAAATGTAATTAACTAGAGAGTTGGGCACAACAAAATATTATTTATAGAGCTGTTATCTTCCGAATAAACTCTTAAAGACCTAGTAATATTTTACATCAATAGCAGTCAATATTAAATGTCACCTTAATTCAGTCTCATCTGAAAGTTGTAAATTCTTGGTTATCTGCACGAACCCTGGCTAACAAGTTGAATCAGCAATACAAAATTGGGTTTAATTATTTATTTACTAAATACCTAACTAATCACACAGAATTACATATACACTGAATGAATCATACCTTGATTACAAATTACGTCAAAGGAAAATGTCCCTAGCAGACGGAACAGATATGACAGCTGGTTACACAAAATAAAATGCTGGGTTTGAGTGAAAGACTTGAGGAACAAAGGGAGAAACATGCTATCGTAAATACAGTATCTTATGCATTCTAAAATTACCGCCCATTTGGAAAAGGAAAATGCAATCAATATTTACTCTGAGCTGCGCTTCGGTAGGTTGGTGGTAGATGGAAGGCCGTGTTGCCCAACACAGTCCTTTGAAGAATGTCTCTGCTGGTAAATTGATCCGTTGTAGTAACGTCGTTGTGTGGTAGATGGGATACTCTGTCTGTTCTTTCCTAGCCCACGTATGCAGCTGATGTTGCTAACTCAACAGCTAGGAGGTATCACTTCTTTAGTGAATAAGAGTTCAAAGTTCATACCATTCGCAACTAAAGCTAACGCTGAGGTTGGCTTCGTTCTGTAGTTGTCTGAACCATTCTGACATCGGATCGTCATCCTAATGTACCCGGAACAGTTGACATGTTAGTCCTTTTAACGTATGGACCGTCGTCCTCACATCCTCGGAACAGGAGGTTACATTTTCGTCAAGGGCTTTATATAGTGGAGGGAGAAGTGTCACAGTCGTCCTCCTCTTCATCTGAAGAGGAGAGGCGAGAAGGATCGGAGGACCAACATGCGGCGTGGTATGTGTTCATGATGAGTATTTAATAAAAGAAAGCACTGAACACTGAATACAAACTATACAAAAACAATAAACAAATAACGACCGTGAAGCTATAAATGAGACCTGTGCTGACACAAGCAACTAACATAGACAATCACCCACAAACAAACAGTGCAACCCAGGCTACCTAAGTATGATTCTCAATCAGAGACAACTAATGACACCTGCCTCTGATTGAGAACCATACTAGGCCGAAACATACAAATCCCCAAATCATAGAAAAACAAACATAGACTGCCCACCCAACTCACGCCCTGACCATACTAAATAAATACAAAACAAAGGAAATAAAGGTCAGAACGTGACAAGAAGGGTGTGTCTTCATAGTTTCATAACCCATGTCTCTAACCATATGAAAACCCAAATCTCTCATTTAGAAGCTAAAATTACATTTAATCTTTTCACCAATAATTTTATATTCAAACATTTAAATTGCCCAACCATACCATGTGAATCTGATAACTATAATGTGTAGACTTTCCACTGAGTTTGTCATCCTATCATTGATGAGAATGTCTCAGATGACAACCGAACTGACATCATATTCATAAAGTACCAGCGCATACAGTGGGGAGAACAAGTATTCGATAACCTGCTAAATCGGCAGTGTTTCCTACTTACAAAGCATGTAGAGGTCTGTAATTTTTATCATAGGTACACTTCAACCGTGAGAGACGGAATCTAAAACAAAAATCCAGAAAATCACATTGTATGATTTTTAAGTAATTAATTTGCATTTTATTGCATGACATAAGTATTTGATCACCTACCAAACAGTAAGAATTCCGTCTCTCACAGACCTGTTAGTTTTTCTTTAAGAATTCCTCCTGTTCTCCACTCATTACCTGTATTAACTCGTTAACTGTATAAAAGACACCTGTCCACACTCAAACAGACTCCAAACTGTCCACAATGGCCAAGACCAGAGAGCTGTGTAAGGACATCAGGGATAAAATTGTAGACCTGCACAAGGCTGGGATGGGCTACAGGACAATAGGCAAACAGCTTGGTGAGAAGGCAACAACTGTTAGCGCAATTATTAGAAAATGGAAAAAGTTCAAGATGATAGTCAATCACCCTCGGTCTGGGGCTCCATGTAAGATCTCACGTCGTGGGGCATCAATGATCATGAGGAAGGTCAGGGATCAGCCCAGAAATACACAGCGGGACCTGGTCAATGACCTGAAGAGCACTGGGAGCACAGTCTCACCATTAGTAACACACTACACTGTCATGGATTAAAATCCTGCAGCGCACGCAAGGTCCCCCTGCTCAAGCCAGCGCATGTCCAGGCCCGTCTGAAGTTTGCCAATGACCATCTGGATGATCCAGAGGAGGAATGGGAGAAGGTCATGTGGTCGGATGAGACAAAAAGAGCTTTTAATCTAAACCTTACCCACAGGCCAGCATCATGACACTGTGTACAGGTACAGTGATTGGTAAGCTGCTCTGACAGCTGATGCTTAAAGTTAGGAGAGGGAGATATAAGACTCCAGCTTCATTGATTTTTGCAATTCATTCCAGTCATTGGCAGCAGAGAACTGGAAGGACAGGCGGCCAAAGAAAGTGTTGGCTTTGGGGCTGACGAGTAAAATATACCTGCTGGAGCGCGTGCTACGGGTGGGTGTTGCTGTGGTGACCAGTGAGCTGAGATAAGGGGCTTTACCTAGCATAGACTTATAGATGACCTGGAGCCAGTGGGTTTGGCAATGAACATGTAGTGAGGGCCAGCCAACAAGAGCATACAAGTCACAGTGGTGGGTAGTATATGGGGCTTTGGTGACAAAACGGACGGCACTGCGATAGATTACATCCAGTTTGTTGAGTAGTGTGTTGGAGGCTATTTTGAAAATGACATCGCCGAAGTCAAGGATCGGTAGGATAGTCAGTTTTACGAGGGTATGTTCGGCAGCAATCGTGAAGGAGGCTTTGTTGCGAACTAGGAAGCCGATTCTAGATTTAAGTTTGGATTGGAGACGCTTAATGCGAGTCTGGAAGGAGAGTTTACAGTCTAACCAGACACCTAGGTATTTGTAGTTGTCCACATATTCTTAGTCAGAACCGCCCAGAGTAGTGATGCTAGTCGGGCGGGAGGGTGCGGGCAGCAATCGGTTGAAGAGTATGCACTTAGATTTACTAGCATTTAAAACCTCTAGTGACACCCCATCCCGTGAACGGAAGCGTTGTCATCCTCTGACACTAATTATCATAACGCAACGGACATAAATATTACTAGAAAATATTCCTATTCATGAAAATCACAAGTTAAATATATTGAGACACAGCTTAGCCTTTTGTTAATCACCCTGTCATCTCAGATTTTCAAAATATGCTTTACAGCCAAAGCTAGACAAGCATTTGTGTAAGTTTATCGATAGCCTAGCATAGCATTTTGTCCAGCTAGCAGCAGGTAACTTGGTCACGGAAATCAGAAAAGCAATCGAATTAAATCGTTTACCTTTGATGAGCTTCGGATGTTTTCACTCACGAGACTCCCAGTTAGATAGCAAATGTTCCTTTTTTCCAAAAATATTATTTTTGTAGGCGAAATAGCTCCGTTTGTTCTTCACGTTTGGCTGAGAAATCGCCCGGAAATTGCAGTCACGAAAACAGCGAAAAATATTAAAAATTAGCTCCATAATATCGTCAGAAACATGACAAATGTTGTTTATAATCAAACCTCAAGGTGTTTTTCAAATATCTATGCGATGATATATCCATTGGGACAATTCGTTTTTCAGTAGGACCGATTGGAGTAATGGCTACCTCTGTATTTTACGCGAGAATCTCTCTGGGAGCATCAGGTGACCACTTGCGCAATGTAGCCGCCTACGGGTATTCTTCAACATAAATGCATAAAACTACGTCACAATGCTGTAGACACCTTCGGGAATACGGAGAAATTGTAATCTGGTTGATAGCCCATTCACTGCTCAATAGGGACACATTGGAACGCAGCGCTTTCAAAACATGAGTCACTTTCTCAGGCTTTCGCCTGCAATATCAGTTCTGTTATAATCACAGACAATATTTTTACAGTTTTGGAAACTTTAGAGTGTTTTCTATCCCAAGCTGTCAATTATATACATATTCTAGCATCTTGTCCTGACAAAATATCCCGTTTACTACGGGAACGTTATTTTAACAAAAATGAAAATACTGCCCCCTAGTCACAAAAGGTTGTGTTTGAGCCAATTCAGTTGTGTTGTGTTAAGGTAGTGTTGGTATACAGAAGATAGCCCTATTTGGTATAAGACCAAGTACATATTTTGGCAAGAACAGCTCAAATAAGCAAAGAGAGAGGATAAGTTCATTAGAGTTACCAGCCTCAGAAATCGGCAATTAACTGCACCTCAGATTGTAGCCCAAATAAATGCTTCACAGGGTTCAAGTAACAGACACATGTCAACATCAACTGTTCAAATTTGAGATTTTTGGTTCCAACCTCCATGCCATTGTGAAACACAGAGTAGGTGAACGAATGATCTCCACATGTGTGGTTCCCACCGTGAAGCATGGAGGAGATGTGATGGTGTGGGGTGCTTTGCTGGTGACACTGTCTGTGATTTATTTAGTATTCAAGGCACACTTAACCAGCATGGCTATCACAGCATTCTGCAGCGATACGCCATCCAATATGGTTTGTGCATAAGGGACTATCATTTGTTTTTCAACAGGACAATGACCCAAAACACACCTCCAGGCTGTGTAAGAGTTATTTGATGAAGGAGAGTGATGGAGTGCTGCATCAGATGACCTGGCCTCCACAATCACCAGACTTCAACCCAACTGAGATGGTTTGGGATGAGTTGGACTGCAGAGTGAAGGAAAAGCAGCCAACAAGTGCTCAGCATTTGTGGGATCTCCTTCAAGACTGCTGGAAAAGCATTCCAGGTGAAGCTGGTTGAGAGTGTGCCAAGCTGTCATCAAGGCAAAGGGTGGCTACTTTGAAGAATCTCAAATATAAAATATACTTTTATGGTTACTACATGATTCCATATGTGTTATATCATAGTTTTGATGTCTTCACTATTATTCTACAATGTATAAAAATAGTAAAAATAAAGAGAAACCCTTGAATGAGTAGGTGTGTTCAAACTTTTGACTGGCACTGTAGATGATGAGTACCTTCGTCAGAAATTCCCAGGCATGGTCAGTGCATCACGCCTGACCCATATGGTAGATGTAAGGAAGAAGAAAAGCCTGTCGATATTATTGTTGTTTGAGGAGACTCTGCCTGAATATGTGAAGCATGGATATATGAGGTATGCGGGGAGAGCATGTCCAAACCATTATAGTGTAGAAATTGTAAAGGATATGATCACGTGTCACATGTTTGCAGACGGGAGAAGAATATTGTTGCAACTGTGGTGGGGATCATTTTCTGGACATCCTTGAGTGACCTGTTAGAGTGAAGGAGGTCGAGGTGTCAAGGATCTGGGCTGCGCAGCGGATCACCTATGTGGAGGAGGTGAAGAGAGTCGAAGGGGCAAGAGGCAACAGTGTTGAAGATATGGTGGTGGATACATTGCAACCAGTTGCTAGTGTTTTAAGTCAATCGGGTGATCTGGATACACTCATTGCAAAGAAGGTGGATTTTGTGGCATTTAGAGCCATAGTATTTAATTGTGTCTAAGAAGTCCAATAAGCTGGATATCATTATATCTGCAGCTGATACGTTTTGGGGGCTCCAAGACTTTACAGCAGAAGCACTACAATGACTTTTGTCGCTAGGAAATGTCCCGCCCTCACAGGAGGCTTCTGAGCCTGTGTTGGGACCTGATTAGAATTATATATTTTTTTTTTACAGAAAAGCAGGTTGATTTAGTTTAGTTCACTTATTTTTGTTTGGTAGTTTGCATGATATTTTATTTATTTATTTTTACCTAAAATGTTTTCCTTTTTTGGGATACTTATTATCCACCAGCACAGTAAGTGGCGGAATGCACATTTAATTGTTGCGAACGCCATTATGCCATAGAAGAAGAATCAAATCAAGAAGAATAAGGAGAAGAAGAAAGAGAAGGAGTAGAAGTAGGAGAAGGATTAGGAGTAGGACGGAAGTGAAGCTAACTTTCTGCGGAAGTCCATAAAAGAAAACAAAGCCATCTATCTGTGCAAATAGGGAGTCTGTTTCCGATTTAAAACCGGTGAAGACCTCTCAAACGGTAGCTATTTTCCATAACAGTAGTCATTATCGAGACATAAACAGCCCCGCCACGAAATACTTCATACACTGTAACATAAAATTGAATAATAACTAGCTTGTTACTATGACTTAACTTCGTAGTTAGCTACCTAGCAGCTAATGTTAGCTACTAACGTTAAACTAACAAGGAAGCAAGCATACCTAGCTAGCTAGCTAATCGTTTAAAGGTCTACATAATCAAGCCCATTTAGCTATGCATAGTAGGCCTGTTTATTGAATTCTGTGAATTTGATAAATCACGTAAACGATGCTTGTTAAAAAGTCCAGCTAGCTACAGTAAATGGATCAGATAAGGAGTTATCCTACACTAATTCATGTTTATAATGTAGCCATCTTACAAATGAAACGTACAGAAAATTAGTGCCTGTTTAGTGGGAAAACGAACACATTGTAAATTCTAAGTAATAATGACTGACAAGAAAGAGAGGTGGATTTGGATGATATGTGTAGCCTAATTATTTCCTGATTTTCTTTTCCAATTTTGTACATTAGATGGAGTTCCTGTTTGGGAAGAGGAAGACCCCAGAGGAGATGCTGAGGCAGAACCAGAGGGCACTGAATCGAGCCATGAGAGATCTGGACAGAGAGCGACAAAGACTGGAGCAGCAGGAGAAGAAAATAATAGCTGACATTAAGAAAATGGCCAAACAAGGACAAATGGTGAGAGAATGAGGACAAATATAAGGGGCTGTTTAAAAGGGAAAAAGACTTCACGCCTTTATGTAAATTGTCATGCATAATTTTCAATTGTTTCACACTTATCCACACACCATTCTAGGATGCTGTCAAGATCATGGCGAAGGACTTGGTTCGCACAAGGCACTATGTGAAGAAATTTATTATGATGAGGGCAAATATCCAGGCAGTCAGTCTGAAAATCCAGACTCTCAAGTCAAACAACAGCATGGCACAGGCAATGAAAGGAGTCACCAAAGCCATGGCTACCATGAACAGACAGGTGTGTATCTTTTCATTGTTTCATGATTCCTGTTAAAAACACGATTCAACTCTGTATCGAGAGAACTTGCCAGTAGAACTGTATCACACTTAAAAAGCCTCAAACTTTTGTAGTCGTTTTTGTTACTGGTTGAATTGTGCCCATACATTCCATTGGCTCACAACATAACGTCCACTTCCCCTACACAGATGAAGTTGCCACAGATTCAGAAGATCATGATGGAATTTGAACGACAGAGTGAGATCATGGACATGAAAGAGGAGATGATGAATGATGCCATAGATGATGCCATGGGTGATGAGGATGATGAAGAAGAGAGGTAGGGGGTTCATGACAGTGAAATTCCAGCCAAATCCTTTAAAGGATAGGTACACTTTAAATGTCATGTCATAGAAGTGTCCAGACCTTTTTTTTGCGATTTCACTTGGTTTTGAGAAACTTATCCCACCGGCGATAGACTTCCTAATGCTCATTCTGCAGAGGCACAGATAAAACATGAACCATGAATGCTGATTGGTTAAAAGTGCATTCCAGCCGGTGTCTATTCCACAAGTTCCCACCGGTTAAATCTATGACGTTAAAATGCCTATTTACTCTGTTCCATTCGACTGTGCAATCCACTGTCTCATCAGCCCAGGCAGGGAAGTTATTAACTTGATCTCCACCATAAAAAAACATCTAGACATTCTCACATTTCTTTTAGACTAACATTTAGTTTTCAACATTGGAGATTTGTATAAACCTTGGTGTCTGTCTCCGACATTTGCAACATTGTTTCAATATTCAAATTCGATCTCCAACTGTTCCATAGTAATGAACGTGTCAGGAGTCGGGTCGAGAGAGAGAGGCGGGCAGTTTCTCAGCCAATCGAAATCATGAATTAGCAACTCGTGATACTTTTCCGTGTGCGCATGCGCCGGCTACATGGAGAAGTTATCATTCTAGTCCAACAAAATGGAAAATAACTATACTGAGAGAATTGTCATTTCTAAAAGGATATATTTGGATGTTTTTGGAGCCTTTGTTAATGTTTTATCTGTGCATGAGGAAGTCTATTGCGGGTGGGGTAAGTTTCTTAAGACCAAGTGAAATTGCAAAAAAAATGTAATTTACATCCAAAATACAGATTTGGTTAAAAAAAATCTAAAAATGAAAGTCTTCAATATGAAGACATCGTTATTTGTTAATGTTATTTTAAATTGTACAATTTTTATTTTTGGCATACTTATGTTAGCTGGTAAATGTATGGAAACACTAACTCTGTTTTATTTTCAGTGATGCTGTTGTGTCCCAAGTGTTGGACGAGCTGGGTCTCAATCTCTCTGACGAACTCTCAAGTAAGGAATAAAGTGAAGTTATTGTGCTTGCAGTTAGTAAGATTTAAAACTGCATTCACTTCTCTAATATGCTGTAGTAGTGATACAGCTGGTCATCTCTTCATCACGGTTCCTATTGATTGATTTAAATCATTTCCTTCCTGTTCATTTAGATCTGCCATCCACGGGAGGTAGCCTCTCAGTGGCAGGTGGGAAGAAATCTGAACCCCAGCCAGCTCTGGCAGATGCAGATGCTGACCTGGAGGAGAGACTGAATAACCTCAGGAGAGACTGACACAACAGCACTTTGGCTGCCTGGTGTTAATACAGCTAGATGTACTCAGCAACTTAGATTTCTGTATCTATACTGAACAAAAACATAAACGCAACGTGTAAAGTGTTAGTCCCATGTTTCATGAGCTAAAATAAAAGATCCCGGACATTTTCCATACGCACAAAAAGCTTATTTCTCAATTTTGTGCACAAATTTGTTTACATCCCTGTTAGTGTTCCTCCGTTGCGAAGATAATCTATCCACCTGACAGATGTGGCATATCAAGAAGCTTATTAAACCAGCATGATCATTACACAGGTGCACCTTGTGCTAGGGACAATAAAATGCCACTTTAAAATGTGCAATTTTGTCACACAATACAATGCGACAGATGTCTCAAGATTTGAGGTAGCATGCAATTGGCATGCTGACTCTAGGAATGTCCACCACAGCTGTTGCCAGATCATTTAATGTTAATTTCTCTACCCTAAGCTGCCTACAACGTTGTTTTCGAGAATTTGGCAGTACATCCAACCGGCCTCACAACTGCAAATCGTGTATGGTGTTGTGTGGGTGAGTGGTTTGCTGACGTCAACGTTGTGAACAGTGCCCCGTGGTGGGGTTATGGGGCAGGCATAAGCTACAGACAACAAAGGCAGTTGCATTTTATCGATGGCAATTTGAATGCACAAAAATACCATGACGAGTTCGAGGCCCATTTTTTTAAGGTCTCTGTGACCAACAGATGCATATCTGTAATCCCAGTCATGTGAAATCCATAGATTAGGATCTAATTTATTTATTTCAATTGACTGATTTCCTCATATGAACTGCAAATCAGTCAAATCAATGAAATTGTAGCATGTTGCTTTTATATTTTTGTTCAGTATAGATTTCCTTGTGGAAGTGGTGGATGAACACTGGAGGATTTCAGTGAGAAGTCCATGTTATTACGGTATATGGCTTTTTGTTTGCAGGTATTGTTATCTTTTATCAATGACTGATCAGAATCATTATCCATACACAATTGTTCTAAAAAAATTAACATTCTCCTTTAAAGGGAATATTTTAATTAATTGAGTTTGAATACACCCAAAGGCATGTTATTTTTGCTTCATGGGTAAATTGAACATTATTTAAAGGAACCCAAAGTTAGTGAATTTAGACTATTCTAATAAAGTAAACCTTTTGTATATTTGATGTACAAGCATCACTACATTTGTACATTCTTACCTTTCATAGGTGTGCCTAAGAGCATCCACTACACATTGTCAGATATTAACATGATTTCGTAATGGTTT
This sequence comes from Oncorhynchus nerka, assembly GCF_034236695.1. Classification (NCBI taxonomy): domain Eukaryota; kingdom Metazoa; phylum Chordata; class Actinopteri; order Salmoniformes; family Salmonidae; genus Oncorhynchus; species Oncorhynchus nerka. The sequence goes on from NC_088411.1 coordinate 486,900, forward strand.
TACGGTTTGTGGTTTCTTGCTTGCTTTTGATTTATTTTGTATAATTATATTTGTGGGAGTTTGTATAACCTAGGTTTAGAATTATTAATGGGACTGCGGAATGGATTTTAAAAAACTAAAGTGTGGTAAAATGTATGTACAATTTGGTTAATTTTCCTCCATGTCAAATGTCCAAAAAAAGGGGCACTTACTCGATGGTGCCTGATAGAGCTGAAATAGCCTTTTATCCATAAAAGTGTAGTCATCATGAGTTCCTGATAACATAATATTTATCGAAAGGTTGATTGAGGGTGTGGTTTATATTTGTAAGAAATGTCCTACTTTGCCTTTATTCAATAAACATTTTTCACATGACAGATGCTGGAGCTAATTGTCTTCCCTCAATACCTAGAAATGTGATAACATTAATGTACATACCCTGCCCGACCCATGTAACGACACAGTGTCAGCCAGAGACTACCCCCCCCCACCCAGCAGTGGTAATTATACACTAAGCTCCCATGGTGTAACCTGCTTGCCTCTACATTCTCATTGCTTATATGCCAATGTTGTTCAAACTCTGGTATCCCAATAGTATAATTCAAGGGGTTTTCTAAAAAAATTGTGTTTGCACTCCATTTCACTGACGGATATGGCTCCATTATTAATTACCATTATCAATCAATTTCAGAGCTTGTTAATCTACAAATCAATAACTGAAGACTAGGCTTAACTGTTAGATGTTTTTTGTTTTATTCCAAAACAAACTTGTCAATTATTGTCAACATACAATCATTATCATAGAACAATAATATTGAATGTACTCAACACGTTTAAATAAAATAAAACAGCCATGTTTTCATATTTACAACATTTGTTTGTGAAGACTAATTTCACATAATTTGAAAACCACTCTGTATTTTGTGGTCTGTAGCGTTGGAGGCCATTATGCCAAAAGTAAAATGTTTAAGCGATAACGCATCACCAGGAGCTACAGGTAACTACCAAAATAATGGAAACACGAGTAAATGAGGGATACAAAGTACTGTATATTGAAAGCAGGTGCTCCCACCCACACTGGTGTAGTTCCTGAGTTAATTAAGCAATTAACATCCCATCATGCTTAGGGTCATGTATACAAATTCTGGGCAGGCCATTATTTTAGCTACCCTGGCTAAATCCCCATAGAATGACAATGCCCCATCCACAGGGCACAAGTGGTCACTGAATGCTTTGATGAGCATGAAAATGATGTAAACCATATGCTATGGCCGTTGAAGTCCTCAGATATAAACCCAATTGAACACTTATGGGATATTCTGTTGCGGCGCCTGAGACCGCGTTTCCCACCACCATCAACAAAACACCAAATGAGGGAATTTATCGTGGAAGAATGCCATCTCATTCCTCCAATAGAGCTCCAGCCAGTTGGGCTGCATTTGCACATGCAGTCCAATTGTAATATTTTTTTCACTAGCTGGTCTTTTGACCAATCAGATCAGCCCTGAAAAATAGCTGATGTGAAAATACTTATGTGATTGGTCAAAAGACCAACTAGAATAAAAAGATCACAATTAAGCTGCCTGTGTAAACGCAGCCATATAGAATCTATGCCACGGTGCAATGAAGCTGTTCTGGCTTGTGGTGGCAAAAGGCCCTATTAAGACACTATATGTTGGTGTTTCCTTTATTTTGGAAGTTACCAAGATTTTTAAATATAGCTCGAATTTAAGAAGGAAAATACCTAGCATTAAGTTTGAGTGCTCTAGCTGATTAGGCTAAACTCTAATGCCAACAAAACCCATGTTTTCTAAACTTCACCATAGGACTGATGTCTATATCTCAGTTATCTACTGCAATTAAGCGTATTCTGATGTACTGGAAAAATACATAAAAATGTAGAACTCAAGCAAATTTATCACATGTTAGAGATTGGGCTGGAGACAAGGCAGTTGTCTGAACAAAGCAGTGCTTTTTGAATAAAGCAGCCAAATTGTCATGCTTTTGAAATTCAAACAGATGTTATTTCTCTTCTCTGAATTGCACTAAGCGGAAAGGATGTCGTTTCATTTACAGCTCTACCGTGTTAACAGTTGATATCGTTTGGACCAAATTTGTCATGCAGACTCGCATAATAAAATTATGAAAACAAAACAAAGCATACTGTAGAAGATCAAAGGTTCTCAAATTAATTTAAAAGCCAATGTTGTCTACCAAGAAGCAGTCAAACAAACTTGCTTTCATGAAGCAAAGTATGGACAATGCAGAATATCAATAATTTTAGCATCAAAGGAGGACTTTTAAAAATCTAATATTTACTGCATTTGTAATTTTAAAAAACATACATGCCGAGAAAGGATCAAACACCTTATATCCACACTTTAGTGCACAATGATAAAACCTTTCGCTTGAAGCGGTGTCCACATAAGGAAATATTATTACAGTAAATACACAAACAGGAAAAATTGTTTACAGTTTCAATCAAAGCAAAACCCAGAGCATGTAAACGCCAATGGTGCTTCCAGCGCACAGGGTTAGTTGTATATTGTACAATTCAAGCACTGCCATTCAGTCAAATCAGAAAACGCCACTTCTCTTCTTACCCTTTAGATCACAGTCCCCAAGTTACTAAGTCAGGTGACAACTATGTAATAATGTAGTAATGATCAAAAGCTACACATTTTAGTGATGATGCAGTAATTAAGGATGACTAGGCACATTACACCAAATTCCAAAACATTAGAACATGTGCTCCCCAATTATGCTTCACAGAACGTGCTTATTACTAAATTGCTACAGTAGAGACATACTAAGTAACTATTGTGGTTTACCTTATAATCACTTAGCTGTTAGTAGGGGGACTGTTATCTGAGGGGGGTACAGCTATTCTTTCATTTTGAGTAGCATGGGCAACAAATGTACCATAGCTAACAAATTTGGTAGCCATTTTCCCAATGTACAACAGCTCCTTCTCTAAGACAGCTGGCAAGTGACAACACGGAGGACAATGGTTTACTTTTCCACAGACTATTGAGAGTAGTGCATGCTACGCCAGTGACAGCCTAATCCCACAAAAGAAAAGAGAACCTTTCTGGGGAGAGAAGAGGGCTCTCTCTTTTGCTTAACACACGCAGATACCACCTCACTTCCGACAGGTACGATGTGGCGTGTGTTTTTTGGGCACCTCGATGCGGCAGCGGCTTCGCTGCCAAGGCAGGTCAAAGTTCCTACAGAGGAAGACAATTCAGAAATACAAATGTTGACTGGAGGAAGCAGGGAAAGGTTACTGGGAAAATCCGACCCCCATAACCTAAAAAGCATTTCACATTTGGTTATCATTCAATTGGCACAGCACGTGTTAAATAGAGAGAGTCTCAATTGTTTTCAGACTCATTGTATAGATCATTGTCTCAATATGCACACATGCAGACATGTTAATAATAATGACTGTTGGAATGGATAAATGTATAAAAAAAAGTGTTTAGGAAAATTGTATTGTATAGAGATGTATTTTTTTTCTCCATTTTCTTTAAAGGACTTGCAAAACTACCGGTATATAAATATCCTCTGGCAATAGCAGTGGTATAAAGTAAAAATTCTTTAAAAGTACTACTTAAGTCGTTTTTTGGGGGGGGGGTATCTGTACATTACTTTACTATTTATGTTTTGGACAACTTTAACTTCACTACATTCCTAAATAAAAGTATGTACCTTTTTCTCCATACATTTTCCCTGACACCCAAAAGTACTCATTACATTTTGAATTCTTAGCAGGACAATAAAATGGTCTAATTCACACACTTATCAAAAGAAAATCCCTGGTCATCCCTACAGCTTATCTGGTGGACTCACTAAACACATGCTTCATTTGCAATTGAGGTCTGAGTGTTGGAGTGTGCCCCTGGCTGTAGGTAAACAAAACAAAATTAAAAACAAGAAAATTATGCCATCTGGTTTGCTTAATATAAGAAGTTTGAAATAATTTATACATTTACTTTTGATACTTAAGTATATTTGATCAATTCCATTTACTTTTGATACTTAAGTATATTTAAAAGCAAATAATTGTAGACTTTTACTCAAGTAGTATTTTACTTGGTAACATTAACTTTTACTTGAGTGATTTTCTGTTAAGGTCTCTTTACTTTTACTCAAGTATGACAATTGGGTACTTTTTCCAACACTGGTCAATAGGTAACTTACTTGAATTACAATGTCTTCAAAATAGCATTAACGTTTTTTGAATTGACACCAGTTTGCATTCCTATTGCCCTCTATTGTAAATCATTAGGCCTATGCCCCCTTCTTTGAGAACAGAGGAAGGAATAGGCATCAAAATGCTTGCCTATGAGTGCTTGGGGTGTAAAATATTCAGTTTGCTTAAAACTTTAAAGACATACTTGGGGGAAGAATAAATACTTGCATTTTGATGAAAGGTCTTTCTGTGAAACTCGCCCTGCCCCGCCACCTGCACCATGGTACCATCTTGAAAAATAAATTACGCATAGTACTGGATGAACTCAAGCTAGTGGACATAGGGGATAAGTTAGGTATGTAAATCACTAACTCAACTATACAAAGAAATGTCCAGTGACAAGCCTAACAAAAAAGCCTACTTATATAGTCCTACAAGTGAACCTAAAGGAAAATGTCAAAACCTGAATAAAAGATCAAATAGACAAACAAATAACATCTCTGCATACGAATGGTATATCACACAAACTATCTCCTTTGAATGAAAGATACACAAAAAATGCATAGATGTGTTTGTTTGGACCAAGTGCTTGAAAAAGGGTGCCATGATGTGTGATAGGGTTGTTCCCTGCATGTTGAACTGAACCTACAATGAGCGTTGTAGTTGAAAAAGACTGACAGGACTACTGGTGGATGAAATCAAAAATACAAAAAAAACTTACTGTTGAGTAAGCTTCGGCAATGGCCGGCCAAAGGCCACCACAGGCAGGAAAGGGGTGATGATTATGGACTCGACTGGAGAAAATAAAGAAAAGGGAGTCTCAAAATCAAGACTGTGTCTGCATGCAATGAAAACATTGCTCGTAAAACTTCAGTAAATGACAGTATTAAAGGCGTAGCAACTTTATGGTTCTGTAAAAAACAACGGTTCCATGTTTAGAAAGCAGATGAAGTGACCTGTCATACCATCCTCAGTGTCCGGGTAAAATGAGGAGACCTCTGGCTCACTCTCCTGGATCCCCTTCTTCTTGTTCATGCGCTGCTGGAGGCGCTGAAACATGCGCTGCTCACGGATACGCTGAATGTCCCATCTACAAAAAACAGGATTCAGTGATAAAGAGCGATAATGAGAGAGCAAGGAATGGATGAAAACGTTAGTGGTTCAATATAGTAAATTGAGATTGCATTACACACACAAAAAAGGAGCCGTAGTGAGTGAGGTTAGAGACTGACCATGATGAGGCATTGAGAGTAACTTGGAAGTCAGAAAACCCATTTGTACCTTTTTCTTCTCTTCTCATCCAACTCCAGCTTTGCATGGCGCTTCAAAAAGACACTGTCGTCCAACATCTTGGTAAAACAACACAAACACATGGTTGATGTGGTTAAGGACCATTTGCAGGGTTAAATGCTGAGTTGAATATTGTGTGGTATTACAGGCTTGATTTCTGACTCTCAGTTTAAATTGTAAAGCCTGTGTGCTCTCCTCTCTCACCTCTGGGATGTCACTGGCAGCCTCCTCATCCAAGGGCTCCATACTGTTTTCCTTCCAGGATGGAACTGGAAAACAGAACCGTGTAAAAAAAAGACAGGACTAATAGCAATACTATTTGGATTTCTACATCATTATTCATTGCGAGGCAATATTACACAGCTTAACACTTGGACCGGAACAATTGGCATGTGTGGTGGGACTACTCACTGGCTACAACCTCCTCTTTCTTCGGGGATGGGGATGGCTCACGTTGGGGGGAGGGGGGCGGCTGATGCCAGCGACACAGGTACATCTCAGTAGTAGACATGAAAGGGAGCTCCTCCATCTGATCGGTGCGCTCCGGGTCCTCTTTGCTCGGGTACAGAGTATCCCTCTCCACCGGTGACCGACCAAACCCCATCTTCTCTGGGGTCTCTTTACTGCGCAGCTCCCTCTGATATGGTGAGCCAGCTCCACACTCTGACTTAGGGGAGGTGAACTTAGAGCCTTTCCCTCCTCGTGACTTCTGGATTTTTGAGTCCAGGAAGCAAAATTTCCTGCATGAGCAGAGCAGATGTATTAGTGAGTAGAAGATAGTTTGACTGAGGATAAGTGAATGCAGAGTAGTATTTTGGGTCTGTTACCTCTTGAGGCCTTTGCCGCCTCGACTGAAGGGGATTGTCCTGGGGGTGGGAGTCTGTGGGCTGTCACACACTTCTAGATCCCACAGGTCCTCTTTATCTGGGGTCCAGGGCTCTAGTGGCTGAAATAGGCGCTTATCACGTGGGTCCTTCCTCGTCAGCTGCAAGCGACGCTCCATGCGCTCAATACGCGCCAGCAACTATGTATGCAGACATGTTTCTTTAAATGATTTGGTTCTAAACAAATGACAGCGTTACTGTCATCTACAAACAATTAGACACTTTAATATACTGTGCATACCGTCTCCTTGTCTGCTTTCAGCTCATCTATCTCCTTGTCCTTGGACTGCAGCTGTTGTTGCTGTTGTTCAATCAAGTCCAGCTGAAGGAGGAGAATCTGCCGGAGGCAGGTGGCCTGTGTGTGGGGGTTAGCAGGGGTTTTTCTGATGTTCCTCCACTTGCCCTCTGTGCTGAACTCAATGGATGCAGTGTTGACAACTCCTCCAGGGGAGACCCCTCTGGTGCTATCAGCATCCTTGGAGTTATTGTTTGAAACCAACTCTTTATTATCCATACCATCACTCAGAAAGTGTTTACCTTTCATTGGGATTCCCTCACCCCCCATTTGTCTGACAGAGGATGACGGCACCCCTGTGCTTTCCCAATTGTCACCTTGAACTAGTGCCCCTCCTGCTTTATTTTGTGCAGCAACCACTGGGGCCCGAATTATGTATTTCTGGTCTATGATCTTAGTTTTGCTGAGGTTCTCCCCTCCAGTGTTGTGGATGTCCCCGTGTACGTCATGGACATCTATGACAAAGTCACAGGTTTCTCTCTTGATTGTTATGGAGTTCACAACATTTGCATTTCCAACTTGTGATTTGTCAAAGTCAATTCTCTCAGTGTCCAGCTTAAATCCTGCATTAGCAAACAAAGTGGATCTCATAGTCATGGCGAATACAACTCAGGTGTTATTGAACTAGCATTACAGAATAACTGCTTATTCTGCAAAGCAGTCAAGTGTCATTGATGCCTATTTCCTGTTTCATTGAGCCTGGATCAGTCTTCCTCCTGTAATAGAAATAAGTTATAATCAGTATTGCAACCAACATTCATCGACTGCTATCGGGTCTAAATCAAATGTGCTGTCTAGCAAGCTAGCTAGGCACAATGTTGCTCAATGACTGGCAACCTCACTAGTTACTACAACTGACTGACACATTAAATACTGCACTGCGCCTGACTGCTGGGCACCCTTTCACCAGCTAACTATCTAAAACTATACAACATTTCAGCTAGCAAGCTAACTGTACAGGACAAACAAGTTAGCTAGCTAGTTAACGAACACTGAGTCTCCCAGCATCTAGTTAGCGTCTAACGTTTGTAGCTAACGTTAGGTAGCTAGCTAGCTAACTAGCTTGTTACGTAGGGTATATTATTTTAAAATTGGGTAACAAATATGGCTTGCACACCCTCATGGTCTTGCCGAAGGGTTTGGTAGCTAGCCATTTTTACTGAAAAATACAAGGGTGAACGTGGGTAGCAGTTGGCTAGAGTGGTTCGTGCTTCTAGCAAGTGTTAGCTAGCACTTCGATATTTCCTCCATTTTAGTCCATCACGCATTGCCATTGATGAAAATCATAGCGAACAGTATTTCACTGCACTGCCACTGACTCGCTGCATGCGAAAGGGACTTGGAGGAAGTACGTAACAACCTACTGAAAATAAGTTATAATAAGTTAGCATATAGTTTCACCGAGCATGGTATTTTGTGTTATCCCTCATTTTCGTAATATTTCTCAAACTCACCTAGTATGTTCATGTTCCACTCTTGCATACTTGTTTAAAGCGCCCAAGATGGCGCATGCGTAGTTACGGCAAATGGTCATGTTTTCGTGTTTTGGGAAGAATAAAGTTGAAGAAAAGCATCAGTAGATGACATCGATGATCTGGAAATAGGTTTGGCCCACAGCGTTTTTACTTCCCTCTGTAAACATATTATAGTTGATTGACCTTTGTCAAATAGGGTCCATATCACAGGAGGCTGCTGAGGGGAGGACGGCTCATAGTAATGGCTGGAACAGAGCAAATGGAATTGAATCAAACACATGGAAACCATGTATGTGTTTGAGGTATTTGATCTAATTCCACTGAGCCCGTCCTCCCCAATATGCTGAACAAAACAGTATAACAGCAACATGCAACAATTTCCAAGAATTTGAGGAGTTACAGTTCATATAAGGAAACCAGTCAATTGAAATGATTAATTAGGCCCTAATCTATGGATTTCACATGACTGGGCAGGGGCGCAGCCATGATGGGCCTGGGAGGGCATAGACCCAGCCAATCAGAATGAGTTTTACCCACAAAAATGGTTTATTACAGATAGACAATCCCGCAGGTGAATAAACCATAAGCTGGATGTGGAGGTCCTGGGTTGGCGTGGTTACACGTGGTTTGCAGTTGTGAGGCCAGTTGGATGTACTGCCAAATTCTCTAAAACTACGTTGGAGGTTAAATTCTTTGGTAACAGCTCTGGTGGACATTCCTGCAGTCAGCATGCCAATTGCTTGCTCCCTCAAAACTTGACACGTGTGGCATTGTGTTGTGTGACAAAACTGCACATTTTAGAGTGGCCTTTTATTGTCCCCAGTACACGCATATGTGTAATGATTAGGCCACACCTGTCAGGTAGATGGATTATTTTGGCAAAGGATAAATTCTCATGTAAACAAATTTGTGCACAAAATTTGAGAGAAATAATTTTTTTGTGCATATTGAACATTTCTGGGATCTTTCATTACAGCTCATAAAATATGGGACCAACACTTTACATGTTGCATTTATGTTTTTGTTCAGTATATATAGATAGACCTATGTTTTGAAACTTATTTGCCTCTGTAACTGTAGCCAACATTGGCACCAACGATGTTAGGATGAAACAACCAGAGGTCACCAAGCGCAACATAGCTTCAGCGTGTAAATTAGCTAGAAAGATGTGTCGGCATTGAGTAATTGTCTCTGGCCCCCTCCCAGTTAGGGGGAGTGATGAGCTCTACAGCAAAATCTCACAACTCAATCGCTGGTTGAAAACTGTTTTCTGCCCCACCCAAAAGATAGAATTTGTAGGTAATTGGCCCTCTTTCGGGGACTCACTCACAAACAGGACCAAGCCTGGCCTGCTGAGGAGTGACATACACCATCCTAGCTGGAGGGGCGCTCTCATATTATCTATCAACATAGACAGGGCTCTAAATCCTCTAGCTCCACAATGAAATAGGGTGCAGGCCAGGCAGCAGGCTGTTAGCCAGCCTGCCAGCTTAGTGGAGTCTGCCACTAGCACAGTCAGTGTAGTCAGCTCAGCTTTCCCCATTGAGATCGTGACTGTGCCTTGATCTAGGTTTGGAAAAACAAAATATGGCGGTGTTCGCCTTGACAATCTCATTGGAATAAAGACCTCATCCATTCCTGTCATTATTGAAAGAGATTCTGATATCTCACATTTCAAAATAGGGCTACTTAATGTTAGATCCCTCACTTCCAAGGCAGTCATAGTCAATTAACTAATCACTGATCATAATCTTGATGTGATTGGCCTGACTGAAACAACCCTGATAAATGTACTGTGTTAAATGAGGCCTCTCTTCCTGGTTACACTGGTGACCATATCCCCTGCGCATCCTGCAAAGGTGGAGGTGTTGCTAACATTTCCGACGGCAAATTTAAATTTACTAAAAAATAAATGACTGTGTTTAGTCATGAAATCTATGCAGCCTACTCAATCACGATTTATAGCTACTGTTTTACAGACCTCCTGGGCCACATACAGCATTCCTCACTGAGTTCCCTGAATTCCTATCGGACCTTGTGTCATGGCAGATAATATTCACATGGGAAAGTCCACAGACCCACACCAAAAGGCTTTCGGAGCCATCATCGACTAAGTGGGCTTTGTCCAACATGTCTCCAGACCTGCTCATTGTCACAGTCATACCCTGGATCAAGCTTTGTCCCCTGGAAAAAATATTGTGGATTAAAAAAAAAATCCTCATAATCCTGGACTATCAGACCACTATTTTATTACATTTGCAATCGCAACAAATAATCTGCTCAGACCCCAACCAAGGATCATCAAAAGCTGTACTATCAATTATTGGACAACATAAAGATTCCTAGATGCCCTTCCAAACTCCCTCCACCTACCCAAAGACTTCAGAGTACAAAAAAATTGGTTAACCACCTAATTTAGGATCTACATTTAACCTAGAGTAATACCCTAGATGCAGTCGCACCCCTAAAAAGGAAAAATATTTGTCACAAGAAATTAGCTCCATGGTATACACAAAATACCCGAGCCCTGAAGCAAGCTTCCAGAAAATTGGAATGTAAATGGCGCTCCAACAAACTGTAAGTCTTCTGACTAGCTTGGAAAGACAGTACTGTGCAATATCGAAGAGCCCTCACTGCTGCTCGATCATCCATTTTTCCAACCTCATTGAGGAGAATAAGAAAAATCCTAAATGTATCTTTGATACTGACGCAAAGCTAACTAAAAAGCAGCATTCCCCAAGAGAGGATGGCTTTCATTTCAGCAGTGACAAAAAGATCCAAAGCTCAGTTGTCCTGAGTCTGCACAGGATTGCCAGGACCTAGGATCAATGGAGCCACTCAAGTTTTTTTTTTATCCTGGTCATGGCCTCTAAACCTTCAAGCTGCATACTGGACCCTATCCTAACTAAACTACTGAAAGAGCTACTTCCTGTCCTTGCCCCTGCAATGTTGAACATAATAAATGGCTCCCTATCCTCCGAATATGTACCAAACTCACTAAAAGTGGCAGTAATAAAGCCTCTTGAAAAAGCTAATTATCGACCTATATCGAATCTCCCATTCCTCTCCAAAATGTTTGAAAAAGCTGTTGCGCAGCAACTCACTGCCTTTCCGAAGACAAAGAATGTATACGAAGCGCTTCAGTCTGGTTTTTAGACCCCATCATAGCACTGAGACTGCACTTGTGAAAGTGGTAAATGACCTTTTAATGGCGTCAGACCAAGGCTCTGCATCTGTCCTCATGCTCCTACACCTTAGTGCTGCTTTTGACACCATCGATCACCACATTCTTTTGGAGAGATTGGAAACACAATTCATCTTGATGGTTGTACAGTCGTCTCAAATAAAACTGTGAAGGACCTCAGCGTTACTCTGGACCCTGATCTCTCTTTTGACAAACATATCAAGAATATTTCAAAGACAGCTTTTTTCCATCTTCGTAACATCGAAAAAATCAGAAACTTTTTGTCAAAAAATAATGCAGAAAAACTAATCCATGCTTTTGTCACTTCTAGATTAGACTACTGCAGTGCTCCACTCTCCGGATACCCAGATAAACTTCAGACTAAATAAACTTCAGTTAGAGCTAAATACGGCTGCTAGAATCTTGACTAGAACACCAAAATTTGATCATATTAGTGCTAGACTCTCTGCACTGGCTTCCTGTTAAGGCTAATGCTAATTTCAAGGTTTTACTGCTGACCTACAAAGCATTACATGGGCTTGCTCCTACCTATCTCTCCGATTTGGTTCTGCTGTACATACCTACACGTACGCTATGGTCACAAGACGCAGGCCTCCTTATTGTCCCTAAAATGTCTAAGCAAACAGCTGGAGGCAGGGCTTTCTCCTATAGAACTTACTGCCTATCCACGTGAGAGACACAGACTCAGTCTCGGCCATTAAGTCTTTACTGAAGACTCATCTCTTCTATTACGGGGGCTGAGTCACTAGCTTACTGGTGATCTTCCATGCCTTGAGTGGGTTGAATCACTGACGTGATCTTCCTGTAAGGTTTTGCGCCCCCTCGGGCTCGTGCTGTGGAGGAGATCTTCCTGGGATATACTCAGCCTTGTCTCAGGGTAGTAAGTTGATATCCTGTGTGGGGCTGTGCTTTGCGCCCCCTCGGGCTCGTGCTGTGGAGGAGATCTTCCTGGGATATACTCAGCCTTGTCTCAGGGTAGTAAGTTGATATCCTGTGTGGGGCTGTGTTTTGCGCCCCCTCGGGCTCGTGCTGTGGAGGAGATCTTCCTGGGATATACTCAGCCTTGTCTCAGGGTAGTAAGTTGATATCCTGTGTGGGGCTGTGCTTTGCGCCCCCTCGGGCTCGTGCTGTGGAGGAGATCTTCCTGGGATATACTCAGCCTTGTCTCAGGGTAGTAAGTTGATATCCTGTGTGGGGCTGTGTTTTGCGCCCCCTCGGGCTCGTGCTGTGGAGGAGATCTTCCTGGGATATACTCAGCCTTGTCTCAGGGTAGTAAGTTGATATCCTGTGTGGGGCTGTGCTTTGCGCCCCCTCGGGCTCGTGCTGTGGAGGAGATCTTCCTGGGATATACTCAGCCTTGTCTCAGGGTAGTAAGTTGATATCCTGTGTGGGGCTGTGTTTTGCGCCCCCTCGGGCTCGTGCTGTGGAGGAGATCTTCCTGGGATATACTCAGCCTTGTCTCAGGGTAGTAAGTTGATATCCTGTGTGGGGCTGTGCTTTGGCAAAGTGGGTGGGGTTATATCCTGCCTGGTTGGCCCTGTGCGGGGGTATCGTTGGATGGGGCCACAGTGTCCACAGACCCTCCACCTGTCTCAGCCTCCAGTATCTATGCTGCAATAGTCTATGTGCTGGGGGGCTAGGGTCAGTCTGTTTTATCTGGTCTAATTTTCCTGTCTTATTTCGTGTCCTGTGGGAATGCTCCCTCTCTCTTTATCCCTCGTTTCCTCCCTTGCCTTAGGACCTGAGCCCTAGGACCATGCCTCAGGACTATATGGCCTGGCTGTCCCCAGTCCACCTGGTTGTGCTGCTGCTCCAGTTTCAACTGTTCTACCTGCGGCTATGGAATCCTGACCTGTTCACCGGACGTGCTACGTTGTCCCGTACCTGCTGTTTTTGACTCTCTCTCTCGCTCGCTCTGCCACACCTGCTGTCTCGACCTTTGAATGCTTGGCTGTGAAAAGCCAACTGACATTTACTCCTGAGGTACTAACCTGTTGCACCCTCTACAACCATTGTGATTATTATTTGACCCTGCTGGTCATCTATGAACTTTCAAACATATTGAAGAACAATCTGGCCTTAATAGCAATGTACTCTTATAATCTCCACCCGGCACAGCCAGGAGTGGACTGGCCACCCCTCAGAGCCTGGTTCCTCTCTAGTTTTCATCCTAGGTTCCTGCCTTTCTAGGAAGTTTTTCCGAGCCACCATACTTCTACATGTTTGGTGGTTTTAGGCTGGGTTTCTGTATAGCACTTTGTGACATCTGCTGATGTAAGAAGGGCTTTATAAATACATTTGTTTGATTGATTGATTGATTGATTGATTGATTGATAGCATATTAACCATCACAACACCATCTGTTATATTTAAGACAAATCATGTTTTTCCATCTCAAGGACCATTTTAGATTTAAATATAGCTGCATGCAACTCAAAATGTGTTACATCATTGAAAACATTGACCTTTTACTTAACTTCCATATCTTGTAGTTTGAGCATTAAGCTGTTCACTTCTCAATTGTTTCCCATCTAGCCCCATTCAGATTAGCCTAATAGCCCAGAATGTCATATGGTCAGATGAAACCAAAATTGAACTTTTTGGTAAAAACTCAACTCGTCGTGTTTGGATGACAAAGAATGCTGAGTTGCATCCAAAGAACACCATACCTACTGTGAAGCATGGGGGTGGAAACATTTACATTTACATTTAAGTCATTTAGCAGACGCTCTTATCCTGCTTTGGGGCTGTTTTTCTGCAAAGGGACCAAGACGACTGATCCGTGTAAAGGAAAGAATGAATGGGGCCATGTATCGTGAGATTTTGAGTGAAAACCTCCTCCCATCATCATGACAATGATCCCAAACACACTGCCCGGGCAACGAACGAGTGGCTTCGTAAGAAGCATTTCAAGGTCCTGGAGTGGCCTAGCCAGTCTCCAGATCTCAACCCCATAGAAAATCTTTGGAAGGAGTTGAAAGTCCGTGTTGCCCAGCAACAGCCCCAAAACATCACTGCTCTAGAGGAGATCTGCATGGAGGAATGGGCCAAAATACCAGCAACAGTGTGTGAAAACCTTGTGAAGACTTACAGAAAACGTTTGACATCTGTCATTGCCAACAAAGGGTATATAACAAAGTATTAAACAATTTAAAGGCAATGCTACCAAATACTAATTGAGTGTATGTAAACTTTTGACCCACTGGGAATGTGATGAAAGAAATGTAAGCTGAAATCATTCTCTCTACTATTATTCTGACATTTCACATTCTTAAAATAAAGTGGTGATCCTAACTGACTTAAGACATGGAATTTTTACTAGAATTAAATGTCAGGAATTGAAAAACTGCGTTTAAATGTATTTGGCTAAGGTGTATGTAAACTTCCGACTTCAACTGTACCTCCCAGCATAACATACATTTTTCTCCCCTTGATTTACTTTGGAGTCTGTGTTATTGGAGAATGACAACTACGGTACTAACACTCAGGACAGGTTATAGCCAAGCCTTAACCAACATTTTGTTTTGTCTCATTTATTGATATGGATATAGCCTCTGTGTGATGGGGTTGTGCAACGCAAATGGCTATAACAAGCCTACATACCAAGTGGAATTCACTAATACAACAATCAAAATGTCTAATAAAAGGCCTACACTCCGTGCCCTTAAAATCTGTGAAAACGTGTGATTCATTAGGTTACATGATCACCACAATTACCACCACGTAGCTATAAATATGTATTATGCAATTTTATGGCAATTATATAACACAACAGCATGGCATATTTAGAGAACGGAATAGGCCTAGCCTAAATCATATTTACATTCTATTTTGCAGCTCAGGCAGGTTATTCTAGACAAGGTTTTTCTTTGTATTTATCATTCTCGCACAAGTAATTTGCTGAAGGCCCAAGCCTATACTACGTAATCTACTCGTATAACATCGTTATTGAATGCAGTTCTAAAACAAGTTCTAGACTTTTATTTTGGAAATGAAACCTGAAGCTGCAAAGCAACTAACATCTGGGCTAGAGTTGCTTGATTGACGAGCTACATTCAGTTCATGTCCTTTGCAGATGCCACATTACTGACAAAAGATTGTACGCATAAAAAAAAGATCTGTAACCGTGTAAAGTAAGAATTGAAAAGTGTAAATGTTCATTCATAGTCGTAACACACGTTTTGTACATTTACAGATCAATTGTAACGTTTACGTTTCATGTTTCAGACATGGCTTTTTTTACTATCTTAACAATTTATGTATGGATTTTCTTATGATCCTAATGATATGTACGTTCAATCTTTTGGCAAGTATCTGGCTCTATACCCACCATCCTAACACACTCCTTGTTGTCTTAGGAACACCTGTTGAAAGAGGGCTTGGCATGGTTGGATTCCCAAGCTTCTGGAGAGCCACAGTATTGGCTGCCAGCCCTCTTCTCGGAGTTGACTTCTCTTGATGTCACACCTGAAGAGGGCAATCAGATGACGCCTTAAGAAAAATTGTTTTTGGGGAAGTCGGGGGGGGACTTTGATGAACAATGTGTGCATGTTGCAAATGTCCTGAATTGTAATGGGGTGTGTATAACCAAGGGTAGGTACACATCATCTTGCTTCCCATCAGTGATTGTGGCGATGAAAACTAGGTTAAATGTTATGTTTTCTGTGGCAGTTGTCAATCATGGATTTGTTATACAGTTTCATTCTATGCAATGGCCTTTTATTAAAACAGAGTAATTCTTTGCATATTGCAGTTCATGATACAAAACAATGTGTACTTCCATGACGACACAACTGTGAAGACAACTTTATTTGTTGCTTCCCACATGAATCCCCTTTGAACCATTTCATTTTCAGATGGCATCATTTGACCATTAATCGTTTGACTCTATTATGCAACACGTTATGCATGCAGGAGATTTAAGGGCAGAAAGTCAGTTTAGTTTAATTACGCTAAGTAAACAGTTCAGCAGAGATTATAACGGAGTAAATATGGGTAACCATTAAATAGCAAAGCAATACATTCCTATCACCCAGCAATGGAGGCAAATTCTACTCCAAGACCAAAATGAAGTGCCATCAAACAAATATCTTATATGGTAATGATACATTTCAGGCGAAATAAATTAGCTACGGATTTACCAGACATTTAATTCTTAACTTATTTGACCAGGTAAGAGGACATTTACAGTAATGAACAAGGGACTATAAATGTTATTTATATAATATCCTGAATTGATTGTTAGCCCATATTTATTCCCCCTACTAAATAATTAGTAGAGTATCAGCTTTTTTTATGAGTAGTCAACTCACAAACAACTCTCTGGGTTGTGAGGAAGTGGCATTTCTACACCTCATGGCTGTAGACGTGGTCTTCATATAAAGCCTGTTCCATTCCGTCACAGATGAGCATGCAGAAGGGGCACACTCTGTGGCTGTGCTCGTGCAGCTCCAGCTCGTCCCGGGTGATGCCAGGGAAGGACTCATGGCAGTGACGACACTCCAAGGACAACTATGGGACAGGGACAGGCACAGGTCTTAAGTGGTAATAATATTGTATCTGGACTGGATCGCCTTAACTATACCGTCGGACAGAAATGATTGTGGATAGAGCAGTATGAAATCAACCCTTCGATCCCAAATCACTTGGGTATGTTGTTGTAATCTGTATTACTACCATGTGTACCATAGGAATAACTTGACATACCTCTTCCTCCAGGTTTGTAGCCGTGCCTGCAAACAGAATCGTATTTCAGTCATAATTGAACGTGTTATTTTTTCAAGGTGTGTCTGTGAGTTGAGTTTGAGTTGAGTTTATTTTTACAGGGACAGTGCACATTAATCAACGTTTCAGTAAAAGTGCCGGTTTTAGCCAGCCGGCTAATTTTCAACCGCAGTCCCTGGGCAGGTTATTAAAAACAATTACAATATAGACGATAGTAACATAGAACAAGCAAGACATAGCAACATAGGACAAGCAAGACAGAGCATACAGACAGAGCAACATAGGACAAGCAAGACGTAGCATACAGACAGAGCAACATAGAACAAAAAGCAGCAAGACAAAATTCATAAAAGCAACAAAGTGTTTCCACACCTCACAAGCTACAGACAACAGACAACATGGAAAGCGGCAACACAAGTGAGGCACAAGTGGTGTTCGTTTCGGAATATTTTGGTGAGGCTTCCCAATATCTGGACAATAGGGATTACCTGGGGTTTCATATGGGTTCCAAGAGTGGAGAGAGTCAGCCAGTGCCTCTTGCTGCTGCTCCTTATTGGGGGTAGGGTCAGTTGAAGAGCCATAAGGGTTGGGATGCTGCATGGGCACTGGAGCAGCCTGGACATCATCAACTTCCTTGCGAAGTCTTTCAATATCTCTTTTGAGATCCTGCCAGACGGAATACATTGGAAAAATCTCAAGGTAAGCAAATGTCCCTAATTTTATTGTAAAGTAAATAATTCAATGACTAGTAAATAGTAGCACAATTCATAAAAATCACCTGATTCTCTCTGGACAACTCCTCTTTCTCTACTTTAGCGATCTCTGCCATGTTTTCTTTCTCCTCAATGATTTTGTTTAACTCTGAAAGTTGCATCTGAGAGGGGAAAGTGGGCAACTTGTGATCAGCCAAGAGAACAAGGTTAGTGTGTTCTCTGTTCATTTCTTCTCACGGGTCAACTAACTTCATAGAACAAACAACATATTTGTTAGCAAAAATCGGCACTGGATTGGAAAATTCAATAGAGGTGCTTTGATTCTCAAAGCACCTCTAGTTTGCTGCTCTTCTGCTTTGTCTGATCAGACGTCATGGCCGTGCTCTCCATGCACTCCTTGAGCTCCTCCAGTTCCCTTTCTGCTTGCTCTGCACGTTTGCGGGTATTGTTGGAAGCCTGCAACTCCTTGTGCAACAGTGTCTGAGCCTCCTCCAGCTGACCAAGAAGGGCTTGGTATTGCTCCTGTAGACACACAAGACTACAGTATTACATTGCATAATGGTGTGTAGGGGGAAGGACATGGTTCTTTTAGCAACTTGCTCACACCTTCCAATCACTGTCCACCATCTGCAGTGGCTGCTGCTCCTGCTCTGACAGGCTTCTACGTAATGCCTTGTTCCCAGTCTTCAGGTCATGTAGATCATGTGTGACACCACACACTCTGTGCAGCGCTGCAGAAAGCTTCTCCTTCTCTTTCTCACTGCTCTGGAGATCCACCTGGAAAGGGTCATGAGGTTATATTATTGTTTTTCTCCAATCAAAAGACAGCACTCTGACATTGAATGAATTGGCCAAAAGTCTTTTAAAGAGTTTGCGTTACAGGTATTACTTCACATTTGATTACTTTGCTGAGTTTGCTGACCTGTAGAAGCTGAATATGATCCTTCAGTTTGTGGGACTCTTGCTCAGATTCTTTGAGCCTTGGGCTCAGCCTATTTACACAGACACAAGGCCACATAGTGTACAAAAAAAAAAAAAAAAAAGATCCTAAAAGTGATATGACTGGAAAGGTATTGGACTAGATCGCTATGTCCCCATGAATGACTTGAGACGAGAATGACTCACGATGCAATTTCCACACTTTGGACCTCAATCTTTCCTTTCAACTCCTCTCCCTCCTTCTTCAGCTGTTTGATCTTGATCAACGCTTGTTCATATTTCTCACAAATAGTTGTCAGAGACTGCAGTCATTTTTGAAAAGAAATGGGAAGTTACATACATGGCAAGGAGACAGAGAACGTGTGGGGACAAAGAATAGAAGTAGCATTGAAAGAAATCTATATTTATGGTATACATACAGCGGTCACATGTTTTGACACTATATTCACCAAATATGTTTCATGAATAGGGGTGAGACTGGAGCCATTCGTGGAAAGAAACAGTGAGAAACAAGACAAGGAGACAGAGAGAAAGTGGGAAAAAAATGGTTGTTGCATTGATGGTATTCAGCAGTATAGCCTATAGCTGTCAGATTGGATGCTTTTTTTTTTACTACTAAGAATTAGCTGTAGTAGTACTGGTAGTTTAGTAGTCCAAAATGGTAAAATGGTTTGCGACAGCTACCTCCTGTCCTCTCTGTGATTCATCCATTGATTTGGCATTCTGCGCCAGTTCTTCATGCTCTCTAGTATTCTGTTGCTGCTGCTCCAGTTTGCTCACTAACTGTACCAGTTCCTCTTTGGATTCCTACAGAAACAATATACAATTCATCACCCTCTCAACCTGATTAGGGGCTAGAAAGAAGACAGCTGTTGGAACAAACGACTTGGAAACAAGCCTTAAGGTGGTCAACCTGTTGCTGTTGCTCCTTTAGGGCAGAACACTTCTTCTCTTTCTTACTGCTCTGGAGATCCACCTGGAAATATCATGAAAATCTATGGTTGGATTGTCTTGAGTTTCACATTTTAAAACGCTGTGGGTTACAGGCATTTGTTCACATTATATTACTTTGCTGGTTGTGCAGACCTGTAAAAGCTGAATGTGAGCCTTCAGTCTGTGTGACTCCCGCTCAGATTCTTTGAGCCTTGGGCTCAGCCTGTATACACAGGAGCATAGGGAACCACATCAAAGTCACACAATTGTCAAAACATTCCAAAACCAGATGATATCATGAGAGAATATTTGATTTTAAAATCACTGGAGCTGGAGTTCTGAAGGGGAGACTATGTTGCCATGCATTGAATGGATTGCTCCAGACAAGAATGACTCACTGTGCGATCTCCACAATCTGGACCTCAACCTTTCCTCTTAACACCTCTCGTTCTTTCTTTAGCTGTTTGATCTTGATCAACGCTCTTTCATATTTCTCACAAATAGGAGTCAGAGACTGCAGCCATTCGTGAAAAGAAATAGCAAGTTAGATACACGACCAGCAGACTGAAAATGAGGAAAACAAGTAGTAGCAGTGAAAAATATTGATTGTATACATACAGCTGTCACATGTTTTGACACTAAATTCCCCAAATATTTGTCATGAATGGGGGTCAGAGACTGCAGCCATTCATGGAAAGAAACAGTTAGAAACAAGACAAGGAGACAGAAACAAGACGTGAATACAGAGAAAGTGGAGAAAGAGGTTGTTACAATGAAAAAGCATTGATGGTTTTTTAGATGCATAGCCTGCAGCTGTCATCAGATATTTTGTTACCACTGAGATACAAATTCACTCTATTAATAGAATAAGTATTAGTAATCCCAAATGGGAAATTGGTTTGCAACAGTTACCTCCTGTCCTCTCTGTGATTCATCCAATGATTTGAAATTCTGTGCCAGTTCTTCATGCTCTCTAGTATTCTCTTGCTGTTTCTCCAGTTTGCTCACTAACTGTACCAGTTCCTTTTTGGATTCCTACAGAAACGATATACAATTCATCACCCTCTCAACCTGATTTAGGGCCTAGAAGTACAACTGCTTGTGGAAAGAAAAGACATGCAAACAAACCTTGAGGTGATCAATCTCTTGTTGCTGCTCCTTTAGGGCACATGTCAGGCTCTCATTTTGCTCTTTCAGTTGCCCCAACTCCATGGTCAGCTCTTCTTTCTCCCTCTCACTTTTGTCCACCTGTTCCTAGATTCAGAGATGCTTAAATCATGTCCATAATCTCTTAATTTGTTTGGATAGTGTACAAAACATTAGGAACACCTTTCTAATATTGAGTTGCACCCCCCTTTGCCCTCGGATCAGCCTGAATGAATCAAGACACGGACCATTCTTGATACACAGGGGAAACTTGAGTGTGAAAAACCCAGCAGCGTTGCAGTTCTTGACACACTCAAACCGGTGCACCTGGCACCTACTACCATAACCCGTTCAAAGGCACATCTTTTGTCTTACCCATTCACCCTCTAAATGGCACACATACACATTCCAGGTCTCAAGGTTTAAAAACCCCCCTTTAACCTTTCTCCTCCCCTTCATCTACACTGATTTGAAGTGGATTTAACAGGTGACAACAATAAGGGATCGTAGCTTTCACCTGGTCAATCTGTCATGGAAAGAGCAGATGTTCCTAATGTTTTGTACACCCAGTGTTGTTCCACCAAGACAAGTTATGTTCAAAAGCATTGACGTTTCAGTATGTTGTTTCTTAGTTGTCAGAATGGTTTGTGATCAAGTGTTTTAAAAAGACACAAAATTGACCAAATATTACCTCCTGCCCTCTGTGTGAGTCATCCATTAGTTTAGTGTTCTGTGTCAGTTCTTCATGCTTTCTTGCATTCTCCGTGTTCCCATCTGCCTGGTATAGTTCCTCATTTGACAGCTGCAGAAATAATGTTACAATTCTGTTGCTTCACATTTTTATTCTCACACATGACTAGGGGCTAGAAATGACCCGCTGTTGGAACAAATAACTTGAAAACAAACCTTGAGGTGATCAATCTCTTGCTGTTGCTCTTTCAGAGCACTTCTCAGAGTCTCATTTTGTTCTTTCAGTTGCCCCAACTCCATGACCAGCTCTTCTTTCTCCCTCTCACGTTGCTCTACTTTTTCCTAGATTCAGAAATGCAAATCATGTACATACATAACCTAAGGATAATTTTAGCAAAATAAATTTGCGAGGAACATCCTCACCTTGACCCAGCCACTAAGCAAGCCAAACAGAGAGGGCTGCTTTTTAAGACAATATTTCAAGCATGGTCTTCAAAACACAATCAATGTTAGATATGGTGGATTGTATTGTACCTGAGTTATGATAACCAAGAGGTCATTTTCAAGGCTGCAGTCTGTGCTTTGTTCCCCTGGGGTTTTAAAACAGAAGGGGGTGCTGGCTCCTCTCACTTGGCCATTGCTATCAACATAGCAGAACTGATAGAACGCTGAGTCATCCTTTGGCAAGTAGTATGCTATCAGAATCACAATATCATTGTCAGTGTAATCCCCTGCATAATATTGATCACTTTAATATCAAATAAAAATGTAAAGTTAACATTGGCCTGTATCATTAAAAAATAATAATAACTTGCACTGAACAAAAATATAAATGCAACATGTAAAGTGTTGGTCATAAACTGAAATAAATTATCCCAGGAATGACCCATGCGCACGAAAAGCTTGTTTCTCTAAAATGTTGTGCACAAATCTGTTTACATCCCTGTTAGTGAGCATTTCTCCTTTGCCAAGATCACAACCGTGGACCATGTGTATGGTATCGTGTGGGCAAGTGGTTTGCTGATGTCAACGTTGTGAATAGAGTGCCCCGTGGTGGTGGGGTTATGGTATGGGCAGGCATAAACTACGGACAATAAACACAATTGCATTTTATCGATCGCAATTTGAATTCACAGAGATACCGTGACAAAATCCCGAGGCCCATTGTCGTGCCATTCATATTTCAGCATGATAATCCCAGTTCTTCCTTGGCCTGCATACTCACCAGAAATGTCACCCATTTGAGCATATTTGGGATGCTCTGGATCGACGCATGTTCCAGGCCCCGCCAATATCCAGCAACTTCGCACAGCCATTGAAGAAGAGAGGGTCAACATTCCACAGGGCACAATCAACAGCCTGAACAACTCAATGCGAAGGAGATGTGTCGCGCAGCATGAGGCAAATGGTGGTCACACCAGATACTGACTGATATTCTGATCCACGCCACTACCTTATTTATTTTTTTACATTTTAAAAGCTATCGGTGATCAACAGATGCATATCTGTATTGCCAGTCATGTGAAATCCATAGATTAGGGCCTAATGCATTTCCTTATATGAACTGTAACTCAGTCAAATCTTTTAAATAGTTGCATGTTGCGTTTTATATTTTTGTTCAGTATAAATTGATCACAATAATTCATATCGAAGTTAACGTCAGTTGAAAAGTTTGAGGATGAAATTCACACATTACCAGTAAAAAGCACTTTTTTTCTGACTGGCTCCAGTCCTATCAGATCCAATGATGGTTCTACCCACACAAATGTGTGATAATCCTTTGTGGTGCTCCAGCCCACCTGCACAATGATACACATGATAACATATGTATGACTGACAACATATAGAGAGGCATTCCAGACTGGATATGTATTGTTTAAGACAGGTTATTTACTTTGTGGAAATACAATCCATATCATAATGTCAGATTAAACCGATCACACATGAACAATGTTCCCTCTTAACTGCGAGTGGGTGCACAGCTTCCCGGGACTGCTGTGCAGAAGAAATATCAGCAGATGCAGAGAACTTCACTCAACTTTCTAGAGTTTCCCCCCTTAGTTAACACTATCAACGTTTCCCTTTACTGTGGGAATTGTGATCAAATCCACGCAATATTAGCCACTTTCAGTGCAACATACCGAAACAAAACCTAACTTTGCAAGGCTTAGTGTACAAAACGAACTATGCAAGAGATTTTGTTGTAGGCAGAACGCATCGGAGTAGGATTCTATTGCATTGACATTCATGACTCAGCCTACTCTACACAGACCGGTATGGCTTAACCAAACAGAGATGCATATCCTTCCTGATTGGCCCTGTCCGGGGGTGTCCTCGGATGGGGCCACAGTGTCTCCTGACCCCTCCTGTCTCAGCCTCCAGTATTTATGCTGCATTAGTTTATGTGTCGGGGGGCTAGGGTCAGTTTGTTATATCTGGAGTACTTCTCCTGTCCTATTCGGTGTCCTGTGTGAATCTAAGTGTGCGTTCTCTAATTCTCTCCTTCTCTCTTTCTTTCTCTCTCTCGGAGGACCTGAGCCCTAGGACCATGCCCCAGGACTACCTGACATGATGACTCCTTGCTGTCCCCAGTCCACCTGGCCATGCTGCTGCTCCAGTTTCAACTGGCCTGGGCCCTAGGACCATGTCCCAGGACTACCTGACATGATGACTCCTTGCTGTCCCCAGTCCACCTGGCCATGCTGCTGCTCCAGTTTCAACTGTTCTGCCTTACTATTATTCAACCATGCTGGTCATTTATGAACATTTGAACATCTTGGCCACGTTCTGTTATAATCTCCACCCGGCACAGCCAGAAGAGGACTGGCCACCCCACATATGCTCTCTCTAATTCTCTCTTTCTTTCTCTCTCTCGGAGGACCTGAGCCCTAGGACCGTGCCCCAGGACTACCTGACATGATGACTCCTTGCTGTCCCCAGTCCACCTGACTGTGCTGCTGCTCCAGTTTCAACTGTTCTGCCTTATTATTATTCGACCATGCTGGTCATTTATGAACATTTGAACATCTTGGTCATGTTCTGTTATAATCTCTACCCGGCACAGCCAGAAGAGGACTGGCCACCCCACATAGCCTGGTTCCTCTCTAGGTTTCTTCCTAGGTTTTGGCCTTTCTAGGGAGTTTTTCCTAGCCACCGTGCTTTTACACCTGCATTGTTTGCTGTTTGGGGTTTTAGGCTGGGTTTCTGTACAGCACTTTGAGATATCAGCTGATGTACGAAGGGCTATATAAATAAATTTGATTTGATTTGATGCAGTAGTACTATATGCAAATAGACCATTGCCATATATGGATCTGTGCCATTGACTTTGAACTGGACTATGTTTACAGCATAAGCAGTCGTGAGTAGATGTGCTTGTTTTGAGATCAAAGCGAGAGCTTCATGTAGCCACGTGTGCACATTTCCACATATCCTTTGCTAGTTAGTTAGTTATTAGCCCAGTTATAGATCATTTGTAGTCAGCAATGGGGGAGTGATTTGCTCCCTAAAATAACACAAAACGTGTACATTTCTAAAAGCAAGTCTGGTAAAGAGCTTTTTTTGTCTTAAAGGGGCAGTGTTGTTTTTTGAGACAGGCGTGAATAAGATAAGTAGCCAATAGATGGAGGGTAGCATAATTTGTCTGATTCTCTGTAATAATGGTATGGGAATAATAATGCATTTTATTTTGTAAAGTGGTTTCCAGGGTTGGGAAGTAAAGGATTTACATGTAAGGGATTACAAAAAAAGGTAACTGTAATCCGTTACAAGAAAACATATTGTAATCAGATTACAGATACTTTTGAAAAACGAGATTACTTCGAGGATCACTTTTAAATTCAGAAAGGATCCTTGTGAAAAACAATCTTTGACACTTCTCTGTTTTCTCAATGTCATTCAAATCAGCATTGAAAAAAGGCGCAAGTTTAAGTTTGTTCCACCTGAGCGAGTCTGACCACTATGATGACACACCAAATGTGTTTGATGGATGGCAAGAAAAGCGCAGGAATAGGCTTTTGTAGGCTACAGTCCATGCTATGTCTTCCAATGGAGCGACTGCTGTCGGCATCCAAAGATGATCCAACTTGAATAAACGCTTGGAGGTAAGGATGGCAGCAGTGGTGTAGTCTACGGCGATACGGATATCACTTATTATTGTTATCTACATAGCGCATTGATGTGAATCACACTGCTGCTCTCTCATTTATCTATATGCGCCTTACAGATTGTGGTTGTTGTGGATGGCTGTTCACAAATCTAAATGTGTATTTGAACCCAATAATGGTTGAATTCAAGAAGTTTAAGCTGCATATCAATCATTGTTTTTGAAACCAGTAGACAGCCAGTGGAAATGCACTTTTGCAACAGCTGCATAGTGCGGGTCCCAGCCTATGGAATACAATTGGGGCTTTTATTGGTCAATCTAATTCATGCTGATAAAATAAATAAATCCATAGGCCTAATGGACACATGCTCAAGCTTGCATACTTTTGATAGACTTAAAGTGGCAATCTGTAGTTGCTACATCTATTTTTGGACTTATAAATGTTGTATATATCTATATATATCCATTGATTCTTGAAGAATATAACTTGTAAATGCCTCATGAGCTTAGTTCAACTGTAACACTCCATGAGAACCCAAAATATAAGCTTGTTTTACTCTGTTTGTAAATGTAAACAAACACTGTATTGCCTCCTAACATGGTTAAAACAATCATTTTGATATCATGGATGGCCAGTCCTTGCATCAATATCTCTGTCTATTAATCGGAGAGTGGTTACATTTACCCAGGTCTTCCCTCTGCTTTTTATTAAAAAAAGAGGCGGGGCAATCCATTTTGTTATTTTTTCATTTGTGGATTTACCCTTTAAACAGCTGCATATTATCAAAATATCAAAGTGTCACCAACAAAAAGGTAAACAATAGGCCTATTGTGACATTAATTTTTTCACATGTAAATAGCACTTTTCAGTAGTGCTCAAAGCGTGCCATTCCATGAGCACAGCATTTATTTTTCGACTCGAATCATTGAGCCCAGTCAGTCCTCCATGACAACAAAATCATAAACATAGTAGAGCTGGCTAATAAGTCCTTTGTTTTGGGGTTATGGTCAGGTAAAACAATTTGGCTAATCTATGGGATGTATTTTCTCCTTAGTTTTTTTAAATGATAGGCCACTCAAGTAGGCCTACATTATGATCAAATAGCCACAGTTGCCTACTTGCACACTGTCTGAAGCTCATTTAAAGTGGGTACAGCCTCAGTGTTCACAGTAAAAGCACGTGCTGGAAATTACACATATTTTTCATAACATTCAAGTTTGCACTCAGCAGACATGAAATTTGCTCAATGCCAGGAAAAATGAGCGGGAACATTGTTCATGAATATTCATGACAAATTGGTCTATAATCTCACCTTGAATATCCCCACCCAGTCTCTGGGATTCGGTTGGATTGCTGCTGTCAGAGTGTAGCAGCAAGTCAAGGCAACATTTGACACATATGAGTTGGGGATTTCCTGAAACACAACCTGGGAAAAGTTTGTTGACAATTCCATGTTGGCTGCAGTTTCGAAGCTCTCCGTTCTGTGTTCTGAAATTGAGAATATAACAAAAAGAAAACACGTAGGCCAAACATGAGCTAAAAAAACTAACAGCAGGTGCAACTTGCATAAACCATTATTGATGTTGTAAACTGAACACTTATGTATCTTCTCTGGCAACACACATTGTCGATGGGTGGTAGTTAATTATAAGGCATAGAAATTACAAACACTATTGCGTTGTTTGCAAAACTAAGTTTCACTTTCCTTTAAAATAGGTTGTGCAATGTTTATGCTTCCCACCAGACCATATTTAACACAGAATTATTTTATTTTATTGTCAAACATACACTTCTAAACCAATAGATTATTCGAGATTGTTTTATTATGTTTGATCAAGCCATAATAAACCATACAAGGCCACAAATAAAACACAGGAAAGAAAACTCATGTGAAAGGTAACGCAATTCTGTCATTATTACGATCACATGTGTTATGCTGTTTAGCAAAAACAATGTATTAAATAGTTGAACTTACATGAAGTTTAGACTGCCACTGCCTGTTCAACTCAGCGGTGTCGCAACCATAGATTGTGTATATATAAAGGTCGCAAGTCAGACGTCAACTCAGATTACTGTTCCAGGTATTCATAGGCCTCTCTGGGAAATGTAGTTTCTTCTGATTGGCCAATCCGAAGTGGATTTTGGAGTTTAAAAGGCCAGTCTACTGTCAGCTTGGGTTTATACTTACTTTCCCTTTTATCTGGACAATGGAACAAAAATATTCAAAGTGATCAGTTACTTAGATTTACTAGCCTAATCATAATAAGATTTCACAATCTTGTTTGTTTGTATCAAATAGGCCTGAAGGGGGAAAAAAGTCACTAGATAAGGCCCAAAACAAAATGTCTGTAACAGTTACATTGTATTATGCTCTGTTACACATGAAAATGGAGGTTATTACAACAACCTGTTTTGATCTTTTT
Source organism: Oncorhynchus nerka (assembly GCF_034236695.1). Classification (NCBI taxonomy): domain Eukaryota; kingdom Metazoa; phylum Chordata; class Actinopteri; order Salmoniformes; family Salmonidae; genus Oncorhynchus; species Oncorhynchus nerka. Next base: position 514,897 of record NC_088411.1, read on the forward strand.
ATGATGCCTATTTTAAGATGGAGAGATTTCACAATATGAAATTGGAGATAGCCTCTTCCCTCATTTAAAATGCGATAGTGACCTGTCCCCATTATTAAAGGGTTGGTCTTATGTTGTGACTGTGTGGATATTGCTGATAACACTATTTCAATGGAATGAGCCACCAGATGTGACAATGCTAACCTTCTCTGGCTGAGTGCTCTTGTATAAGTCATGACCAGTTAGAGACCATAAATGGAGGCCTGCAGTGACTGAAAAGCAGTCTGGAGCTCTTCAACAGCCTGAACCAGAAAAGGAGCAGCTGAAGTCTGAAGTTTACATACACCTTAGCCAAATACATTTGAACTCAGTTTTTCACAATTCCTGACATTTAATCCTAGTAAAAATTCCCTGTCTTAGGTCAGTTAGGGTCACCACTTTATTGTAAGAATGTGAAATGTCAGAATAATAGTAGAGATGGATTTATTTCAGCTTTTATTTCTTTCATCACATTCCCAGTGGGTCAGAAGTTTACATAAACTCAATTAGTATTTGGTAGCATTGCCTTTATTAATCTCAAGAAAGCTAGACTTGTGATTGTCAGCACATATTGTGTTCTGTCAGAAAGATAGTTCCTAAACCAATTTACTGCCCCTTCACTTAGACCAGTGATACTGAGTCTAGCTAGCAACAATTCATGGTCAACTGAATCAAATGCCTTTGATAACTCAACAAACAGAGCAGCACAATTTTGCTTTTTATCAAGTGCATGTATTTTTATCAAGTGCATGTATTTTTATCAAGTGCATGTATTTTTATCAAGTGCATGTATCCTGGTGAAGTTTATTTCTGAACCATTTTATTTGATCAGAACCTTGTTGGCCTGTGCTGCTTCATTCAAAGATAATCTGTACACCCTGGTGGGTAGGCTAAATGCCACCTGTTTCCTATTTTGAAAACAATTCAAAATGAGTTTACCTGAGGAGAGTTTTGAAGAATTGTGATTAAATAATGCAATATTTTACTTGCATTATTGCAGTTTGCTCAGCATCCTGAACCTCCATATGATCCTGTAGTAGTGTTTGAGTCTCAGTGAACTGAACGTCAGTGCCAACCTCGCCTCCTAGATGGAGCAAACTGACCTAAATCCTTTTTCAAAACTCTCCTCGGGCAGACGCTTCACAACTACTTGAATCTAGCAAAGCTGATTCAAGTAGTCAAGGGTTTGATGATTATAATTCATGTGTACGTTAGCCATTATGACAACCTGAACCTCCTTGCCATCCAAAGTGAGAGGATAAACACACAAGTACACCACAGAGTATATTTAATATCTGCACAATGTAATTACTGGGTGTACACAGAATTTAGCTCATTCAAATCAAATCAAATCCTATTTTATTTGTCACATACACATGGTTAGCAGATGTTAATGCGAGTGTAGCGAAATGCTTGTGCTTCTAGTTCCGACAATGCAGTAATATCCAACCAGTAATCTAACCTAACAATTTCACAACAATTACCTTATACACACAAGTATAAAGGAATGAGTAAGAATATGTACATAAAAAAATGAATGAGTGATGGTATAGAACGGCATAGGCAAGATGCAGTAGATGGTATAGAGTACAGTATATACATATGAGATGAGTAATTCTAGCTGGTGTATTTACGGAGATATTCAATCAATCCTTATCCCAGTCTGCTGTTCCCACATGCTTCAAGAGGGCCACCATTGTTCCTGTTCCCAAGAAAGCTAAGGTAACTGAGCTAAACGACTACCGGCCCGTAGCACTCACTTCCGTCATCGTGAAGTGCTTGGAGAGACTAGTCAAGGACCATATCACCTCCACCCTACCTGACACCCTAGACCCACTCCAATTTGCTTACCGCCCCAATACGTCCACAGACGACGCAATCGCAACTACACTGCCCTAACCCATCTGGACAAGAGGAATACCTATGTGAGAATGCTGTTCATTGACAACAGCTCAGCATTTAACACCATAGTACACTCCAAACTCGTCATCAAGCTCGAGACCCTGGCTCTCGACCTCGCCCTGTGCAACTGGGTACTGGACTTCCTGACGGCCGCCCCCAGGTGGTGAGGGTAGGTAATAACTTCTCCACCCCGCTGATCCTCAACAATGGGGCCCCACAAGGGTGCGTTCTGAGCCCTCTCCTGTACTCCCTGTTTACCCACGACTGCGTGGCCATGCACGCCTCCAACTCAATCATCAAGTTTGCAGACGACACTACAGTGGTAGGCTTGATTACCAACAACGACGAGACGGCCTACAGGGAGGAGGTGAGGGCCCTCGGAGAGTGGTGTCAGGAAAATAACCTCACACTCAACGTCCGTTTGAGGATGCCCCACAGATGCTCAATAGGGTTTAGGTCTGGAGACATGCTTGGCCAGTCCATCACCTTTACCCTCAGCTTCTTTAGCAAGGCAGTGGTCGTCCTGGAGGTGTGTTTGGGGTCGTTATCATGTTGGAATACTGCCCTGCGGCCCAGTCTCCGAAGGGAGGGGATCATGCTCTGCTTCAGTATGTCACAGTACATGTTGGCATTCATGGTTCCCTCAATGAACTGTAGCTCCCCAGTGCTGGCAGCACTCATGCAGCCCCAGACCATGACACTCCCACCACCATGCTTGACTGTAGGCAAGACACACTTATCTTTGTACTCCTCACCTGGTTGCCGCCACACACGCTTTACACCATCTGAACCAAATAAGTTTATCTTGGTCTCATCAGACCACAGGACATGGTTCCAGTATTCCATGTCCTTAGTCTGCTTGTCTTCAGCAAACTGTTTGCGGGCTTTCTTGTGCATCATCTTTAGAAGAGGCTTCCTTCTGGGACAACAGCCATGCAAACCAATTTGATGCAGTGTACGGCGTATGGTCTGAGCACTGACAGGCTGATCCCCCACCCCTTCAACCTCTGCAGCAAAGCTGGCTGCACTCATACGTCTATTTCCCAAAAACAACCTCTGGATATGACGCTGAGCACGTGCACTCAACTTCTTTGGTCGACCATGGCGAGGCCTGTTCTGAGTGGAACCTGTCCAGTCAAACCGCTGTATGGTCTTGGCCACCGTGCTGCAGCTCAGTTTCAGGGTCTCGGCAATCTTCTTATAGCCCAGGCCATCTTTATGTAGAGCAACAATTATTTTTTTCAGATCCTCAGAGAGTTCTTTGCCATGAGGTGCCATGTTGAACTTCTAGAGTCCCTGGCTTACTGGGGCTCTCTCATGCCGTCCCTGGGGGGGGTGCGTCACCTGAGTGGGTTGATTCACTGTTGTGGTCAGCCTGTCTGGGTTGGCGCCCCCCCCTTGGGTTGTGCCGTGGCGGAGATCTTTGTGGGCTATACTCAGCCTTGTCTCAGGATGGTAAGTTGGTGGTTGAAGATATCCCTCTAGTGGTGTGGGGGCTGTGCTTTGGCGGAGGAGGAGGTGAGCCCTAGGACCATGCCCCAGGACTACCTGACATGATGACTCCTTGCTGTCCCCAGTCCACCTGGCCATGCTGCTGCTCCAGTTTCAACTGGCCTGGACCCTAGGACCATGTCCCAGGACTACCTGACATGATGACTCCTTACTGTCCCCAGTCCACCTGGCCATGCTGCTGCTCCAGTTTCAACTGTTCTGCCTTACTATTATTCGACCATGCTGGACCTGAGCCCTAGGACCGTGCCCCAGGACTACCTGACATGATGACTCCTTGCTGTCCCCAGTCCACCTGACTGTGCTGCTGCTCCAGTTTCAACTGTTCTGCCTTATTATTATTCAACCATGCTGGTCATTTATGAACATTTGAACATCTTGGCCATGTTCTGTTATAATCTCTACCCGGCACAGCCAGAAGAGGCCTGGCCACCCCACATAGCCTGGTTCCTCTCTAGGTTTCTTCCTAGGTTTTGGCCTTTCTAGGGAGTTTTTCCTAGCCACCGTGCTTTTACACCTGCATTGCTTGCTGTTTGGGGTTTTAGGCTGGGTTTCTGTACAGCACTTTGAGATATCAGCTGATGTACGAAGGGCTATATAAATACATTTGATTTGATTTGATTTAGAGACCAGTCAGTATGAGGGAGTGTGAGAGCGATGACACCAAATTTAACACACCTGCTCCCCATTCACACCTGAGACCTTGTAACACTAACGAGTCACATGACACTGGGGAGGGAAAATGGCTAATTGGGCCCAATTTGGACATTTTCCCTTAGGGGTGTACTCACTTTTGTGGCCAGCGGTTTAGACATTAATAGCTGTGTGTTGAGTTATTTTGAGGGGACAGCAAATTTAGACTGTTATACAGGCTGTACACTCACTACTTTACATTGGTGCAAAGTGTAATTTCTTCAGTGTTGTCACATGAAAAGATATACTCAAATATTTACAAAAATGTGAGGGGTGTACTCACTTTTGTGATATACTGTATATACTGTACTCTATACCATCTACTGCATCTTGCCATCTTGATGTAATACATGTATCACTAGCCATTTTAAACAATGCCACTTTTATATGTTTACATACCCTACATTACTCATCTCATATGTATATACTGTACCCGATACCATCTACTGCATCTTGCCTATGCCGTTCTGTACCATCACTCATTCATATATTTTTATGTACATATTCTTCATTCCTATACACTTGTGTGTATAAGGTAGTAGTTGTGAAATTGTTAGGTTAGATTAATCGTTGGTTATTAATGCATTGTCGGAACTAGAAGCACAAGCATTTCGCTACACTCACATTAACATCTGCTAAACATGTTTATGCTTTGATGCACCTGTACTGACTTCGCCTTCTGGATGATAGCGGGGTAAACAGGCAGTGGCTCGGGTGGTTGTTGTCCTTGATGTCGGTGACATCGGGTGGTGTAGGTGTCCTGGAGGGCAGGTAGTTTTCCCCCCATGATGCGTTGTGCAGAACTCACTACCCTCTGGAGAGACTTACAGTTATGTGCGGAGAAGTTGCCGTACCAGGCGGTGATACATCCCGATAGGATGCTTTCGATTGTGCATCTGTAAAAGTGTGTTTTTGGTGACAAGCCGAATTTCTTCAGCCTCCTGAGGTTGAAGAGACGCTGCTGCGCCTTCTTCACCATGCTGACTGTGTGGTTGGACCATTTCAGTTTGTCCGTGAAGTGTACGCTGAGGAACTTAAAACTTTCTACCCTCTCCACTACTGTCCCGTCGATGTGAGGGGACCAATCAGAGAGCAGGGTTATGACGATGTCATTATGAAGGGACCAATCAGAGAGCAGTGTTATGAGGATGTCATTATGAAGGGACCAATCAGAGAGCAGGGTTATGACAATGTTATTATGAAGGGACTAATCAGAAAGCAGGGTTATGATGATGTCATTAGATATATCATAATGCCAACTGTGCTCTCCCCCAGCCATTCATTATTAACGGCTTCAAGTTTGAGCGGCGTATCTATGTACCGGTGACCTCCTGTGACCCCTTCCGCATCTTCCTGTACAACGATGGGCTGGCTCGCTTCTGCACTACCCAATACAATGAGCCCAGCAATGGCAACGTGGTGAGGTGGACAACACGGCTACTCAGTTAACACTTCTAATGAAAACTGTTACACAGCATTACACATTTCTCATTTTCCTATCTTGCTCTGTTTGGCAGTGTTGTTTGTACAGTTGATGGTTTGAAGCACTAGATAAATCATTTAACATGAGGAATCTCATCGGTAGCTTTACTGATCCCTGACTCTCCCTCACTGACTATCTTTCTATTTCTACAAGGATGGTGTTTGCATGCCTCTGACCAACTATAGCCCAGTAGAACTTTGTCCGCGATGACGACACTGGCAGCAAAAGGTAAGCAGGTGTTCCTTTACTTCAAATACCTCTCGAATTGACCTTTTACCTTTGTTTGTTTGTACAATTCATCTCATTGGGAATTCCCATCCACAAGTGACTGCAAAGCCAATGCTTCCATCTCAGTTCCCTCCTCCCTGTCGTTCCAGGAAGCTGTCCACCTTGAACAAGCACCTGGAGGCCATGTGTTACGACACATAAGATGCGGTTGGACTTTGAGGACGTGGTTATTAAGACGCTCGTTTCTGCCCACCCCTTCCTCAAACACAACTACCACACCTGTTCCCCTAACCACGCTGCTGGCAGTGCCTGCTTTGAGATCCTGTGCTTTGATGTGCTGCTAGACCATCAACAGGCCCTGGGTGCAAGAGGTGTGATGCCCTCTTTTTGGGTTAGGATGACGTATTGATATGGGTCCTATATCCCTGAAGCATCTTTTGAGCTAAGAAATGTGTTATGCTAAGGCATTTTGCTAGCATTTTATATTAAAGCTAGATAGCAAACAAGGTATATTCATCATGTTCAATTATGTTCACACAATTACACTTACACACACACACACATACAGGCTTATAGACAATACCATGAAAACACTCAAACAGAAAATACAAAATCTTAGTTTATATTAACTTTTTTCGTTGTTTCATGTACAATTTATTTCCGTGTGACTGTGTGCTTAGACAGCAGCTGCAGGTGCTCTGTCTGAAGCAGGAGCAGAAGGAGAGGGAGCAAAATGGGAACTGTAGATGAGACTTCCAGGGGGAATCTGGAGGAGATGCCAATCCACACAGAGTACAAACCCAACAGACCAACTGCAACTCTCAACAGGTATACTGTATGTCACATCACCCTGCCCATCAGTTGTGTATGTACGTGGGGGGTCCTGTATCATTGCTAGATCCGTGACATGTTACCTATGGTTTTCTATGTATTATTACCTACAGAAGCCTAGCCGTCCTCAATCATAGAGGGAAGTCAGTCTCATGGTATCATTGGGGGTGGCAATCTTACTTGTAGTTGCAGGGCCTTTCAGCGGCCACAGGAGGGAGCCAAACTTCTTTCCCACTGAACAACGTACATGCATGTCCATCTACCACACCATAAAATGGCCATTTAACACATCTACATTATTAACATCTCATTACATACTGAAAAATGATTTTACACTGTGATGAAATGTTTCCTTACTATATGGTGTGAATTGTGGCTCTCCAGCTCTTGACCTTGCTCCCCCTGCTTACTGCAACTTACTTACTCCTCGTGCTTACTGCCCTACAGTGCAGGACCTCTCTGAGGAGGCGGAGAGGGTCAGTGGACTGCTCCAACGGGACCAAGTCCATCAGCTACTGCAGGGGGGAGGACACCCCAATCCTGATGCCATCACCCCCCCCACGAGCAGAATGACCTGAACGAGCCAATAAAGTTAGGCTACAGCTTTATAGAAATTTAACTGGTCCGTTTAGTTTATTGTTTCCCTACCTAGCACCTCTTGTCCTCACTTTATTGTGTCATTACCATACCGCCACTGATCTCAAATTGTAGATTGTACTTGTGGATAATCATGTTTATTATTTTGAGGGCACCGTATTGATTTTCTCTACCTTTCTCTCTCTCTCTCTGTCAGTGGTGCTCATCCTATGCAGAGTCCAGGGCCTGGGCCACAGTGTCAAATCTCTCCCAGCTCATGCCTGGATGGCTCCACTGCACCCCCATGTCGTCTGGCCCCAAGGCTCTCCAGAGCCTGTTTGTCATTTCCACCCCAGCCCCACTGATCCAGCGGCCCGACACCCCCCACCCCATCCACAACCCCTCCCGTAAAGCCCTCCAGCACGGACAAAGGCGCTAGGGAGCAGGGATGTCACTGGTCCTTCCATAGTGCCAAAACCCACGAGCGGGGGAGAGCGAACGAGCTTTCTTGGCACAAGTTGTTCCCCAAATACTCTCCATATACTGTATAAATTTCTTCATTTTTACATCCTCAAAATGAAATGAATTTCTATGTTAGGACTGAGCTTCTGATAATTGATTGAAGTGAAATGGTGAGAAGAGAAATGGAGTGAGGCCTTATTGTGAAAATATGGAAGCAATGGTGCATATTGTGACTTAGGTATTGTGTGGTACTTGGTAGAAAGATGTGTCATTTAATGTCTATGCAAACACTGTGGCCTTTACAGAATGGAATTTAGTGAATACTATCTGTGTCTTATCAAATACCTTGGGTTGTTAAATATTACCATAACCACTGAGACAATGGTGAAAACTCTTCAAAATATTATTTCAGGAAATCTGGACATTTTACTCAGTTATGTGAAATCTGAAAGGAAGAGATGGGTGTGACCAGGTAGTCCTATAGCAAATGTGTGCGACTTTGCTCCAATGCTTTGTTATCATATTGGTTTTTGTTTATAATTCTGCAATGGTAACCATAATCGTTCATTTGTGCTAAGTTTTAGAAGAAAACAACGCTGGGGGTACTGAAATGAGATAGATTGACCCATAGTATTTTCACATGGCTATTTGGGATGTGGTGTACATTTGTTGATTGCGCATTATTTGAGTTGGTGAGAAATATGTTATGCATTCATCTTTGCTCATGTTAATATGAGGATATTTGTTAAATTCAGTATGATATCGATAATAGTACTAGGCTTATTATCAATATACTCCATATGATTAGTCAAACAGTTTAGCAAATAATAAGTGGGAAATCTTAGACGTTTTTATTGTAACACCCCAGTTTTGCACCATTTTAAGCTGTCAAATTATAAGTCATTGGAAATGCAAACGATAGGCTATTTGAATGAAAATTAAAGCTTCAAAAAAATTAAAGCTCTTTAACAAGGCTCCCGAGTGGCGCAGCGATCTAAGGCACTGCATCTCAGTGCTAGAGGAGTCACTACAGACGCTGATTCGATCCCGGGCTGTTTCACGTGATCGGGAATCCAATAGGGCGGCGCTCTATTGGCTCATTGTCGCCCGAGTTAATGGAGGGTTTGACCGGTGTAGGCCGTTATTGTAAATAAGATAAATAAAGGAAAATGTAAAAAAATGATCGCACTGTTTGATTGGTTTAAAATGTAGTTCATAAACACTGTACTAGGCTAGGTCTACTGTACTTAATTGGAAATTCGATATATCGATTGGTTTAATTTGACCTCAGTGAGGATTTGGAATATTTAGAAGAGATGATTTAATGATATATTTATTGTTCAATTGGAATATATAGGCCTACGCTGAATTTCTACTCGCGTGATATACAGGATCTCTCAAGATCTATGACTTGTGACTATTGGATAGTTGGCATAACAAAAGTTTAAATTACAGTTTAGTTATAGCCTACTTTTATATAACGTGCAACACCCTTTATCGCAACATTTCACATCTCAATAAAAGCACATACATTTTATTGTAACCATGTGCAAAAAATACTACAATTTCTTTCATTCTATTTTTACCAATGACCTGCCACTAAACAAACACTATATGCGTTAGCAACCACAACTGTTTATTTATATTTTTAAATCTAACCTTTATTTAACTAGGCAAGTAAAATTAAGAACAAATTCTTATTTACAATAAGAATAGCTGGGACAATTGTGCGTGCCCTATGGGACTCCCAATCAGCCTGGATTCAAACCAGGGACTGTAGTGACGCCTATTGCACTGAGATGCAGTGCCTTAGACTGCTGCACCGCTCTGGAGCCCAAACCAATGAAGTCACTGAAACCCTTAACAAAGAGTTAGTCAGTTTTGGAATGGGTGGCCAGTAATAAACTGCCTGAATATCTCTAAAACTAAGTATTTGGTACAAATCATTCCCTAAGTTTTAGACCTCAGCTGAATCTGGTGTAGCTGTTGAAGATGTTGAGGAGACTAAATTACTTGGTGTTACCTTATATTGTAAACTGTTCAAAACATATCGCTTCAATGGTTGTAAATATGAGGAGAGGTCTGTCCGTGATAAAGAGATGTTCTGCTTTTTTGACCCCAAACTCCACAAAGCAAGTCATGCAGGTTCTAGTTTGATCGTATCTTGATTATTGTCCAGTCATATGGTCAAGTGCTGCAAAGAAGCTGCAGCTGGCCCAGAATAGAGCGACAAATGTTGCTCTTCATTGTAATGAGGGCTAATAAATCTAATTTTATTGGTCACATACACGTGATTAGCAGATGTTATTGCGGGTGTAGCGAAATTGACTACAGGAAAAGGAGGACTGAGCAAGCCCCCATTCTCATCAACGGGGCTGTAGTGGAGCAGGTTGAGAGCTTCAAGTTCCTTGGCATCCACATCACCAACAAACTAACATGGTCTAAGCACACCAAGACAGTCGTGAAGAGGGCACAATAAAACCTATTCCCCCTCAGGAGACTGAAAATATTTGGCATGGGTCCTCAGCTCCTCAAAAGGTTTTACAGCTGCATCATCGAGAGCATCCTGACAGGTTGCATCACTGCCAGGTATGGCAACTGCTCGGGCTCCGACCGCAAGGCATTACAGAGGGTAGTGCGTAAGGCCCAGTACATAACCGGGGCCAAGCTTCCTGCCATCTGTGTCAGAGGAAGGCCCTAAAAATTGTCAAAGACTCCAGCCACCCTAGTCATTGACAGAGTGCCAAGTCTAAGTTCAAGAGGCGTATAAACAGCTTCTACCCCCAAGCCATAAGACTCCTGAACATCTAATCAAATAGCTACCCAGACTATTTGCATTTCCCCCCTCTTCTACGCTGCTGCTACTCTCTGCTTTTATCTATGTATAGTCACTTTAATAATTCCACCTACATGTACATATTATCTCAACTACCTCGACACCAGTGTCCCCGCACATTGACTCTGTACTGGTACCCACTGTCACGCTCTGACCTTAGAGATCCTTTATTCTCTATTTTGGTTAGGTCGGAGCCTCCAGCGACGGTCTGCAGTCCGGAGCCTCCAGCTACGGTTCCCGGTCCGGAGCCTCCTGCGACGATCTATTGGCCGGAGTTTCCGGCGACGATCCAAGGCCCGGTTCCTCTGGCGAAGATCCACGGTCCGGAGTCCCCGGCGACAATCCATGGTCCAGAGCTTCCGGCGACGATTCCCGCACCAGAGGGAGGGAGGGGGGGGGGGTACTGTCACGCCCTGACCTTAGAGATCCTTTATTCTCTATTTTGGTTAGGTCGGGGTGTGACTAGGGTGGGCATTCTAGTTTCTTTATTTCTAGGTTGGCTTGGTATGGTTCCCAATCAGAGGCAGCTGTCTATTGTTGTCTCTGATTGGGGATCACATTTAGGCAGTTTTTTCCCACCTGTTTGTTGTGGGATCTTGTTTGTGTATTGTTGCCTTGAGCAATGCATAGCTTCACGTTAGTTTTGTTCTTTATTGTTTTTTGCCCGTTCACGTAATAAAGATGATGAACCCAAAACACGCTGCATTTTGGTCCGATTCTTACAACAACGTTTGTGACACCCACTGTATATATAGTATTGTTATTTACTGCTGCTCTTTAATTATTTGTTATTCTTCTGTCTTACTTCATTTTATTTTTGGGGGAGGTATTTTCTTAAAACTGCATTGTTGGTTAAGGGCTTGTAAGTAAGCATTTCACTGTAAGGTGTACCTGTTGTATTCGGCGCATATGACAAATAAAATTGGATTTGATTTGAATATCTAACAAGTAATATCTAACAAATTACACAACATAGACCCAATACACACAAATCTATGTATGAATGAATTAAGACTATATACATATGGATGAGCGATGTCAGAGCGGAACGGACTAAGATACAGTAGAATAGTATAGAAAACAGTATATACTGTACATATAAGATGAGTAATGCAAGATATGTAAACATTATTAAAGTGGCTAGTGTTTCATTCCTTAAAGTGGCCAGTGATTTCTAGTTTATGCCTATAGGCAGCAGCCTCTGTGCTAGTGATGGCTGTTTAACATACTGATGGCCTTGAGATAGAAGCAGTTTTTCAGTCTCTCGGTCCCAGCTTTGATGCACCTGTACTGACCTCGCCTTCTGGATGATAGCGGGGTGAACAGGCAGTGGCTCGGGTGATTGTTGTCCTTGATGATCTGTTTGGCCTTCCTGTGACATCAGGTGCTGTAGGTGTCCTGGAGGGCAGGTAGTTTTCCCCCTGTAATGCATTGGGCAGCCTGCACCACCCTCTGGAGAGCCTTGCGGTTGCGGGTGGTGCAGTTGCCGTACCAGGCTGTGATACAGCCCGACAGGATGCTTTCAATTGTGCATCTGCAAAACTTGGGGAGGGTTTTAGGTACCAAGCCAAGTTTATTTAGCCTCCTGAGGTTAAAGAGGCTCTGTTGCGCCTTCTGCACCACACTGTCTATGTGGGTGGTCCATTTCAGTTTGTTAGTGATGTGTACGCCAAGGAACTTGAAGCTTTCCACCTTCTCCACTGCAGTCCCATCGATGTAGATAGGGGGGTGCACCCTCTGCTGTTTCCGAAGTCCACAATCATCTCCTTTGTTTTGTTGATGTTAAGTGAGAGGTTGTTTTCCAAACACCACACTCCCAGAGCTCTCCCTGTAGGCTGTCTTGTCATCGTTGGTAATCAAGCTTCCTACTGTTGTGTCGTCTGCAAACTTAATGATGGTGTTGAAGTCGTGCCTGGCCGTGCAGTCATGAGTGAACAGGGAGTACAGGAGGGGGCTGACCACGCACCCCTGAGGGGCCCCCGTGTTGAGGATCAGCGTTGCGGATGTGTTGTTACCTACCCTTACCACTTGGGGGAGGCCAGGATCCAGTTTCAGAGGGAGGTGTTTAGTCCCAAGGTCCTTAGTTTAGTGATGAGCTTTGAGGGCACTATGGTGTTGAACGCTGAGCTGTAGACAATGAATAGCATTCTCACATAGGTGTTCCTTTTGTCCAGGTGTGAAAGGGTAGTGTGGAGTGCAATAGAGATTACACCCTCTGTGGATCTTTTGGTGTGGTATGCAAATAGTAGTTGGTCTAGGGTTTCTGGGATAATGGTGTTGATGTGAGCCATGACCAGCCTTTCTGTCAGGACCCGGTTACGAACCCGGGTCTCCGGAGTGAGAAACAGTCACTTAACCAACTGAGCCACGAATAGTCGGCAGAACCCAGAAGATGAGGCAGACACAGCAGTACTTGAGACGGTGTATTTAATGTAGTAAAAAGTGAAGTCCTTCAGGAACACATGTAACTCCACAACTTCAAAAGGAATTCCACAAGAACAAAGGTAATCCTCCAAGACAAAAAAGGTAAATCCACAAGGTGGTAGGTATAGCACAAAAAGCCTCAAAAGATACTCAAAAATAAATAAACAAGAACAAAAAACAGAATTCCACAAGAGCGTCCACCGGGATCAACAAGAGTTAACAGAATACTAGGGCTGGGTGCTAACATACAAACACAGAGCAAAGGACTGAGGAAAACAAAGGGTTTAAATACAATCAGGGGAAACGAGGCACAGGTGCAAATAATAATGGGGATCAAGGGAAAACAAAAAGGTCAAAAGGCACAATGGGGGCATCTAGTGACCAAAAACCGGAACAACCCTGGCCAAATCCTGACACTTTCAAAGCATTTCATGGCTACAGACATGAGTGCCATGAGTCGGTAATCATTTAGGCAGGTTACTTTAGTGTTCTTGGGCACAGGGACTATGGTGGTCTGCTTGAAACAAGTTGGTATTACAGACTCAGACAGGGATTGGTTGAAAATGTCTGTCAAGACACTTGCCAGTTGGTCAGTGCATGCTCGGAGTACACATCCTGGTAATCCATCTGGCCCTACGACCTTGTGAATGTTGACCTGTTTAAAGGTCTTACTTACATCGGCTGCAGAGAACGTGATCACACAGTTGTCCAGAATAGCTGATGCTCTCATGCATGTTTCAGTGTTACTTGCCTCGAAGCGAGCATAGAAGTTATTAAGATCGTCTGGTAGGCTTGTGTCACTGGGCAGCTCTTGGCTGTGTCCGTTTGTGGTCTGTAATAGTTTGCAAGCCCTGCCACATTTGACAATCGTCGGAGCCGGTGTAGTACGATTCGATCTTAGTCCTGTATTGAGATTTGACTGTTTGATGGTTCGTCGGAGGCATAGCGGGATTTCTTTTAAGCTTCCGGGTTAGAGTCCCGCTCCATGAAAGTGGCAGCTCTACCCTTTAGCTCAGTGCGAATGTTGCCTGTAATCCATGGCTTCTGGTTGGGGTATGTATATAGCCTGTACTTTGCCCATTGAAACAGTCTGAGTACTGATTATAAAAAATATAATTGTATTATTGGCCTTTTTGAATGCCTAGAAATCAATAATAAAGGTTATCCATTTGTGGTTAGAAATACATCATAAAATGTAGGCTGTGTCTTCTTATATACGATCCAGTTAACTAGCCAATGCATCAACATTCTCTATTATCTCAGCAAATTCTCTTCACAGTTGAATATTTGTATCAGGTTCGCTCTCCCCTTGTCTCCCTTCATCACCCCCTCATTTCTTCCTCTTTCCCCCTTCTGTTGGTTTCTCTCACTTTCCATTTGACAAAGGCGCAATGCTTTGTCTGTTGTCTGTCTGGATATTCTGAAGTCATGCAGTGGATTGTAGACGCCCATCATCGTATCCAAAACATGATGGACTATTCCCCGTGAAGCTGTAGTCCAATCTATCATTCATGTACTTTCGAGGTATTGAATTGACATGAAAATGTTGGTCTTCGCCGAGGGTTATCTCTCAACTCATGCCTAAACTTTCGAAACCTGTCGTTATTCCATGAAGTAGTAGCCTGCCTGTTGAATGAGATTTGAAACAAAATCGAAAATAGCTCTTATTTCATTATTGCTCTATTCTCAAAATACAGGAAGAGCGAGTCCTTGCATTCCGATTATGTGCTAGCACATGATTTGGAAAAGTACACCCTCTTCAGCATACGGATATCGTGCCTGTGGCACCATCCAGCAGCAGCATCCCAAGCACTTTCCGGGATACTGTGCCTGTGGCACCATCCAGCAGCAGCATTCCAAGCACTTTCCGGGATACTGTGCCTGTGGCACCATCCAGCAGCAGCATTCCAAGCACTTTCCGGGATACTGTGCCGGTGGCACCATCCAGCAGCAGCAACCCAAGCAGTTACCGGAATTCTACCAATGGCACATGTTGTCCAAAACCGCTCACCAACAAAATCCGTGCTTATTTTCGCAGCCGAAGGGCAGCTTGTATCATGCCCACGATGCGATAAAGAGACCAACCATTTATGCAAAACCATAATATGGATTGTATCCAGGAGGACTACATTGATCGTCATTTGAAATCCACTGGGTTGCAGATGATTCCGAGTGCGCAGAACATTGCTCCTCTCTGTCGGACCTCTTTCCTTGGATACAAGGTAAATCTGTAAATCAATTTCATGATGTGAGAAAAGGTCTTGCTTCGCCTGATTTATAGTTTATTTTTATTGTTAGGAATAATACATACACAAACTGTGTGTGTGTTCACTAAAGTCTATGGTTTGGGGTAGCCTTTGGTATTGGGTACATCTAAATGTGTCTAAAAGGATTCATCTCTCAACAGCTACGGGACAGAGAAGAGGCAGACAGACAGAGTTTCTATTCAACCTTACTTGACTCACCGATCAGTAGATTAAAATCTGGTTTCAAAACAGACTCATAAAATATAAAAGGGAGAACAAGAAGGACACATTTCCAGTAAATATGCTGGATCAGAATTAAATCGAGAAACAGAGCAAAGAAACTGACAATAAGATTCAGACGTCAGATGAGGAGGGTAAAGGATAAGACTAGATCTAGACTTGGTGATGGGAGGCCACACAGAGGCCACAACAGTGAAATGTATTGTGTTTATTGATAATTCATTGTCAAGTTGAACTTGACAAGACGTGCACAGCTAGCTTTTACGCACCATTTTACGCGTCATTCTAATTAGAGGTTTGCGCAAAAGGTTTAAGGTGTGAAGAAGAGAAAGAAAAGTCTGAACAGGAATTTATGTTGTTAGAATGTATAATTTTGTAACTTAGTGCAGTATGGTCGCACAACTGCCACATTTTCTGGCGCTAATAATAATGATTATTTGTTAGATTGAACTGAATCATAACTTGAGATGTGCGTAAACAACTTTGCGCAAATCGAGTCCCTGTCATTTTAAATGGCAGTTTGTTGTCTGTTGTCTTGTCAGGCCTTAGCTGTGGTGGCTATACTGGATGTACACTGTCAATAAAATGTCACCTTTTAAAATGTAAGCCTCACTTTATTGTGAAACATAGTAGGCCTACTTAAAAAGTGTAATTTTGGGGATCTTTGGTATATGGTATTCCCTCAAGAGTTGGTTCCGCGGAGAGGAAAAGGGGTATAAACGTTTACAACCAATATAACATCTTGCAGGTCTGTATCCGGTTTCCTCAGTGTTATATCAATATTTTGAGTATAGGCTAGCCTATACAGTTTGGCACTATCATCTCAAATTCAAAAGACATAAAGGCAATATAGAAAATATATTTTTAGAAGAGTATGTCGGGTAACTGATGCATTTATGCTAATTTGGCAATTTTATATTCATTGGCCTAGTGTAAAAAAAGTGTCTACTGAAGGTTCATGTAAAAAAGTCTGAAAGTGTGGATTAATTAGGGAGTTAATGCCAGGAAGAGGGACACGCACACTATTTAAATTCATTTTATCCACATTCATGACCCAACAAAGCCCACAGATGTGCAGTTAATGAAAACTGTAATGTATTGAAAAGCTTTATGTTAGTTTAATTATTGTTGATAGATTGTTAGCATGTTTCATTTCAAACTGCACTATTAGACAACATCAAATTCAAAAGATCAGAAGATAGCCTACATAATATACATCATATTTAAGAATTTCCTAGAAAATAATGATAGAAAACGAAATTTCATTTATAATCGTGGATGTTAATTGGGTTATTTCGATACAAATAAATACTTACCTTTACGATAATTGAACTAAATAACTGTATTCGGTTTGGGTACCCCGTTTTCGGGAGATTAGGTCGAATTTTCTCTGTACAGCCTTTTGCGGGGGGTTATGGTTTTATTGCATCTATAAATGTCGGAAATCCTTTTTGTCAACGAAATGAAATTGAACAGGGCACCATGCAAACAGTTGCTGGGGATAGGCCTAGCCTAGTTAAATAAAGGTTAAATAAAAATCATTTAAAAAAGAGAAATGTTCCATTTATTTGATATTTACTTTTAACTTCATATGCCTTATGTTTTCATACAGGGATATATTTGGTATATATCTCTATCTTAACACACAACTATTTTATATGTGAGCAACATCTAAAAATCTAACGGAGGGAAATATAACACATTTTGCTTGCATTTGCTTGAAAATGTGTACTAACGCTATAAAAGTAGGCATACCTAAGGGAGTCATAAAGACTGCACGGTTGATTATGTTGATATATAGTTTAACTAAATTAATAACTAAATGTAGGCTAATGCAAATGTAGACTAGGCCTAGCCAACTATTAATAGCCGCTTACTATAACACATTTTGCTTGCATTTGCTTGAAAATGTGTGCTAACGCTATAAAAGTAGGCATACCTAAGGGAGTCATAAAGACTGCACGGTTGATTATGTTGATATATAGTTTAACTAAATTAATAACTAAATGTAGGCTAATGCAAATGTAGACTAGGCCTAGCCAACTATTATTAGCCGCTTACATGAGCTACCTATAAGCTTTTAAACATTTTATCAATCCCTTAAGTAAACGTATAATAGGCTACTTACCCTATAATACAATGTAAATAGTTATCAAACATGTTATAGATTAGCCTATACGCTATAGTGTGGAACTACAATTGGTAAAACGTTTCCATATTTTTGCCTTTTGAATTGAAATGATAAGGCATGATCATCAAATTCTCTAAATATGATGCCAACCTGAAATATTATAGGTCTAGCCATTTCGCTTTAAAGACAATTTAGCTTCCAAAAATTGCTTAAGATGCATACCCGTCTTTGAAAGAAAAAGATGGCGATGAAGAAAAAAATGTCTTCTACTGCAAAATGCTATAAATTTGAGTCTCTTTATGAAAATATATAACTTTGTGATGGAATTTTACGACTGCCTGGGTTCTGGGATTGGCTGAGGTTGGTCATGTGGACTCTGGACAGGGAACTTTTTCCCCCATGAGGTTATATTGCAGCTGTCTGTTTTCTACGGCTCATTCAGTAACACCTTCGTTTTCTTGGCTCTTTGTCTTAGCTGTGGTTTAATTGTGTCAAAGAAATGTGTCCAGTAACTGTGCAGCTCCACCAACTGAGAGATGGAGTCAATGAGGAATCTCTCATCCAATGCTAGCCTATGTTAATGTGGCTATCTCTGAATTGTACCGTCAAAGAAGACTCAATATACGCCAGGACAATGGAATATTTATTTCATTTTCAACAGAGGGACTCCTTTAGTTATTGTTATTTACCGTATGCGTTATACCAAAGGAACAACAATTGGATATCTAAAAAGAACCAAGATAATCGCATCCGGAATACCCACAAGTGAAATGATGGATTATAAACAAAGGTAGGTCGTCAAGTCTCAGTAATTTCCTATACCACCAAAATCATACTAGAGTAGGCCGTTAGAGGTTAAAATTGGATTCGATCAAAATCAGTTACACAAACATTGGTAGCCCTCAAAATGGCTACGGTGTCTTAAAGTATAGCATTGTTTCCATTTGCAAGACCTGGTTGCTATACTGATAATGTGTTAGTGGCAAAATGGCAGCAGCATCTTTGGCGGGTGAGGAAGGTTTCAGATAAATAGGTAGGCCTATATGATACCTCTTGGAATCTGCCACAAGTATTCTGCGTTTCGACCGGCAGTCCAATTCATATTAATTCATGCCGCGTTCATATGCTATTCGGAACTAGGAAACTGAAATGTCTGCATTAATTCCGCTTTATGCTGAATTTTCTTCACCTCGTCTCATTTGTTGCTCTTTGACGCCATCTAGGGGCGATAATAGGCCTACATTTGGTGGCGGTGGCACCTCCAAAAAGGCTTCTTTCCCAAAGAAATCCATATTACTTTTGAGTTAAGGGTGTATTCGTTCTCAATGACTTTATTTCCATGATTTACCAAGGTCAATAAATGCATTCAGTAACACACACACATATACACTCAATTGACATGTTGGCACATATTATTATTTTTTTTCTTTCGTTTTTTCTTTTAAAATTAAACAAAAGCAAACTGATATGCATTTTGCACAGAAGCTATTGAAGTTGAATAACTGACAATCTGCATACAGCGAAGTCGTAGGATACTAAGCTAAAATGTTTGATTAGTTGTTGAAACAAAGGCCTAATGCTGTTGAAGGAAAATATAATATATAATATAATATAAACATATAAACTATTAACTTGGCTCAGCAAAGGCGTGCATTCCTGACGTTGATTTTAGAAATGACTTTGCATTTGGCTACTTGTGATAGATAATACGAAATGATTTTGAATTAGAAATTTGTGTTGCCATGTAATTTTCAACAAGGAAAATATTAATTTATTGGAAAAAGGAAATGCGTCATGTTGTAAAGAAAATAGCTTTGTTTATTTACTTTTTCATTTATTGACCGTTTTAGTCATCCAGAAAATAACGATAATAGCATAATAATAATACATATTCAATTAAATAATAAAGGCCTACTGATAATATACTTGGTTTTGATCCGTTGGAAAATAATTTTGCCTCTGTGTGAGCATCTGTGCGTTGATTTGTCCGTGTAGACGTCTTGGTCGTGTTTTAGTCTTTATCCGCCAAGTATGGGAATGCCTAGAAAGCATAACGAACACGTTAACTTATGGAATGAATGATGAAACATAAATGTTATCCAACAGTTTAAAACAGCTGCATAAAAGTAGAGATTCATTTAGCTGCAACAATGTAATCCCACTGGGCACACATACACTGGTTGAATCAAGCGTTGTTTCCACGTGTATTCAATGAAATTACGTTGAACCAATGTAGACTAGACGTTGAATTGACGTCTGTGCCCAGTTGGATATGGCCACTTTTCATTGTGCAACTAGCCTGCTTCTTAGTAATCACTAATTTACATTTGTGGGTAATTGAAAGTGACAACCAGAGAACAACAGCATTATTCGTCTCAAGTAGGACTACAATTGATTTTTTAAAAGGGGGGCGGTGCTGCCAGCATTATACTATTTATTTATATAATTTGTTTGCATCGAAATTAAGAACGAAAACGAAATACTTCAATTTTGAATAATCGAGGTAGCTCATTTGATATTTTCCTGGGCGCTAAGTTTCCAGTCACTGGTGACCCCTGTACGCAACATGAGCCTCCCAGGAGGGCAATATTGCAACCGCAGATGTTCGCTATTGGCCAGACGCTGATCAGATGGTACAGTTCCCTTCTGCCCTATTCAGTGGCATCACGCAAGCCCCCTTCAGCTAGAACCAAATCTCCGATAAAGTAATGGCAAAACCACTTGGACTATAAAACATTACAGATCATATTCCTCGGAGCATACCGTTGTTCATCCAATGAGTTCCTATTTTGTCAACTCAACTTTTCCTGTTTCTCTGCCGGGGGGACAGGAGTCTCTCCTGGGTCAGATACCATTATATTCCTCCGGATATACTGACCCTTTAAGAGACTTTTCTAACGCTACATATGGAGCTGCCAATATGCAAGAGAAGGCTTACCCAACCTCATATTACCAGCAAACGCCTCGTGTCTACGGTCGCCCCAGCACCAGCGCTCCCTGCGACTACCCAGCTGGAACTTTTTACAAGGACAGTGACCGTCCGTGCGCTTTCGCAAGTCGAGAGGAGCAGCCGCTCGTAGTAACTCAGGATCAGCGCAGGTCAGAGGGCCTCGAGCAAAATGTACACATAACCACTGGTGTGGACGACAAGTCTTCTTCTCTGCTTTATCCGTGGATGCAAAGGATGAATTCTTGCACCGACGGTGAGTGAAACTTTTTTATTTGTAAAGATTGTTTTAAACTTCTGACCTGTTTACAATCAGCATGTTGCCTATTAATCACGTGACTACTGTAACAGCGTTGCCTGTCCACAATATGCATTCCGATTTTAGTCCATAAGTAACTGTTTCTTATGCAATTAAGACGGGGGAAAATCATTTCAATTTTGAAAAGAGGAATAATTCTACAAGACATTGTGTGAACACATGCATGATGTATTGGATTCAATAGCCTAGGACGTGATTCACGTGAACAATATCTGAACAGATAGATAAACTCGTTTTGTATAGGAAACAAAATGTTGCTAAGCTATGTCAAAATACAGTAGTCTATCATGTGAATCAAAAATCATTACTATAGGCTAATGGGGGCAAATTGAATACATCCAATAATAATAGTAGTCTATGATAATAGTTATTAATAGGGATTATAACAGTATAGCTTATAAAAGGGATAATAGTGTAAAGGTTATCATCAATATTTTAGCCTGTCTATCCCTTTGTTTCTTACATAATGGCTGACATTTATTAGCTTTTCTTTTTTTTGCAGGGACCTTTGGCAGCAGTGGGCGCAGGGGCCGTCAGACCTATACTCGATACCAGACTCTAGAGCTCGAGAAAGAATTTCATTTCAATAGGTATTTGACCAGGCGTCGTCGAATCGAGATTTCGCATGCTCTATGTCTCACTGAACGCCAGATAAAGATTTGGTTCCAGAATCGCAGAATGAAGTGGAAAAAGGAGAACAAAGTTATGAATCATTCGAAACCCAGCGACGAAGAAGAGGAAAATAAAACAGATTAAAAGACACTGAATAAATAAGCTACACAAACCGTAACTGTTGTAACATGAATTGAGAGTTGTTGAATTTGTGTTGTTGTTTTTCAGAAAATAGCTGCATAGGCCTACACATTTTTGTGAAATATGTCAATAGGCCTAGACTAATATATTTGCACGATTAAATAGCGTATGTAGGTTAGAAACAGGTTAAAAACAACTGTAGGCTAGCCTATTCTTATTTGATCGTATTTGTGTTTTTAGTTTTGTAAATCTATTTGCTTGACAGTGAAATAAATACACTCGCACATAATTGCAGGGGCACCATTTTTTTGCAGGGGTGTTGATGTGCAACAACAGGCCTAGTCAAAATGACACGATAATTCAATAGTTTGCTTCAAAAATGTCCTTAATATCGATACAAGAGAGAGGCTTTGTAATAGCCCAGTGTGTGTTGTATATTGTTCGTTTTTGGCTTTTACATCGCTTTGTCATGTTCAACTGAATAATGTTTTGACAAGTTATTTATTGTGCACTTGCACATCTGGATGTCATGTGTGATTGTAAGCAATGTTTTGCCATCTTTTATAAATACAAATAAAGCATTGTTTAGTTGTGTGAATATTTAATAGAAAGTTTGATTGTTTTATTGATGTACAGGCTGGTTTCATAATTATTGTATTATTATTATTTCCTGTAAATATTGACATAGTTGAGCAAGCCCAACCTTTAGTCTCTCTCTCTTTAATGATCAACATGCTAATGTATACTATAACAGATTACTGGGATACATGTCTGAGATACCTGTTGTTAAAATAGTTTAGCTTACTTTTATGTCCGTGAATGTTCTAATAAATTAAGAATGAAAAAATCCTGCATAGCGTCCTCACTGACAGTTACCTCCACTGCCAGTAGATGACGCTGTCTGCCTACTTGGATTTTAGGGCGCAATGGGGAGGCACCATTGATTTGAGCATAACGACCATCATTTCGTCATCATTTGTAACCATAGAGCATGAATTACCTCTAGAAGTCATCAGTGAGAATTTACGACTGGTCAACAAAGGCACGTGATTCCCGAGCGCTCTCCCATATTTGGCCGCATACCTGGCAAAGTTCAGTAGGCTTCATTGCTATAATTCATGATTACATCATAAATCGTGAAGCAGAGGATTATAGCGACAAAGATCTACAAATCCAGTCTTTAAAAACAACCAAATGAGCTCTTACTTTGTTAACTCGTTTTCAGGGCGCTATCCGAATGGCTCCGACTATCAGTTATTAAATTATGGGACTAACGGCGCTGTGAACGGTACGTTTAGGGATTCTGGCACCATGAACTCCGGGTCTTTCGGCTGCAACTACAATGGCATGGACCTAACCGTAAATCGCACCAACACTGGTAGCCACTTCGGGGCTGTTGGGGATGATACCCGTGGTTTCCCGTCCACGGGCACGGACGCCCGGTACAGACAGCCGACCTGCTCGCTCTCGTCTCCACATCCACACCCCCTGCCTTGCGGCACCCCCGAGTCTTTGGAAATAAAAAGCCCCTCTCCTCCATCTGACCGGACCACGACCTCGGGCGGCAATAATAATCTCAACAAAGGCAACAACAGTCATTTCACAGAGATAGAGGATACCACCGTTGTCTCTGAGTCCGAGGAAGGTGCACACACAAGCAGCACGGCTCCCCGGGCGCAACAACCACAACAGGAGTCCAACGCAACCTCCACGACGGCGAACGATTGCCAAACGCCACAAATATTCCCTTGGATGCGGAAACTGCACATTAACCATGGTACATCTTCTACTGTGTTTTGTGGTGGTCTTGCTTTGGAGTCGATTGCATGCTTGCTGTTGTGTTTTGCTATAATCTAAATTTGTAGCATCATAAATCTGTCAAGTGTTGCATGAACTAAGGTCACTAAGGATGGTATATGGCAACGGATGGGGTAGCATTTTAATGATCATTGTTTTTGTTTTTTGACGGGGTCCAGTGCAAGACAACACATAATAATTGGTAACCTATGCAGGAAATTTGAATTGAAAACGGTATGAATTCAGAAAATTACTGTTCGAATATTGAATTTAAATGTTGGACAATTGGTGGGTATTTATATTTATGGCTGGAAGCAAGTTCTATTTCTGGTTCTGTAGCTACAATACGTGCATGGCACGCGCCCGCTTGCAGCCTATTCCACACCTATATCTGCTCCATATTTCGTCTATTCTGTTGACTAAACATGTTTATTCTTGTAATGTTTGAAATTATATTTCCCCTATGTGTTGTCCACTTCTAATTTTGATTTTCCATACAATTTAGAAATGGCTGGACCTGATGGGAAAAGGGCCCGAACAGCGTACACCCGCTACCAGACGCTAGAACTGGAGAAAGAATTTCACTTCAATAGATACCTAACCCGGAGGAGGAGAATAGAGATAGCCCACACTTTGTGCCTCACGGAACGACAAATAAAAATATGGTTCCAGAATCGAAGGATGAAATGGAAGAAGGACAATAAACTGAAAAGTATGAGTCTGGTGACAGGAGGTAGCGCGTTCCATAACTGAGCTCGAACTGCAAGTGATGATAAGGGGGAATCCGGAGTGTAAAACTAAAGCGCAGCACCTTTCGGCATGTTGTGATTTTAGACGGAAATATGTTCTGTGGTCTTAAACAGGCGTTTCGTTTTCCATTGTGTTATGGTAACCCGTATAACTTATCTTTGGAAATAGGAGGGGGGGGGGGGGGGACTCATTGTCGAAGGGTTTAAAGCCATGTGCTCTGTTTTATCTCTTGAAGGTTGTCATGTTTCACGTGAGCTCTTATATTGTGTAAACCGTCTAACAGGTGTAACGTGTACAATCGACTATGTTTCCACACCATATGCTGCTCTTCATTGAATGTAAACCTGTAGATGATGGGATCATTCAAAGCGCTTTAGTGTACGTTTTAATGCTGTATTTATGCTTGATTATCGTGGCCAGAGCCTTAGGTTTTCAAGGAGGTTTAAAAATACAAGTATATATGTTATGTAGACTATACCAAATGCACAAATATATCAATTGTAATTGTTTAGAACTAAGTACTTATTATGTTGCATACTAATGTGAATGTAGGCTATTCAACATTTCAATGTGATCCATTAGTAGTGGACAAGGAGGGAGTGGTATTCTGTGGATTAGCCTGTAAGGCACAGTGATGGTAAACATTTTGCCAATTAAGCTTTTTGTATTTGTATGTGAATCTATAGAGCTGGAAATAAAGTTTCTCTCCATCGCTTGATATATTTGAAGCAAAGTATTGCAATTAATTCACCTCTTCATTAAACATATTACAAAATAAGACATTAGCCCCACAAATGTTGAATGCAATATTGAACATATTCTATCGACACAAATATCTATAGCCTAACACTGGTGAACGTAAACCATTCATGGCATTTTGTACTACTTGTGCCAACAATTTAGACCTAGCCTACTTCACCTTGCCACGTTCAAACAAATTCACTTCATATAAAACATTTTTCTATAGCTTTTGTGCTGTTTTAAATTAATATATTATATAATAACATATTAACAAAAATAATTTCCATAGACGTTTCTATGCATACTATCGTTTTGAGATTACTTTTTGGGGCTAGGTTCATACGTGGATTACATTTGAGTCAGGTTTGTTGTTGATTTAATGTGGCAAGTATTTGCATTGTTTTAGTGCCCGACATCATTTCAAGGCTATTGGAGTCATTATTTTTGCAAGCTGGCCTTCTTTACCAGAAAAAAAACGTTGAGCCTTTTAAACTTACCCTCTAACGACTTTGGGTTGAGTTGCTCTTCTATTTGCTTGTATTTAGATATTCGGTTCCCCATCCAATGTCCCAAGATGTAGGCTGTTTTACAGGTGCATGGCTCGAAGTTAGTAAATGTCTCCGTACCATAGAACATATAACCCCTTTACTGACTTTGAAAGGTCACGTGGGGTCCATAAAGTTCGTTCTATGGTTTTGGGGAGTAGGCAATGTACTATATAATTCACATTCTTTAAGGAAAGTGACGGTTTAACTGCTGTGAGGGGATTAGAAAGGGTTGTGGACTGGATAGCACTAGTCTTGGGATTGAAAGTTCATATCAGAAATGCAGTGATAAAGTCAAATAAGTCTTCCACTTTATAGGATTATAAATGAAACAAATATTTATGTTATTCATGTTAGGTTTAGCCTCAAAATACATTATTTTAAGAATCCATGGATTATAATCGAATTATTGGATACCTAAACTCCAGCAAATAAGAATGAATAAATTCATTTTGTGCTGCGTAAAACTAGAAAAACTGGGGGAAATTCTGTGGCTTTATGAACAGGGCACTAAGTAATTACATTTCTAGATTGATTTAATTGAACCTCGTGCAGTCAGTGTAGTCACAGTTGCTTTGATGGAAAGTCAATATAGGCTTTACTATACTGCATATGGCTCAGACTGAATTCAGAAAATTCGGAAAAAATCTTGATGTGAAATTCAAGTCTCTATACAAAAACTGGACCGTCTTGATAAAAGCGTATGGCCTAAGGTATAGACACGAACTTGAGGAGGGGTTTTGTGTCAATCTCCAAGATAAGCCGTTGAACGTGCTTCTATGCGTCTACGTGAACGTGATAACTTTGGGGATCAGACCTCAGACGATTTGAACAAGTTATGCTGGATATATGAAGATCTAACAATATAAATGTTAGGCTTTATGATTCTATAAACGCATCACCCACTCATCCTGATTGTATAGGCTTGTGTATGCCAAGGAATTACGTACGACTTGTGTACTTGTAAACTAGCTTACATTGTAATTAGGTACTTTCTCACCTTCTTTATTTTACCCTTTTTTTAACTAGACAAATTCTTATTTTCAATGACGGCCTAGGAACAGTGGGTTAACTGCCTGTTCGGGGGCAGAACGAAAGATTTTTACATTGTCAGCTCGGGGGTTTGAACTTGCAACCTTTCAGTTACTTTTAATGCATCATATCTTTTCAAAGTTTGATATTTTTCCCATTGCGTACCTGACCAAATTGTATAAATTCAACCATGCAATCGCAGTTTTGCGTAGTGATATCCAATCAAATCTAGGCCAATATGAAAACACTGTTTTTGACATCTTTCGTAAAAAGATGTAATCTAATAATCGAAAATTCAACTAAATGCAATATTCCAGAAGATGTCGGACACTTTTTTTGCTTAAATAATTAAGCAAGATGTTATTAAAAATAAAGATGCTAAAGCACACACACGCCAATGTTTTCCATTGGGTTGAAACAGTTCCACTTATTCATAACTGTTAAATAGCCATTTAACCAGGGTAATGAGTATTGAATATTGATAGAGGTAATCTGTGCACGGAGCTCATTAATAATTCATAGACCTGGGATCATAGCGAGGTCACTAGACGAGAGCCACAGTCCACAGACGCAAAGCCGAGGCTCTAACCTACAATACCAATAGGCCTGTTTCTCAGACACCATCCTCGAAATACACAGGCCTACACGAGACAAGTCTGAATCATTTTTTCACGTGTGCTTTTGGAAGCGTAAATCCTAGCCTATGGAATTGTACCTTGTGTATTCTGTATGGATTTACGCATACATAATTCATGTTTTGTGTTGAATTGGCTGTTTCGTATTTTTACATGTCTAGGCCTACTTATTATTAAATAAAATACAATTGCATGGATATTATTTACATATGTATTAGTCTGTAGGCCGATTTTTTTTTGTGTGTGAACATTATTAGTTAGGAATCAAGTTTGATATTGAAAACACATTGGGAGATCAACATTTTTTTTTTCTCTGAAAACATGTCTTGCAGAAAATGCAATCGGAACAAATATTTGTATATGCATGGATAGCTGGCATAATAATCTTGCCTCACAAAGTGACCTCAAAGTAAATCTTAAAACATGCGATTTGAGCAGAGAGGCCTATGCGTTTTCAGTGACGTGTTGTAACGCCACCTGCACACCAGCAGAGCGCGCTTCAGACTGGGCTCACTGTTACGGCTCGCAATCCATCTAGGCCTATGAACATGTTATAGCCTATGAACATGTTATAGCCTACAAATAGATCACATTTATGACGTTTAGAATTGTGTAAATTACTTGTAAAAAGGTCTGATTATAAGACAATGGCCTATATTTCAAATGAGGGGCGATACAATTACATTTTCTCGAGTATAACATGTAAAACCCTTCTGGATTAAAAATCATTCATTTTATTCGGAATTCTGTTTTAATGAATGCACGGTCTAGGCCTATACATACTGTTTGCTATTTAACTCTAGTAAATCACTATACATGTCATTGCTGATCTCTTAGGCCTGCATTATTCAATATCATCGAACAAATCAGAAATTGTTCATGTGTGAGGCCTTGAGGGAGGGGTGAAACGCAGGTCACAACGTCTAACAAATATTAAAATGCCATGGGATTCGTGAGGCGCGCGGATCATCAAAGGCTTCATGTCAAAAAACGAGATTAATCAGAAATCTCTTGTGTCCACCTCTTAGGGGGCAGGATTTTCACGATGAAAGAGCACCAGTAGGCCAACTACATGCTTTTTGAATAGGAGAGACAAGTGGTGTTTGCACGGGAAGGCAGGACCAAACAAGAGTTAGGACCCAGTGGCCATATGATGTGATAAAGACCCCTTTTCTGGTTGAAATCTGGTCGACGTTTTATACCAGATCACAACTAGATTAAAACGTATTTTTCATTACATCTTTTTGAAGTCATGAAAAATAGGCCTACATCTTATTTTCGTTGATATCTGGTTTTTAGTTGTAATCTGATTGAACTACTGACCAGTTATCTAAATGCTACTCAAATAGACACCAATCTATATAAACATGTGCATGTGTTTGTGGGCCATGCACGCTTTGGAGATAGCCTAAGACACTAGAGCCATTACAATTATTACAATTGGAGTAATGTTCTTTTTCAGCAGGGTTTGCATGATTCAGTTTAAGCACAATTGGAAAACAACAGCTGGCAGAGCGCACCAACGCGGGTTAGGGTCTACTGCACCCAGTCAACACGCTGGACTCGGGTCTATTCCGTTTGAGACTCGACATGGACTTGGATTCAAGGGGCTTCATGCAGGCGAACTCTTCCCGAGTCCGGCAGAATCACATTACTCTGGGTTCCGGCTACTGGGTTCCAGCTACTCGGGCCGAGTACACTTCAATTTATCCTGCCCGATTAACTTTTTCAGGAGTTGGGACATTTTAGGTTTTTATTGGGCAGGTGATGAAATACCAAATTTTACAAAACATTTTTTAAAATAGATTTCACCTCCAAGTCATCGAATTTATCAAAACCAAAAACGTGTGACAGTCTCTGCGGTCCTATAGCTATCAGAGATGGTCCGTAATTAACGAATCTCCGATGCTATAAACGCTTTTGATATTACTACAGTCTATATCTATACAGTTTTTCGTAGTTGCAGTCCACCCAATTCAAAAGTGCACATTCACTTCCATAACATGTGTTCTAGGCTACCAGCAAGAAAGGTAAACATGCACAACAATACAGGATACCCTCACAAAAATTCACTGCCGTTAAAATGCAGTACAATTAAATAATGGTTGTTTAATTAATGCTACCTGGTAGCTTGCTGTGTGTGTTGGTTTCTAATGGTAATCTTTTGTCTGTCTTAGCTAATTGCACTACTAACTGTGCTGCACACTTTCTTCTGTTCCACTGAATGTAATTTTGATGTTCTATTATAACTAACTAAATTCGTTATCAGAATGTAACAAATAACACATAGGCCTATGCCATTTATTTAAATATCCTACTACAATCCACCAGGACAAAACCCCTTTTGTATCGCATTTATTTCCATCAATAATTAGTAAAAAATATTATTCACCTGAATTTGACACTGATAATATTGATACATTTTCTCGTAATAAAGATTTTAAGCAACATAATGTGTGTACTAATTTTACTTTAATTTCAGTAGCTAAATAAGGAGGTAGGCATATCTACGGATGTCCAGAGAGGACATATTAATTTTAAAAACTATTCCATCCTTATGTCAAGATCACAACTTATTTATCTCATCATCACTACATAACAAAAGTTGTTTTGTGTAGATCACGAGATAATTGTCTCATGATCAAGACATAACGAACGTTGTTTTTTGTCGAGATCATGAGATAAACTCTATAAATAGGAGTGTTAATATTGTTGATAGATTGATAGTATGGCTGAGGAGGCAGAGCCTACAGTGGATCAGCACATACGTTTTTATTGATTGCTACACTAAGGGATCAGATTTCATGCTAACATCATGCTTTTATTTGTGTTTGGAGCTAGAATGTTAGCAAGCTAAATTACCCCTGTCTCGAGCTAAGAGCTAGTGGGGGAGCTAAACCCCCCCGGTGGGGCATTTAAGCCCTGAACAATACCCGACAGGCACGTCTCCCAGGCTGTGTGCCACCCCCAAGCCAACAGCCAGTCGCATGCAAGCAACAACGCAGCTAACTTGGCTAGTCTTGTGAGCTAGCGACCTAGCTAGTTAACAAGGTAGTCTTGTTGGTTATTAGTTTGCATTACTGATATGTGTATAATTGTAAGGGTCACCATGTTTTATGGATATTATTTACATTTACAGAGTAGGTGAGCTCCATTCCTGACAGGCTGATCAGATTCAATTTTAGCCTCAGAGCTTGATCAGATTCAGGATTATCAACCTGTTTCATATGTAAAGCTCCTTGCAGGCATTTTAGCAGTCAGTGCATTATGAGTGAGTGCACTCAAGAGTGAGTGCACTCTATTGCTGGCAGTCTGATAAGATTCAATAGCAGCCTCAGAGGCTGATAAGTCAGGATGCCGCCTTGTAGGCTGTCTGCAAGGAGCCTTACATATCAAACAGCCTACAAGGCAGCATCCTGATTTATCAGCCTCTGAGGCTCCTATTGAATCTGATCACCCTGCCAGGAAGAGCTCACCCACTCTGGATGATATGCATCAGCCTATAAAGCGCTGATAGCTAATCTGCCTGCAAGGAGCCTTACCTAGAAACAGCCTACATAACAGCATCCTGACTAATCAGTCTCTGAGGCTGAAATTGAATCTGATTAGCAGAATCACTCCTACTTAAATCCATAGTCATTGACAGTAAGTTGTGAAAATGTTTTTGATATGCTGATCTTCAATGTGTATTGATTCCTACTAAACAGCTTGATTTGTACTAGCAATGCTGATTATTAAAGTTAAACCCACCAGGTACAACCCTAACTCTGTAAACAAGGGCACCCTCATAGACGTCATCCTGACCAACTGGCCCTCCAAATACACCTCCGCTGTCTTCAACCAGGATCTCAGCGATCACTGCCTCATTGCCTGTATCCGCCACGGAGCCGCAGTCAAACGACCACCCCTCATCACTGTCAAACGCTCCCTAAAACACTTCTGTGAGCAGGCCTTTCTAATCGACCTGGCCCGGGTATCCTGGAAGGACATTGACCTCATCCCGTCAGTTGAGGATGCCTGGTCATTCTTTAAAAGTAACTTCCTCACCATTTTAGATAAGCATGCTCCGTTCAAAAAATGCAGAACCAAGAACAGATACAGCCCTTGGTTCACTCCAGACCTGACTGCCCTCGACCAGCACAAAAACATCCTGTGGCGGACTGCAATAGCATCGAATAGCCCCGTGATATGCAACTGTTCAGGGAAGTCAGGAACCAATACACGCAGTCAGTCAGGAAAGCTAAGGCCAGCTTCTTCAGGCAGAAGTTTGCATCCTGTAGCTCCAACTCCAAAAAGTTCTGGGACACTGTGAAGTCCATGGAGAACAAGAGTACCTCCTCCCAGCTGCCCACTGCACTGAGGCTAGGTAACACGGTCTCCACCGATAAATCCACGATTATCGAAAGCTTCAATAAGCACTTCTCAACGGCTGGCCATGCCTTCCGCCTGGCTACTCCAACCTCGGCCAACAGCTCCGCCCCCCGCAGCTCCTCGCCCAAGCCTCTCCAGGTTCTCCTTTACCCAAATCCAGATAGCAGATGTTCTGAAAGAGCTGCAAAACCTAGACCCGTACAAATCAGCTGGGCTTGACAATCTGGACCCTCTATTTCTGAAACTATCTGCCGCCATTGTCGCAACCCCTATTACCAGCCTGTTCAACCTCTCTTTCATATCGTCTGAGATCCCCAAGGATTGAAAGCTGCCGCAGTCATCCCCCTCTTCAAAGGGGAGACACCCTGGACCCAAACTGCTATAGACCTATATCCATCCTGCCCTGCCTATCTAAGGTCTTCGAAAGCCAAGTCAACAAACAGGTCACTGACCATCTCGAATCCCACCGTACCTTCTCCGCTGTGCAATCTGGTTTCCGAGCCGGTCACGGGTGCACCTCAGCCACGCTCAAGGTACTAAACGATATCATAACCGCTATCGATAAAAGACAGTACTGTGCAGCCGTCTTCATCGACCTCGCCAAGGCTTTCGACTCTGTCAATCACCATATTCTTATCGGCAGACTCAATAGCCTCGGTTTCTCGGATGACTGCCTTGCCTGGTTCACCAATTACTTTGCAGACAGAGTTCAGTGTGTCAAATCGGAGGGCATGCTGTCCGGTCCTCTGGCAGTCTCTATGGGGGTGCCACAGGGTTCAATTCTCGGGCCGACTCTTTTCTCTGTATATATCAATGATGTTGCTCTTGCTGCGGGCGATTCCCTGATCCACCTCTACGCAGACGACACCATTCTATATACTTTCGGCCCGTCATTGGACACTGTGCTATCTAACCTCCAAACGAGCTTCAATGCCATACAGCACTCCTTC
Organism: Oncorhynchus nerka; assembly: GCF_034236695.1. NCBI lineage: Eukaryota > Metazoa > Chordata > Actinopteri > Salmoniformes > Salmonidae > Oncorhynchus > Oncorhynchus nerka. The sequence continues at coordinate 547,316 of NC_088411.1, forward strand.
CGTGGCCTCCAACTGCTCTTAAAGCGAGTAAAACCAAATGCATGCTTTTCAACCGATCGCTGCCTGCACCCGCATGCCCGACTAGCATCACCACCCTGGATGGTTCCGACCTTGAATATGTGGACATCTATAAGTACCTAGGTGTCTGGCTAGACTGCAAACTCTCCTTCCAGACTCACATCAAACATCTCCAATCGAAAATCAAATCAAGAGTCGGCTTTCTATTCCGCAACAAAGCCTCCTTCACTCACGCCGCCAAGCTTACCTAGTAAAACTGACTATCCTACCGATCCTCGATTTCGGTGATGTCATCTACAAAATGGCTTCCAACACTCTACTCAGCAAACTGGATGCAGTCTATCATAGTGCCATCCGTTTTGTCACCAAAGCACCTTATACCACCCACCACTGCGACTTGTATGCTCTAGTCGGCTGGCCCTCGCTACATATTCGTCGCCAGACCCACTGGCTCCAGGTCATCTACAAGTCCATGCTAGGTAAAGCTCCGCCTTATCTCAGTTCACTGGTCACGATGGCAACACCCATCCGTAGCACACGCTCCAGCAGGTGTATCTCACTGATCATCCTAAAGCCAACACCTCATTTGGCCGCCTTTCGTTCCAGTACTCTGCTGCCTGTGACTGGAATGAACTGCAAAAATCGCTGAAGTTGGAGACTTTTATCTCCCTCACCAACTTCAAACATCAGCTATCCGAGCAGCTAACCGATCGCTGCAGCTGTACATAGTCTATTGGTAAATAGCCCACCCATTTTCACCTACCTCATCCCCATACTGTTTTTATACTGTTTTTTTATTTTATTTATTTATTTACTTTTCTGCTCTTTTGCACACCAATATCTCTACCTGTACATGACCATCTGATCATTTATCACCCCAGTGTTAATCTGCAAAATTGTATTATTCGCCTACCTCCTCATGCCTTTTGCACACATTGTATATAGACTGCCCATTTTTTTTCTACTGTGTTATTGACTTGTTAATTGCTTACTCCATGTGTAACTCTGTGTTGTCTGTTCACACTGCTATGCTTTATCTTGGCCAGGTCGCAGTTGCAAATGAGAACTTGTTCTCAACTAGCCTACCTGGTTAAATAAAGGTGAAATAAAATTAAAAAAAAAAAAAAAAGTTCTCTACATCAGGTCTCACTGAGACTGGATTCCCCAAGAGACATGCTATTCAGCTGCCCTTCTAATAATATATGTTTTTAAAGCAAATAAAATCCTATTTTAATTTTTCCCTTTTTCAGGTGCTGAAACCTTGTGTCCTGATTCAACAGATACCAACCTTGGTGAGTCTTGTAAAGTTCCTCCCATTTCTCTTGCTTATTCTTCCTGTCGCTCACTCAAACTCACAGACGTGCACAGTTGGAGAAGTAGATAATAGAGTAGTAGTAATAGTAGTCTATTACACTTATTTCTAACAGTGTTTGTTGCAGGAGTGATCAGATGGAGACAACTTTTTAAAAATGAGAATATTTAATTGTCTCTTTACACATAAACCTCTATCTGGGACAATGTCCTTATCAAGGTGAGACCCAAATGCAGACACAATAGGCAGATGGTTGGAGTCTACAATGTTTATTAATCTAAAGGAGTAGGCAAGAAAATGGTCGTGGACAGGCAAAGGTCAAAACCAGATCAGAGTCCAGGAGGTACAGAGTGGCAGACAGGCTCATGGTCAGGCAGGCACAAAGTCCAGAAACAGGCAAGGCTCAAAACCAGATCAGAGTCCAGGAGGTACAGAGTGGCAGACAGGCTCATGGTCAGGCAGGCACAAAGTCCAGAAACAGGCAAGGCTCAAAACCAGATCAGAGTCCAGGAGGTACAGAGTGGCAGACAGGCTCATGGTCAGGCAGGCACAAAGTCCAGAAACAGGCAAGGGTCAAAACCAGATCAGAGTCCAGGAGGTACAGAGTGGCAGACAGGCTCATGGTCAGGCAGGCACAAAGTCCAGAAACAGGCAAGGGTCAAAACCGGGAGGACTAGAAAAAGGAGAATGCAAAAAGCAGGAGAACGGGAAAACCACTGGTTGACTTGGAACATACAAGGCGAACGCACAGAGAGACAGAAAACACAGGGATAAATCCACTGGGGAAAACAAGCGACACCTGCAGGGGGTGGAGACAATAACGAGGACAGGTGAAACGGATCAGGGTGTGACAGCAGTCCTCAGGATTAAGGAGCGAAGTGTTTATAAAAAAGTTGTTTGAATATTACAACATATATTATGAAGGATTTTTAAAAATACACACATTTTTTTATCCAACTACTGTCTAATTTTGATATCCTCTTAAAATATTTCAGAGTGATGACCAATGATATAATGTGCCACTTCAATATGAAGGGACAGAGGAGCAAACATGCCTTTGCTACCACTCTTGTGTGATCCATTGTAGTTGGTAAGTAATGTGAGCAGTTGAGACATTTGACATAGAAAAATGTATTTTTTTTGTAGATTCTTTTAAAGATATTTTACTGTGCGTTTCTGTCCTGTCCTGCATGCCCACATTATGCCAATTGTTATTTTATTTTCTTCTCTTTTCATACTTACAGTAAGTGTCATGAAAATCCAGAAAACTCAGGAGGTTGATGTGTTTGCGGGCACTCTGGAAAGACCTCAAATTTACCCTGACCGCCGTGGTGGAGGAGGATGCAAAGTATGCAATTTTTTGAAGACACCTAAGCTATAACTGCCACACACTTCAACAAGTACCAAATCAAATCAAAGTTTATGGCTCGCGTACACAGATTTGCAGATGTTATCGCAGGTGCAGCAAAATGCTTGTGGGCTCCCGAGTGGCGCAGCGGTCTAAGGCACTGCATCTCAGTGCAAGAGGTGTCACTACAGTCCCTGGTTTGATTCCAGGCTGTATCACATCCTGCTCTGATTGGGAGTCCCATAGGGTGGCGCACAATTGGCCCAGCGTCATCCGGGTTTGGCCGGGGTAGGCCGTCATTGTAAATAAGAATTGGTTCTTAACTGACTTGCCTAGTTAAATTAAGGTCAAATGAATATAGTTCTAGTTCCAACAGTGCAGTAATAACTAGCAATAAAAATATGAAAACAATACACACAAAATCCAGAATAATAAAAAAATAAGTTATATAGGATGAGTGTTCAATGACTATATACATAGGGCAGCAGTCTCGAAGGTACAGGGTAGAGTACCTGGTTGTAGCCGGCTTGAACAGTGACTAAGGTTCAGGACAGGTTATACTTGTCCCAGTCTGTCATCTCAACATGTTTCAAGCTGACCACCGTTGTCCCTGTTACCAAAAGCTCCAAAATAACCTTCCCAAATGACTATCACCCTGTAACACTCACATCTGTAATTATGAAGTGCTTTGAAAGGCTGGTCATGACACATATACAGTACACACCATCATCCCAGACATCCTACACCCACTCCAATTCGAATATTGCCTGAACAGATAACGCCATCTCAATTGCACTTTACACTGCCCTCTCCCACATGGACAAAATGAAAACAACTATACTGAACAAAAATATAAATGCAACATGAAACAATTTCAATGATTTTACCTAGTTACAGTTCATATAAGGATATCAGTTAATTGAAATAAATTCAGCCCCTAATCTATGGATTTCATATGATTGGGTAGGGGCGAAGCCATGGGTGGGCCTGGGAGGGCATAGGCCCACCCACTGGGGAGCCAGGCCCAGCCAATCAGAATGAGTTTTTCTCCACAAAAGGGCTTTATTACAGACAGAAATACTCCTCAGTTTCATCAGCTGTCCGGGTGGCTGGTCTCGGATGATCCTGCAGATGAAGAAGCCGGATGTGGATGTCCTGGGCTGGCGTGGTTACACATTGTCTGCAGTTGTGAGGCTGGTTGGACAATTGCGCGCTCCCTCAAAACTCGAGACATCTGTTGCAATGTGTTGTGTGATAAAACTGCAGATTTTAGAGTATCCTTTTATTGTCCCCAGCACAAGGTGCAGCTGTCTAATGATCATGCAGTTTAATCAGCTTTTTGATATGCCACACCTCTCAGGTGGATGGATTATCTTGGCAAAGGATAAATACTCACGAAGACACATTTGTTCAGAAAATGTAAGAGAAATTAGCTTTTTTGTGCGTATTGAACATTTCTAGGATCTTTTATTTAAGCTCATGAAACATGAAAAACATGGAACCAACACTTTACATGTTAAGTTTATATTTTTTCTCAGTATATGTGAGGATGCTCTTCATAGTCTACAGCTCAGCATTCAACAACATAGTCCCCACCAAGCTGGGAACCCTGAGATTGAACCCCTCCCTGTGCAACTGGATCCTGGACTTCCTGACGGGCTGGCCCTCAACACGTGGGCCCCATCAGAGGTGTGTGCTTAGTCCCCTCCTGTAATCCCTGGTCACCCACGACTGCGTGGCCAAGCACGACTCCAACACCATCATCAAGGTTGTTGACGACACGACGGCGGTAGGCCTGGTCACCGATAGCGATAAGCCTACAGAGAGGAGATCAGAGAATTAGCAGTGTGTTGCCAGGACAACAACCTCTCCCTCAATGTCAGTAAGACCAAGGAGCTGATCGTGGACTATAGGAGAAAGAGGGGAGAGCACACCCCCGTCCACATCGACTGGGCTGTTGTGGAGTGGGTCGAGAGCTCTGGGGGCCCATGCGCCTTTCTGGCATTGGTATGTATTTTTTTAATTTAATAAATAATTCACAGTAACCCTCCAAAAGGTCATTCAGAAATCTTTTAAATTTCCCTATGTAGTAGGAAGCTAATTATTTGTTTCTTGGACTTCAAGAATGTGTGTGACTGATCAAAGTGCCTCAGGCCTTGAAAAATATATAATTGAACTGATTGAAAATAAGGAGATATCGGTGAACCAATACCGTGGTCGAGGCCACAACTGTGCCAGTGCAATGAGTGGAGTTTTCTCAGGTTTTCAAAAGTGCATATCAGACTGAGAGCCTAATGCTTCTTAGGTAGTTTAGAAAACTTATTTTTGTAGAAGCGACAGTTACAGGGATGGTTAAAAACAGCTTGATTGTCATAGCAACATCAAGGAAACTGGGCAGAAGGGAGTGGTGCTTCAAAGCCTCTTGCATTCTCCTTAATAATAAACAAATATTAACTGTATAGGAAGATCTGGGACAGGTCATCTGGATGCTAGACAGCCAATAAATTGACAGATGCAAACAGATTATCATTTTTTGCGGACACCCAATTCTTGAGGGCACAAAAATATAACCGGTTTGCGCTTTTGTCAATACTGGTGAACTGGCGTTTGAGTTGTGTGGTTGCAATATCAACAGTCACTTGTCTCTGGTATATCTTGGCATGCATCATTCAAGACTAAGTTGAAATTGTGTACAGTGCAATGGACATATAATGTACAATGTCTCAGGAAAGGGGCGGCAGGGTAGCCTAGTGGTTAGAGCGTTGGACAAGTAACCGAAAGGTTGCAAGTTCAATTCCCGAGCTGACAAGGTACAAATCTGTCATTCTGCCCCTGAACAGGCAGTTAACCCACTGTTCCTAGGTCGTCATTGAAAGTAAGAATTTGTTCTTAACTGACTTGCATAGTAAAATAAAGGTAAAAAATATATATATATATTTAAAAAAAATGTTTTTAAAAAGACTGTCTGGGTTGTCAATACTCAGTAGAGAAAACAGTAAGCCTGCAACCTGCACATATAGGCCATGGTGAAAACATTTGCGCACAAAAATTCCAGACCCTGACTTGGAGGAGTTCCAGAGAAAGGGGGTGTCCAGAGAAACTGCGTTACGCCAGTGCTATGGGGAGAGTCATTTAGTTCAGTTATCTTCGCCTTCTTGAGGACAGGAACAATGGTGGACATTTTGAAGCAAGTGGGGACAACAGACTGGGATATGGAGAGATTTAATATGTCCATATACACTCCAGACAGCTGGTTTACACGTGCTCTGAGGCTTTGGATCCTGTCTGGGCAGACAGCCCATGTGTGTGATGAATGGGTTAATTCATCAAATCAAATCAAACTTGTTTTGTCACATGCGCCAATACAACAAGTATTGTAAGAATTGCTTACTTACAAGCCTAACCAACAGTGCAGTTCAAGAAGAGTTAAGAAAATATTTACCAAATAAGCTAAATAAAAAAAAACAAATGCATATATGGGGGTACTGGTACCGAGTCAGTGTGCGGGGGTACAGGTTAGTTGAGGTAATTTGTACATGTATGTAGTGGTGAAGTGACTGTGCATAAATAATAAACAGCGAGTAGCAGCAGTGTACAAAACAAATGGGGGGGGGGGGTCAATGTAATAGTACGGTGGCCATTTGATTAATTGTTCAGCAGTCTTATGGCTTGGGGGTAGAAGCTGTTAAGTAGCCTTTTGGTCCTAGACTTGGCGCTCCAGTACCGCTTGCTGTGCTGTAGCAGAGAAAACAGTCCATGACTTGGGTGACTGGAGTCTCTGACAATGGGCTTTCCTCTGACACCGCCTATTATACACTGCTCTGGATCTGAATGAATGAAATATTCTTATTAAATACTTTTTTCTTTACATAGTTGAATGTGCTGACAACAAAATCACACAAAAATTATCAATGGAAATCAAATTTATCAACCCATGGAGGTCTGGATTTGGAGTCACACTCAAAATTAAAGTGGAAAACCACACTACAGGCTGATCCAACTTTGATGTTATGTCCTTAAAACAAGTCAAAATGAGGCTCAGTAGTGTGTGTGGCCTCCACGTGCATGTATGACCTCCCTACAACGGCTGGGCATGCTCCTGATGAGGTGGCGGATGGTCTCCTGAGGGATCTCCTCCCAGACCTGGACTAAAGCATCCGCCAACTCCTGGACAGTCTGTGGTACAACGTGGCGTTGGTGGATGGAGCGAGACATGATGTCCCAGATGTGCTCAATTGGATTCAGGTCTGGAGAACGGGCGGGCCAGTCCATAGCATCAATGCCTTCCTCTTGCAGGAACTGCTGACACACTCCAGACACATGAGGTCTAGCATTGTCTTGCATTAGGAGGAACCCAGGGCCAACCACACCAGCATATGGTCTCACAAGGGGTACCTAATGGCAGTCAGGCTACCTCTGGCGAGCACATGGAGGGCTGTGCTGCCCCCCAAAGAAATGCCACCCCACAACATGACTGACCCACCGCCAAACTGGTCATGTTGGAGGATGTTGCAGGCAGCAGAATGCTCTCCACGGCGTCTCCAGACTCTGTCATGTCTGTCACATGTGCTTAGTGTGAACCTGCTTTCATCTGTGAAGAGCACAGGGCGCCAGTGGCGAATTTGCCAATCTTGGTATTCTCTGGCAAATGCCAAACGTCCTGCACGGTGTTGGGCTGTAAGCACAACCCCACCTGTGAGCACAACCCCACCACAAACCCACCTGTGGACGTCGGGCCCTCATCAGACCCTCATGGAGTCTGACCGTTTGAGCAGACACATGCACATTTGTGGCCTGCTGGAGGTCATTTTGCAGGGCTCTGTCAGTGCTCCTCCTGCTCCTCCTTGCACAAAGGCGGAGGTAGCGGTCCTGCTGCTGGGTTGTTGCCCTCCTATGGCCTCCTCCATGTCTCCTGATGTATTGGCCTGTCTCCTGGTAGTGCCCCCATGCTCTGGACACTACGCTGACAGACACAGCAAACCTTCTTGCCATAGCTCGCATTGATGTTCCATCCTGGATGAGCTGCACTACCTGAGCCACTTGTGTGGGTTGTAGACTCCATCTCATGCTACCACTAGAGTGAAAGCACCGCCAGCATTCAAAAGTGACCAAAACATCAGCCAGGAAGCATAGGAACTGCGAAGTGGTCTGTGGTTATCACCTAGAGAACCACTCCTTTATTGGGGGTGTCTTGCTAATTGCCTATAATTTCCACCTGTTGTCTATTCCATTTGCACAACAGCATGTGAAATTTATTGTCAATCAGTGTTGCTTCCTAAGTGGACAGTTTGATTTCACTGAAGTGTGATTGACTTGGAGTTACATTGTGTTGTTTAAGTGTTCCCTTTATTTTTTTGAGCAGTGTATATGTCACTCCCTGACCTGTCCCTGTGATTGTCACCAACTCCCTCCAGGTGTCACCCATCTTCCCCATTATCCCCTGTGTATTTATACCTGTGTTCTCTATTTGTCTGTTGCCAGTTCGTCTTGTTTGTCAAGCTTACCAGGGTTTGTTCCTGTCACCTCCTGTCTTTCCCAGCCTCTTCTCACCCTCCTGGTTTTTGACCCTTGCCTGTCCTGTTGCTGTAATAAACATTATTACTTCGACACGGTCTGCATCGGAGTCTTACCTTATCCTGATAATATAGGTCCTGGATTGCAGGAAGCCTGGCCCCAGTGATGTACTGGGCCTTACGGACTACCCTCTGTAGGGCCTTATGGTCAGATGCCGAGCAGTTCCTATACCAGGCAGTGATGCAACCGGTCAGGATGTTCTCGATGGTGCAGCTGTAGAACCTTTTGAGGATCTGGGGACCCATGCCAAATCTTTTCAATCTCCTGAGGGGGAATGGTTTTGTCATGCCCTCTTCATGACTGTCTTGGTGTGTTTGGACCATGATAGTTCGTTGTTGATGTGGACACCAAGTAACTTGAAACTCTCGACCCTTTCCACTACAGCCCTGTTGATGTTAATGGGGGTCTGTTCAGCCTGCCTTTTCCTGTAGTCCACGATCAGCTAATTTGTCTTGCTCACATTGAGGGAGAGGTTGTTGTCCTTGCACCACACTGCCAGTTCTCTGACCTCCTCCCTATAGGCTGTCTCATCATTGTCGGTGATCAGGTCTACCACTGTTGTGTCATCAGCAAACTTAATGATGGTGTTGGAGTCGTGTTTGGCCACACAGTCATGGGTGAACAGGGAGTACAGGAGGGGACTAAGTATACACCACTGAGGGACCCCAGTGTTGAGGATCAGCATGGCAGACTTGTTGTTTCCTACCCTTACTACCTGGGGGCGGCCCATAAGGAAGTCCAGGATCCAGTTGCAGAGGGAGGTGTTTAGTCCCAGGGTCCTTAGCTTAGTGATGAGCTTCCTGGGCACTAGGGTGTTGAACGCTGCGCTGTAGTAAATTAACAGCATTCTCACATAAGTGTTCCTTTTGTCCAGGTGGGAAAGGGCAGTGTGTAGTGCCATTGACATTGCGTCATCTGTGGATCTGTTGGGGTGGTATGCGAATTGGAGTGGGTCTAGGGTATCCAGGAGGATGATGTTGATGTGAACCATGACCCGTCTTTCAAAGCACTTCATGGCTACTGACGTGAGTGCTGCGGGCAGTAATCATTTAAGCAGGTTACCTTTGCTTCCTTGGGCACATGGACTAGGGTGGTCTGCTTTAAACATTTTGGCATTACAGACTCAGTCAGGGAGAGGTTGAAATGTCAGTGAAGACACTTTCCAGTTGGTCTGCGCATGCTTTGAGTACACGTCCTGGTAATCTATCTGGCCCCGCGGCTTTGTGAATGTTGACCTGTTTAAAGGGCTTGCTCACATCGGCTACCGAGAGCGTTATATCACACAGTCGTCCGGAACAGCTAGTGTTCTCATGCAGTGTTCAGTGTTGCTTGCCTCAAAGCGATTATAAAAGGCATTTAGCTCGTTTGCTTGGTTTGAGTCACTGGGCAGCTTGCGGCTGGGTTTCCCTTTGTAGTCCATAATAGTTTTCAAGCCCGGCCACATCCCCCGAGTGTCAGAGGCGGTGTAGGATTCAATCTTAATCCTGTATTGACGCTTTGCCTGTTTGATGGTTAGTCTGAGGGAGTAGCAGGGTTTCTTATTGTCCCGCTCCTAGAAAGAGGAAGCGCTAAATCAAATCAAATGAATGAATAATGTAGGGTATGTAAACATTATATTAGGTAGCATTGTTTAAAGTGGCTAGTGATATATTAATTTCCCATCAATTCCCATTATTAAAGTGGCTGGAGTTGAGTCAGTGTGTTGGCAGCAGCCACTCAATGTTAGTGGTGGCTGTTTAACAGTCTGATGGCCTTGGGATAGAAGCTGTTTTTCAGTCTCTCGGTCCCAGCTTTTGATGCACCTGTACTGACCTTGCCTTCTGGATGATAGCGGGGTGAACAGGCAGAGGCTCGGGTGGTTGTTGTCCTTGATGATCTTTATGTCCTTCCTGTGACATTGGGTGGTGTAGGTGTCCTGGAGGGCAGGTAGTTTGCCCCCGGTGATGCGTTGTGCAGACCTCACTACCATCTGGAGAGCCTTACGGTTGTGGGCGGAGCAGTTGCCGTACCAGGCGGTGATACAGCCCGACAGGATGCTCTCGATTGTGCATCTGTAGAAGTTTGTGAGTGTTTTTGGTGACAAGCCGAATTTCTTCAGCCTCCTGAGGTTGAAGAGTTGCTGCTGCGCCTTCTTCACGATGCTGTCTGTGTGGGTGGACCAATTCAGTTTGTCTGTGATGTGTACGCCAAGGAACTTAAAACATACTACCCTCTCCACTACTGTCCCATCGATGTGGATAGGGGGGTGCTCCCTCTGCTGTTTCCTGAAGTCCACAATCATCTCCTTAGTTTGGTTGACGTTGAGTGTGAGGTTATTTTCCTGACACCACACTCCGAGGGCCCTCACCTCCTCCCTGTAGGCCGTCTCATCGTTGTTGGTAATTGTTGGTAATAAAGCCTACCACTCTAGCCTTTTGCTCGATGCAGATGTTGCCTGTAATCCATGGCTTCTGGTTGGGATATGTACGTACAGTCACTGTGGGGACGACGTCGTCGATGCACTTATTGATGAAGCCGAGGACTGAGGTGGTCAATGCTATTGGATGAATCCCAGAACTTATTCCAGTCTGTGCTAGCAAAACAGTCCTGTAGCGTAGCATCTGCATCATCTGACCACTTCCGTATTGAGTGAGTTACTGGTACTTCCTGTTTTAGTTTTTGCTTGTAAGCAGAAATCAGGAGGATAGAATTATGGTCAGATTTCCCAAATGGAGGACGAGGGAGAGCTTTGTATGCGTCTCTGTGTGTGGGGTAAAGGTGGTCTAGAGTTTTTTCCCCCCTCTAGTTGCACATGTGACTTGCTGGTAGAAATGAGGTAAAACGGATTTAAGTTTGCCAGCATTAAAGTCCCCAGCCACTAGGATCACCACTTCTGGGTGAGTATATTCTTGTTTGCTTATGGCCTTATACAGCTGGTTGAGTGCGGTCTTAGTGCCAGCATTGGTTTGTGGTGGTAAATAGACAGCTACAAATCACCTCTCCTGTAAAACACATTTAAAAAAAGAGATGGTTAAAAGAGACATTGAATGTTATTTATCCTGTTTATGAGCTTACTTGTTGGTTTGCCAAACACGGAACAGTTAAGTTTAAGATGAAACTGTGGTTGGTGTGTGTAACATTATAGTTACACGTATAGTTACTTTATGGATTATGCTCACAGTAAAGGTTTACTTGTGATTGTAAACTGTCATCTTGATAGCTACATTATGTAATAACAGTAGACAGAGTTTGAATGTAAACACACCGTTGATAACCGATTGGGGAATGTTTTATTAAAGGAGAGATGTGATTAATGGGTTAATTCATAGTGCAACTTGTGCACATGTGCTTGAGGGCAGTTGGGAACATAGCATTCGTATGTTACTAGGCATTTATGTTATCAAATGTGGTAACACATTGAAAATAACCAATGGATTGAAGTCTCTTATATTTAGATATAACTAAGGACATTAAACCATGAACATATGTTTAGCCAACTGTGTCCACAAAGCTTATTCAGAAATGTCCTTTTTAAGTTCTTTTAAAATCTCAAATTAATAAAGTGTTAGTAATGCGCAGATTCTCTTCACTGCAGATCTGACCCATCACACCAGTCTTCAAGAGGGCCACTATGCTTCAGGTCGCCTTCTGTGATCAGAGAACCTTGATGAGGATCTACCCCATCACACAACTCTATCTACTTTATTTATTATCTAACTAGGCAAGTCAGTTAAGAACAAATTCTTATTTTCAATGACGGCCTAGGAACAGTGGGATAACTGCCTTGTTCAGGAGCAGAACGACAGATTTGTACCTTGTAAGCTCGGGGATTCAAACTTGCAACCTTTCGGTAGTAGACTGGTTGCAAGTTTGATTCCCCGAGCTGACAAGGTACAAATCTGCCGCCCCAATTAATCAAATAAAGCTATGGGCATTTATATATGCTGTGCCCCAGTCTTTCTTTGCATGTAATGTCTGTGGGTGAATTATGAAACAATTACTGTATGCAGATGTGCAAAAAATGGGGATGTAGATTTGTTTTAAATGTTGCAGATTTAAACTTGAATTGGTGCTTATGGAAACACATAGAAATGTAAACATTCAATAGCCAACTTTATCCTCTGCAATACTTTTTATAGTCGGTAATAAGCTGTAGTCAGGTGGTCATTACCAGATTATGATGAGGTCATAACTATGACCAGTACATAATATATGACCAGGGGGGGGGGCAGGAAAAGGGGCTGAGCTGGACCCAAGGAAAGAAACAATAAGCATCCAAAAACACCCCTAAGCTAGACTAGCCTAGTTCAACAACAGCTAACTAACCAAAAATACAGTGGGTGGTCCGCCCAGGTCTAACCAGTGTATTTAACAAAGTTTACTTACGGGTAGTGTATGCCCATGGGCGACTTGTCTTGTTTCCCCCTTTTCCCACCATCAAACAAACACTCAAACACCATAACCAAAAACAATACTCACAGGTGAGGACAAAGTGATATGGAGGTACTCAAACAAAAGAGAGCTCAATACATAAAGCGAGATAGAGACATAGTAGGAGAGAGTGAACCATAGCGCTCTACAGACATATGGCATTTACAGAGATTGAGCTGCAGAGCAAACAACTGACAGGGTTTTTAAACCAAGGGAAATGAACTGTGATTGGGTAGGAAACAGGAGGAGGTGTGTCTTCTGATTGATGATTGATTGGTGACTGATTGGGGAGTGATGATTTTCACCTGTGAGGGGAGAAGGAGAGAAAAGAACACAGGATACATACACACACACACACACACACAGTTCCTGTTCCCAAGAAAGCTAAGGTAACTGAGCACTCACTTCCGTCATCACGAAGTGCTTTGAGAGACTAGTCAAGGACCATATCACCTCCACCCTACCTGACACCCTAGACCCACTCCAATTTGCTTACCGCCCAAATAGGTCCACAGACGATGCAATCTCAACCACACTGCACACTGCCCTAACCCATCTGGACAAGAGGAATACCTATGTGAGAATGCTGTTCACCGACTACAGCTCGGCATTTAACACCATAGTGCCCTCCAAGCTCGTCATCAAGCTCGAGACCCTGGGTCTCGACCCCACCCTGTGCAACTGGGTACTGGACTTCCTGACGGGCCGCCCCCAGGTGGTGAGGGTAGGCAACAACATCTCCACCCCGCTGCTCCTCAACACTGAGGCCCCACAAGGGTGCGTTCTGAGCCCTCTCCTGTACTCCCTGTTCACCCACGACTGCGTGGCCACGCACGCCTCCAACTCAATCATCAAGTTTGCGGACGACACAACAGTGGTAGGCTTGATTACCAACAACGACGAGCCAGCCTACAGGGAGGAGGTGAGGGCCCTCGGAGAGTGGTGTCAGGAAAATAACCTCACACTCAACGTCAACAAAACTAAGGAGATGATTGTGGACTTCAGGAAACAGCAGAGGGACAATTGAGAGCATCCTGTCGGGCTGTATCACTGTCTGGTATGGCAACTGCTCCGCCTACAACCGTAAGGCTCTCCAGAGGGTAGTGAGGTCTGCACAACGCATCACCGGGGGCAAACTACCTGCCCTCCAGGACACCTACACCACCCGATGTCACAGGAAGGCCATAAAGATCATCAAGGACAACAACCACCCGAGCCACTGCCTGTTCACCCCGCTATCATCCAGAAGGCGAGGTCAGTACAGGTTCATCAAAGCAGGGACCGAGAGACTGAAAAACAGCTTCTATCTCAAGGCCATCAGACTGTTAAACAGCCACCACTAACATTGAGTGGCTGCTGCCAACACACTGACTCAACTCCAGCCACTTTAATAATGGGAATTGATGGGAAATGATGTAAAATATATCGCTAGCCACTTTAAACAATGCTACCTAATATAATGTTTACATACCCTACATTATTCATCTCATATGTATATACTGTACTCTATATCATCTACTGCATCCTTATGTAATACATGTATCACTAGCCACTTTAACTATGCCACTTTGTTTACATACTCATCTCATATGTATATACTGTACTCGATACCATCTACTGTATCTTGCCTATGCCGCTCTGTACCACCACTCATTCATATATATTTATGTACATATTCTTTATCCCCTTACACTTGTGTCTATAAGGTAGTAGTTTTGGAATTGTTAGCTAGATTACTTGTTGGTTATTACTGCATTGTCGGAACTAGAAGCACAAGCATTTCTCTACACTCGCACTAACATCTGCTAACCATGTGTATGTGACAAATAAAATTTGATTTGATTTGACACAGGATACCTGTATCTGTAACAATTATAGTCGCGCTGGTTGGCATTGGATGAAGCTCAATGTTAAATTCAAATCTCCCTACCATCATATCTAAGCAAATATGGTGCCAATGTCAATGAACATTTGCAAATCAACTTCATTGGAGGTACACAACACAGCCTCTCTTCATGTGCCGTCCGACTGTTACCGAGAACCACATACCGGATTTTTAACAGGGCCATTTACCAGGACATTAGAGGAAAAAATAAGAAAGGTGGGCCGAATGTCTAGCCTCTGATAAGACCGAGACTACATCGTCCATAAAGTGACCATTAGACTTACCACCTATCGGACTGAATACGTTTGTAGGGGCAGCGGTTTTGACTAACCTTTTACCGCAGTGGGGCGAATCAGGGTCACACAGGGTTTCTTGGTAGTCTTAAACAAATCTACTTTCAAACAAAAGTATATACCTCACACACATGGTTATGGGCTTTAAAAAAATAACACCTGCACCATGTCAGACATAGAATTGAAATGTATTCAATTTTGAGTTTGCATCCCAATATTACACTTTATATATGTTAGCAGTTGATGTTACTCTTCAATAACACAGACCCCAAAGCAAATCAGGGAAGAAAATAGGTTTATTCAAAGAGGACAAATCATGCTTGGAAATAGATGGTAGATGTTCGTGCTCCTCTGTCCTCAGTGATTCTCTCCTGAGTGATTCTCTCCACAGAACAATGGGACAGGATGTAGTTTTATAACCCAGCCCTAGCCTGTGGTTGACCAATTAGAATTTCTTGCAATAAAACTGCGTCAATGGCCAAATAACAAGTATCCTATTTCAGACTCAATATGTAGACAAAGTCCTCCCATGTCTCTGCATAAATGACCTATTACAGAAAAAACACAATTTCCATTGATCGTTAGTACTCTGTTGACTTTTAGTCCTCTTGACCTTTAGTACGGTATTGACCTCTCATCCTCTGCGTTGTTTATTTATCTTCAAAATATTCTTACATATAGATCACAAAACACAAACATATAACAAAACTGTTTGACATAGAAACACTGGATTTTCTGCGGTAAAGAAATAAAAAAATGTTTCTTAAATATGAAATTATGAAAAATATTAATAACGTTCCACCCATGAGGCCAAGAGAGGTCGATTTGGAAAATAAATAAAAAATATCAGGTAGGCTAAATCCAGTAGGTGTCTTTTTAGACCCAACTAGAGTTGCTTGGCCACCACTCAGTAGGCCCTCCATGGATGCCTTTCAAAACCCATTTTGAAACCCCACCTGTTTAGTTTGGGTTGTCAGTGGCTCCTTTGTTAGTTTCCTTTTTCTGTTGAGCAACGATTTTGGGTTTCTTATCGGGGAACGTCACAAAATGTGGGCTCATCCAGGACGTTGTGTCCCAGGTTTGTTGTAGTCGCACAAATCACTCTGAAGCAGTGGAAAGTTGCATAAACACACACACACAAAAAGCCATTGACTTTGAAGTGAAAAGCATTTGAAGAAAAACCCACTTGGGAAGTACTAGACCGATGTACCGAGGCAACTGTGATCCCCTTTGCTAATATTTTAACACTTGTATAACACATATTCAAAAGCAGTAGTCAAAGAGTTGCTTGAGGCTGCTTTGTTGGAGGATGGAATCCTCTCTGAAAGATAGGCTGATGACAAGGGTGCTACGGGCAGTGGAGTCCCATAGACGTGCAACTGCGGGAGGTAGAGCGAAGGGAGGGAACATTATTTATAGTAAGGGTTACATGGGTGTCACGGTCGTCCTCCTCTTCATCTGAAGAGGAGAGGCGAGATGGATCGGAGGACCAAAATGCGGCGTGGTATGTGTTCCTCATTAATTTTAATAAAGAAAACACTGAACAAATCATAGAAAAACAAACATAGACTGCCCACCCCAACTCACGCCCTGACCATACTAAATAATGACAAAACAAAGGAAATAAAGGTCAGAACGTGACAATGGGGAAAACCAGGCCTCTATGAAATGAAAATAGATGGCCCTCCCTTCAGCAAATATGTTTTACCTAAACTCTTCCTGAATGATTGAAAAAAATTAAACAAGTGACTTTCCCCTATACCCAAAATAATATGTAAAACAAAGTGCATAGCAGAGAAGATCCTTACCGTTTAACCTCACTTCTTGGACAGACCAGAGCCTTATATGCCGTATAAGAAACTGTTCTGTAAGCATAACATGGCCACGCAGGAATTTTGATAGTGGGACAGAAGGTTGTGGGTTCACAGACCACCATGCACAAGAGTAGAGGTGGAAAGATCTCCTTTATAGTAAAATAATTGTGTTAATCTATCATTGTATTTGCAGGTCAGACATAAACATTTAATTTAATTCTACATCCTTTTACATTTTAAAATAATATGTTTTAATACCAAACAAATGACAGAAAATACAGGCTAAGAATGGACAGAGAGATAGGCCTATGTGTTCATCTTATCATATTTCTCCAATGTCTTGCTTGGAACAAAACTGTCCATGTTTGCAAATAGTTACATCTGAGATGTCATTAGGAATCTGAGCATGGTACTTTCAAAAGTTAGGCCTACCTTTCCACCCCAGACAGTAGGCCTACCGACGCAGACATTTTTTTAAGCTTTAACTGCTGGCTACTCTTCTTCTATGGCTAAACCCAAATGAGAGAAAGTCACAAGTTGTTTCCCTAAAATCTGGGTTTAAACAACTTCTATTATACAGAAAGTGAATAGCTTAATCAATTGATAGTGACAGAATCACATTACTTCCCAAGCAAAGTACATTTTTTTGTCTCCTCGGCTATAGAAGGTTGTAGCACAGCCTCTGAATATCAAAGAAGCGAAACAATGACATCACCATATGCATGTCTTTCCCTGGTATTTTACAGCTTGTTTCCAGCATAAAGCATTTACGGACCAAAGTGCTGTAATACTGTAGTACACTTTATATAATCTGTTTTATTTTCTACAAAATGTTGAGCTAACAATGGGTAGGCCTGTGCTTTTTTCCATTTTGTTTAATTAAAGGTACTCCTGGTTTTAACATCACAGCCCTTCACTGACACGGAGGTAGGCTATTTAAAGTGCGCATGGTGGGTGGAGAAATTGGCCGACAAATCTATGTACAGTACATTCGGAAAGCATTCAAAACCCTTGACTTTTTCCATATGTTGTTACATTACAGCCTTATTCTAAAATGGACTAAATTGTTCCTGGAAAACTATAATATCACATTTACATAAGTATTCATACCCTTTACTCAGTACTTTGTTAAAGCACCTTTGGCAGCTATTACAGCCTGTAGTCTTCTTGGGTATGATGCTACAAGCTTGGCACAACTGTATTTGGTGAGTTTCTCCCCTTCTTCTCTGCAGATCCTCTCAAGCTCTGTCAGGTTGGATGTGGAGCATAACTGCACAGCTATTTTCAGGTCTCTCAAGAGATGTTCGATCGAGTTCAAGTCCGGGCTCTGGCTGGGCCACTCAATTGACATTCAGAGTTGCCTTGTCTGTGTGCTTAGGGTTGTTGTCCTTTTGGAAGTTGAACCTTTGCCCCACTCTGAGGTCCTAAGCACTCTGGAGCAGGTTTTTATAAAGGATCTCTCTGTACTTTGCTCCGTTCATCTTTCCTTAGATTCTGACTAGTCTCCAAATTCCTGCCGCTGGTCAACATCCAGACAGCAGGATGCTGCCACCACAATGGATCACTGACTGGATAGTGCCAGGTTTCCTCCAGACGTGACGCATGGCATTCAGGCCAAAGAGTTCAATCTTGGTTTCATCAGACCAGAGAATCTTGTTTCTCATGGTCTGAGTGCTTTAGGTGCCTTTTGGCAAACTCCAAGCGGGCTGTCATGTGCCTTTCACTAAGGAGTGGCTTCCGTCTGGCTACTCTACCATAAAGGCCTGATTGGTGGAGTGCTGCAGAGTTGGTTGTCCTTCTGGAAGGTTCTCCCGTCTCTACAAAATAACTCTGGAGCTCTGTCAGACAGACCATCAGGCTCTTGGTCACCTCCATGACCAAGGCCCTTCTCCTTCGATTGTTCAGTTTGGCCGAGTGACCAGCTCTAGGATTAGCCTTGGTGGTTCCAAACTTGTTCCATTTAAGAATGATGGAGGCCACTGTGTTCTTGGGGACCTTCAGTGCTGCAGAAATGTTTTGGAACCCTTCCTCAGATCTGTGCCTCGACACAATCCTGTCTCGGAGCTCTACGAACAATTCCTTTGACCTCATGGCTTGGTTTTGCTCTGACATGCACTGTCAACTGTGGGACCTTATACGGTGGGGCAAAAAAGTATTTAGTCAGCCACCAATTGTGCAAGTTCTCCCACTTAAGAAGATGAGAGAGGCCTGTAATTTTCATCATAGGTACACTTCAACTATGTCAGACAAAATTAGAAAAAAATCCAGAAAATCACATTGTAGGATTTTTAATGAATTTATTTGCAAATTATGGTAGAGAATAAGTATTTTTTCAATAACAAAAGTTTACTCAATACATTGTTATATACCCTTTTTTGGCAATGACAGAGATCAAACGTTTTCTGTAAGTCTTCACAAGGTTTTCACACACTGTTGCTGGTATTTTGCCCCATTCCTCCATGCAGATCTCCTCTAGAGCAGTGATGTTTTGGGGCTGTTGCTGGGCAACACGGACTTTCAACTCCCTCCAAAGATTTTCTATGGGGTTGAGATCTGAAGACTGGCTAGGCCACTCCAGGACCTTGAAATGCTTCTTACGAAGCCACTCCTTCGTTGCCCGGGCGGTGTGTTTGGGATCATTGTCATGCTGAAAGACCCAGCCACGTTTCATCTTCAATGCCCTTTCTGATGGAAGGAGGTTTTCACTCAAAATCTCACGATACATGGCCCCATTCATTCTTTCCTTTACACAGATCATTCGTCCTGGTCCCTTTCCAGAAAAACAGCCCCAAAGCACAATGTTTCCACCACCATGCTTCACAGTAGGTATGGTGTTCTTTGGATGCAACTCAACATTCTTTGTCCTCCAAACACGACGAGTTGAGTTTTTACCAAAAAGTCCAAATCTTCTTCTGGATCATCCAAATGCTCTCTAGCAAACTTCAGACGGGCCTGGACATGTACTGGCTTAAGCAGGGGGACACGTCTGGCACTGCAGGATTTGAGTCCCTGGCAGCGTAGTGTGTTACTGATGGTAGGCTTTGTTACTTTGGTCCCAGCTCTCTGCAGGTCATTCACTAGGTCCTCCCGTGTGGTTCTGGGATTTTTGCTCACCGTTCTTGTGATCATTTTGACCCCACAGGGTGAGATCTTGCCCCAGATCGAGGGAGATTATCAGTGGTCTTGTATGTCTTCCATTTCCTAATAATTGCTCTCACAGTTGATTTCTTCAAACCAAGCTGCTTAACTATTGCAGATTCATTCTTCCCAGCCTGGTGCAGGTCTACAATTTTGTTTCTGGTGTCCTTTAACAGTTCTTTGGTCTTGGCCATAGTGGAGTTTGGAGTGTGACTGTTTGAGGTTGTGGACAGGTGTCTTTTATACTGATAACAAGTTCAAACAGGTGCCATTAATACAGGTAACGAGTGGAGGACAGAGGAGCCTCTTAAAGATGAAGTTACGGGTCTGTGAGAGCCAGAAATCTTGCTTGTTTGTAGGTGACCAAATACTTATTTTCCACCATAATTTGCAAATAAATTCATTAAAAATCCTACAATGTGGTTTTCTGGATTTTTTTTCTCCTCATTTTGTCTGTCATAGTTGAAGTGTACCTATGATGAAAATTACAGGCCTCTCTCATCTTTTTAAGTGGGAGAACTTGCACAATTGGTGGCTGACTAAATACTTTTTTGCCTCACTGTATAGACAGGTGAGTGCCTTTCCAAATCATGTCCAATCAATTGAATGTACCACAGGTGGACTCCAATCAAGTTGTAGAAACATTTCAAGGATGATCAATGGAAACAGGATGCACCTGAGCTAAATTGAGTCTCACAGCAAAGGGTCTGAATATTTATGTAAATAAGGTATTTCTGTTTTAATTTTTAATACATTTGCAGAAATGTCTAAACTGTTTCGCTTTGTCATTATGGGGTATTGTGTGTAGATTGCTGAAGATTTTATTTGCTTTAATCAATTTTAGAGCAGGGCTGTAATGTAACAAAATGTGGAAAAAGTCAAGTGGTCTGAATAGCATTTTACTTGTATTTTTAATCCCAGCCCCCGTCCCCGCAGGAGGCCTTTTGCCTTTTGCAAATAAGAATTTGTTCTTAATTGACTTGCCTAGTCAAATAAAGGTTAAATCAATATAAATAAATGGACAACACTTTTTTAAAACAAGTTTGTATTATTTAGTAATTTAACTGTGCCAAACTAAATTGTGGTTAAGATTTTGATTTGGACAGTTTATGACTTTGCATAATATGGCATGGCCCAATGCCACACGAGTAAATCGAATCCCTGCATGAATAATGTATGATGTCAATGAGGAATTTGCCAAAACGTTCATGTAAATTTGCTATCTCAATAGAATTTATTTCCATGATCTGTGAATTTGAGGTTTCAGGATTGTGCTGCTGTCTAACCTGGCAGAGAACCACAACGAAAAGCGTACTATTTTGCACACCACAGGTCAAAACATCAACCACTGACTCATATTCAGTTTTGGAGAGGTAACGGTTACATTCCAGAATATTCGTGGCTCAAAAGTTCCCAAATTGCATCAATTTCTTTGGGTAACCATCTGCCTCTTAGCTGTACAGTTTAGCTTAGACATTGAGCCTACTGGAGGTGAGGATCAGACGTGCCGCTATGGGATTGTTGTTAGTGGATCGATACCCATTAGGACTGTGGCGGTGCTTTGATATATCGTGTTCATCTTTTATTTGAAAATATTCAATCCCCTCGATTCATTCGTTAGGGAAAAGATGTATTACCCCAGGCAGGATAGCTCATGTTTAATTACAATTGAAAGTAATTAGGCGATAACACAACATAACCTAAACATTGATTGACCAGTCATTTGATCAAATACAAATACAAATATGCCAATCTAACGAAATTTTGCCGAGATATGTCTGTGACCATGCACATGGATGTGTTGAATTGAACTATCAAATGGATACCGTAATTCTATTGAATTGTTGTCGATCTCCCACTATTTCCCTTTACATGGTCATTAAAAATGTAGGCCAATATATCATGATATACATGCCTATACCATAATCTTTCAGTGAGGCAGTGATCAAATAGGCTATATTTGTGTGGTATAATAGCCTATTCTTCAAATCGCAAGACAAATTCTTGCCATATACCCTGTCCTGAGAATACTATAATAATAGTTTTCAATATTACTTCATAATAAGCTCCTATCCTGGAGGAACGATGCATCATTTCGAAAAGATGCAGAAATACATGTGGTGTCAAAATTTGACAATGATTTATTTCAAGATTTAAACTTAACATTTAAGTCTCTGTTATTGCCAAGTTGATGTAACCCGAGACCTCCATTCTTAAAGTCTTTATATCAGTCATTGATCATCCCAGATTGAAGGCTGGAGAAAGACGATGAAAGCACCGATTAATCTTATCACTTGTAGATTTGACGATGAATCGCACATACATTCATAAACAAAAAGTGTCTTGCAGGATTGGCAGCTGGCTCTGACATTGGGTCACATATCACTAGTCTATAAATCAAAACGAACGACTGGCAGACTGGAAAGAGAGGAAGACAGCATAGGAAGCAATGTATACATCATCTATTCTAAAACATCAAAATCAATTAAATAGAGATAGATAGTCTAGCGAGCCCATAGATCTCTCCTTTACTGAAACCTCAATACAGAAAATCCAACAACATGATGTAACATTCCTTGAATTGGACTATACATTTTCTGCAATGTCACAGAGCAAGCTACATTCATATTATACCAATCATATCCTCCCCCCCGAAAAAAATATTGTCGATATAGGCTACTTATAATACATTTGCAGGATCTTCTTCATTCAGGCTATGTACACTTTAAGAATGTGATTTTTACACCAGACGGCTGTAAATAACAGTGGTTGGCCTGACCAATGCAAACAGTGGTTGGCCTGACCAATCCTACTCTGTAAACTCTTTCTCGAGTATTTCATGAATCACGTGACAGAGATGGTGGGGGTCAACTATGGTTGCTCACCAGACTTTCTGACATATGATTTAGGAACTTGCTTCAGAGCAGTACAACTTTGTGTTTTATATTATTTGCAGGGTGCTGCAAATATTAAATAAACATACCCATAGTTTTTGAAATGTTGAATGGGGCGATTTATTTATCTATCAGAAAATGGTTGGTTGGTTACAATTTGATCAATTCTAATTGATGCCATGTATATACAGTATCAGTCAAAAGTTTGGACACACCTACTCATTCCAGGGTTTTTCTAAATTTGTACTATTTTCTATAATGTAGAATAATAGTGAAGGCATTCAAACTATGAAATAACACATGGAATGATGTAGTAACCAAAAAAGTGTTAAACAAATCAAAATATCAAAGTAGCCACCCTTTGCCTTGATGACAGCTTTGCACACTCTTGACATTCTCTCA
Source organism: Oncorhynchus nerka (assembly GCF_034236695.1). Classification (NCBI taxonomy): domain Eukaryota; kingdom Metazoa; phylum Chordata; class Actinopteri; order Salmoniformes; family Salmonidae; genus Oncorhynchus; species Oncorhynchus nerka. The sequence goes on from NC_088411.1 coordinate 570,404, forward strand.
ACCAGCTTCATGCGGTAGTTACCTGGAATGCTTTTCAATTAACAGTTTATTTTTTATTTTTTCAATTAACAGATTGGCCTTGTTAAAAGTTCATATGTGGAATGTCCTTCCTTCTTAATGCGTTTGAGGCAATCAGTTGTGTTGTAACAAGGTAGGGGTGGTATACAGAAGATAGCTCTATTTAGTAAAATACCAAGTCCATATTATGGCAAGAACATCTCAAATAAGCAAATAGAAATGACAGTCCATCATTACTTTAAGACATGAAGGTCAGTCAATGCAGACAATTTCAAGAACTTTGAAAGTTTCTTCAAGTGCAGTCTCAAAAACCATCAAGCGCTATGATGAAACTGGCTCTCAATGAGGGCCGCCACAGGAAAGGAAGACCTACAGTTCCCTCTGCTGCAGAGGATAAGTTTATTAGAGTTACCAGCCTCAGAAATTACAGCCCAAATAAATGTTTCACAGAGTTCAAGTAACAGACACATTTCAACATCAACTGTTCAGAGGAGACTGGGTGAATCAGGCCTTCATGGTCAAATTGCTGAAACCACTACTAAAGGACACCAATAAGAAGAAGAGACTTGATTGGGCTAAGAAACATGAGCAAAGGACATTAGACCGGTGGAACTCTGTCCTTTGATTTTAGATTTGTTTAACACTTTTTTGCTTACTACATGATTCCATATGTGTTATTTAATAGTTTTGGTGTCTTCACTATTATTCTACAATGTAGAAAATAGTAAAATAAAATAGTAAAAATAAAGAAAAACCCTGGAATGAGTAGGTGTGGTTTATGAGTAGGTATGATTATTGAAAACGGCAAGGCCTATATATATATATATATATAGGTGTGTCCAAACTTTTGACTGGTACTATATATATATATCAAAAGTTTGGACACACCTATATATATATATATATATATAGGCCTTGCCGTTTTCAATAATCATTTGTCATATAACAATTTATATGAAAAATGATTATTGAAAACGGCAAGGCCTCCTGCTGCCCTTCTCATGCGATGCCAATTGGTAACAGGGGGGATTAAATACAATAAACAGGATTTGCAAATCAAATGGATTTACTAATGTTCAAACAACTAATCATAGTCCACGAGGCAGCCATGTTCACGTCAGCAATTATATCCTAAATTAATTAATGTAAGGCAAGTAAACTATAATACATACTGTATATATTTATATTCCGGACTCTGACATTGCTCATCCTAATATTTATATATTTCTTAATTCCATTCTTTTACTTTTTAGATTTGCGTGATTTGTTTTGCATTATTAGATATGACTGCACTGTTGGACCTAGGAACACAAGCATTTACACCCGCAATAACATCTGTTAAATATGTGTATGCTTCCAATAAAATTTGATTTGATTCTTATTTACGGAATGAGATCCTGGTGATCGGCGAATAGTGTTTCCCAAAAGGCGATGTGGCCATTACTCTTCTTCGCTTTCTAGTCAGCTTCGTAGGCTAAAAGCTACCCATGTTCTCCTACGACCTCTCCCACAGTGGGCGCCTCCCGCCGATGGTTTATAGGCAACCAATCATTGGAACTGGATTTGAATACTCCTTTATGTTTTTGAAAGGATAGAGCTCTCGTTATTGATTCTAGAGGCAATGTATGTGAAATGAATCATATTTAGTCTGTAGTTCCGCGACCAACGTTATGGCTACAATACGCTAAAATAAGTAAGCCGAGGGCTTGAAAAATGCTTGTAAATGGTTGGCTATTTTCTTTTTGATTTATGACCATATGGCTCGCGCGCGGTTCAAGCAGAGTTCATAAAGCTGTATGCCTCCATACCAAACGACATTTGTTTTCTCTTCAAAACAACTGTGTCTAATCTTATGTTTGACCTATTTTGGTTACTTATAACAGCATACCCGTTACAGCATAATCGTTATCATGAGTTTAGAGACCTTGATTTTCTTCATGTTGAAGATATCAATGTAAATGTAAATAAACGTTATTAGACATTTACAACATATAGCCTAGCATTAACAGTTATTTTTATTTTCCTTTTTTTATTAACTTTTATTTATTCAGGGTAGCTCAATTGAGACAGGGTCTCATTCCAAATGGTGCCCTAAGGACACAATTTTTTACTCACAACAGGAAGAACAATTTACATTACAATAAAAAATAACCACAAGGCACAACCTCAACATCAAAATTTCAACAAATAAACCACTACAATGGCAAGCCTAAATAAGTTCAGGAGTAAAAATGTCTTTAACAATTCACATAATAAGTTGCATTGACTCACTCTTTGTGCAATTTTTGCGTTTAACATTTTTGAATGAATACCTCATCTCTATACCCCACATACAGTTATCTGCAAAGTCCGACAGTCAAACAGTGAATTTCAAACACAGATTCAACCACAAAGTACAGGGAGGTGTTCCAATGTCTTGCAAAGAAGGGCACCTATTGGTAGATGGGTAAAAAAATAAAATAAAGCAGACATTGAAAATCCCTTTGAGCATGGTGAATTATGCTATTAACTATTAATTATACTTTGGATGGTGTATCAATACACAAACACTACAAAGATACTGGCATCCTTCCTAACTCAGTTGCTGGAGAGGAAGAAAACTCTTCAGGGATTTCACCATGAGGCCAATGGTGTTTAATGGCTGTGAACTTTATATCCTGAATACAAAAAAAACATTATGTTTGGGGCAAATCCAACACATCACTGAGTACCACTCTCCATATTTTCAAGCATGGTGGTGGCTGCATCATGTTATGGCTATTTAGCAGTCTTATTTATTTTTTAATTAGGCAAGTCAGTTAAGAACAAATTCTTGTTTTCAATGACAGCCTAGGAACCTAGGGGGTTAACTGCCTTGTTTAGAACGACAGATTTTTACCTTGTCAGCTCAGAGATTTGATCTTGCAACCTTTCAGTTACTAGTCCAACACTCTAACCACTAGACTACCCTGCCGCTTGGGGGTAGAAGCTGTCTTGGAGCCTGTTGGTCCGAGAGCCGATGCTCCGGTACCCTTGGCCAGATGGTAGCAGAGTGAACAGTCTATGGCTTGAGTGGCTGGAGTCTTTGGCAATTTCTCAGGCTTTCCTCTGGTATAGAGGTCCTGGATGGCAGGGAGCTCGGCCCCAGTGATGTACTGGGTTGTCTGTACCACCCTCTGTAGCGCTTTGTGGGCAATGGCGGTGCATTTACCATACTAAAGGGATGATGCAGCCAGTCAAGATGCTCTCGATGGTGCAGCTGTAGAATTTTGTGAGGATCTGAGGACCCATGCTAAATCTTTTCCACCTCCTGATGGGTAAGAGGCGCTGCCTTGCCTTCTTCACGACTGTGCTGGTGTATGTTGACCACGTTAGATCCTTTGTGAAAAAAAGACTCACAGCTGTAATCGCTGCCAAGGGTGATTCTAACATGTATTGACTCAGTGGGATTAATATTTATCTAATCAAGTGTTATATTAGTGTTTTTAAAATTATTATTATTATTATTTTTTACAAATGTAATAATTTGTCTTCCACTTTGACATTACAGAGTATTTTGTGTGGGTGACAAAAAAATGACAGTTAAATCCCTTATAATCCTACTTTGTAACACAAAAAACTGTGCAACAAGTCAAGGGATGTGAATATTTTCTGAAGGCACTGTATCTGATATTGAATATAGAAATGGGTAGTCTGCCAGTGGCAAGTTAGGGTTTGTTTATGTTTTTCTGTAAATGGGACTTCATGATTGAGACTATCGACAGGCTTATCTTGTTTTTTTTGTGAAGTGTTGTTGGATAAATATCTATAGATAGTTGTAATAATGTTATTATTATGCTATAGCTATATTCATATGTCTTTAATTAGTTTTATTCATTTGTGTATTCATTTAACACAGCATTGTACGAGATCTTCAGTTTCTTGGCAATTTCTCGCATGGAATAGCCTTCATTTCTCAGAACAAGAATAGACTGAGGAGTTTCAGAGGAAAGTTAGTTGTTTCTGGCTATTTTGAGCCTTTAATCGAACCCATAAATACTGATGCTCCAGATACTCAACTAGTCATAATTGCAAAAGGGTTTTCTAATGATCAATTAGCCTTTTTATATTTGGATTAGCTAACACAAAGTGCCATTGGAACACAGGAGTGATGGTTGCTGATAACGGGCTTCTGTACGCCTATGTAATTATTCCATTAAAAAATGTGCAGTTTCCAGCTACAATAGTCATTTACAACATTAACAATGTCTACACTATATTTATGATTAATTTGAAGTTATTTTAATGGACAAAAATGAGCTTTTATTCCAAAAACAAGGACATTTCTAAGTGACCCCAAACTTTTGAACGGTAGTGTAGGTTAGACTGACATTGCCTCTAAGTCGGTTGAAAGTGTCCTATTCACATCATGATGCTATTGAGATGATAAGATGGATTCATGCTGTCACCCCCCTTATCTAGGGAGTTTTTCCTAGCCACTGTGCTTCTACATCTGCGTTGCTTGCTGTTTTGGGTTTTAAGGTGGGTTTCTGTACATCGGCGGATGTAAACAGGGCTTTATAAATACATATGATTGTTTCATTCATTCTGTCTTTTTTCATAACCTTTCAGGACAGCAACCAAGAGGTCATTGGAAGAAAACTATCACGTGACTTCTGGGTGCAAATGATCCTTCAGAAGGTCAAAAGGGCCCCAGTAGCTGGTGAGGCCTTTCTTGGCAATACTGAAAAATATACCTACCATGACTTCATAACTACTACACTGAACAAACATTTTAACGCAACATGTAAAGTGTTGGTCCAATGTTTCATGAGCCGAAATAACAGATCCCAGACATTTTCCATATGTAACTGTATAGCTTCCGTCCCTCTCCTCGCCCCAACCTGGGCTCGAACCAGGGACCCTCTGCACACATCAACCACAGTCACTCACGAAGCATCAGTACCCATCACTCCACAAAAGCCGTGACCCTTGCAGAGCAAGGGGAACCATTACTTCAAGGTCTCAAAGCGAGTGACGTCACCGATTGAAACGCTATTAGCGCGCACCTCCGCTAACTAGCTAGCCATTTCACATCGGTTACACATACGCACAAAAAGCTTATTTCTCTCAAATTTTGAGCACAGATTTGTTTACGTTCCTTTTAATGAGAGGCCTCCAACGTCTTTTAGAGAATTTGGCAGTACAATCAACCGGCCTCAAAACAACAGACCATGTGTATGGCATTGTGTGAGCGAGTGGTTTGATGATGTCAATATTGCGAACAGAGTGCCCCATGGTGGTGGTGTGGTTATAGTATGGGCAGGCATAAGCTACGGACAAGAAAGATAATTTTATTGAAGGCATTGGAACACCTCCCTTTTATTGTATCATCGCTGCAACTCCCCAACGGACTCCCCTATGGTTTCCCCAATGGGCATGGAAGACGTAGGTCGAGTCATGTTTCCTCCGAAACATGACCCGCCAAAGAGCGCTTCTTAATAACACCCGCCAGCTTAACCTGGAAGTCAGCTGCACCAATGTGTCGGAGGAAACACTGTTCACCTGACGACCGAGGTCAGCCTGCAGGCACCCAGACTGCCACAAGAAGTCGCTAGAGTGTGATAAAGCCCCCCCCTAACCTGGATGACACCGGGCCAATTGTGTGCCACCCTATGAGACTCCTGATCATGGCTGGTTGTGATACAGCCCGGGATCGAAACCAGGTCTGTAGTGACACCTCTAGCACTGCGATGCAGTACCTTAGACTGCTGCGCCGCTCGAGAGGCCCTATTGATGGCAATTTGAATGCACAAAAATACCATGACTAGATCCAGAGGCCCATTGTGAGGCCCATTTTTTAAAAAGGTATGTGACAACCAATGCATATCTGAAATCCATAGATTAGGGCCTAAGGAATGTATTTCAATGGACTGATTTCCTCATATGAACTGTAACAGCAATATCGTAAAAATTGTTGCATGTTGCGTTTATATTTTTGTTCAATATATATTTGGAGATTCCCCATATCAAGGTGTCAATGGGTTTAGACACAATCATGACGCACCAGCCCACCAACCCTTGGCCCACCTGGAGAGCCAGAGCAACCTGAAGGATTTGGATTGCTCATCGCAGTTAAATGGCAACAACAAATCACAACATTCACAGCACCCAAAGGAGCGTGACCCTAACTCAAATTCTACCTTCACCAAAAGCATCTTCCCATGGATGAAGGAGTCAACAAGGCAGATCTGTAAAAAGAACAACAGAGACAAACCTGTAAAAGTATATGGTGTGTATTCAAATGCGTAGCCAAACAGATGGACAGTAGTCAAAATCCTATTTACAAATAATACATTTTTAAGCTTGATAAATGCTAATATTATTAGGTGATTTCGACCAATGGGCGATGGCTAATTGTAGCCTATTTCCAGTTTCGACTGAAGCTTAAATGTTGATATAATGTAATATAATATAATGTTGATAAGATTCCATTTATGATTATGTTACATTTCATTTTATCCCGGCAGAACACTCTGGTAAAGAGGTACACAAGCCGCCAGTTGGTGGAGCTCGAGGTGTTCCACTTAAATAGTTTCCTGTGCCATCTTAGGCGTGTGGAGATGCCTAACCAACTCAATATAAAGGAAAGGCAGATCAAGATTTGCTTTCAAAATCTGAGAAGTACAAGAAAGTACAAGAAAGATGAAAAGTTAAAGGACTGTGCTCTTAATCAGGTAGCCCAGAAGCTCTTACCAGTCTTGGTTATATTAATGCAATGGGTGATGGTGATGATGATGATGATGATGATTATGACGCTGTTTCCATCTTTAAAGCTGCAATATGTAACTTTCTGGGTGACCGACCAAATTCACATAGAAATGGGAGTTATAGATCTGTCATTCTCATTGACAGCAAGTCTAAGAAGCAGTAGATCTGTTCAATTTGTGCTATTTTTATGCTTCCCGTTCTTAAGTTTTGTTTTTGCATCTTTTACATTCGGTTTTGTACACCAGCTTTAAACAGCTGAAAATACAATATTTTGCGTCATTGACTATATATTTCACAGTTGTTTAGACGGTACAATGATTCTCTACACTATGCATTTCTTGTTTTGTCACATAAACTGAAATTTGGGGAACTATTAGAAGTTTAGCAACCAGGAAATGGCGAAGCGATATCTGCATATTGCACTTATAAAAGCTCTTCGATGTAAAATCCCCTGTTTAGGGGACCTGCTTGGTTCTGGTACTGGTTTCCGACCAACATTTTTGCTCATAAATGGATATGTGGAAACGGCTTGCATTGAACGGTAGCCCTGTTTCTCACTGAAACAGGAGTATGTATCTTCTGCCTGTATGAAGCTGGATTTGAAATCTGACTCCACTTGAAGCTGGGATGTCCCTCCTACCATTTAATTTGCTCTTTCAACTGTCCATCAACTCCGAGCTGAACCCTATGTCAACGCCACTAACACCACATATGCCTCGAATCCTTACATCGTAATGCAGAAGAAGAGAGTGTTTTCACACATTCAGAGATCGATTTAAGTAATCTAAAATAATTCACAGATTTTAAATAAAACCACTTTCTGTTTGTCATGGATGGATAAAATAAATATGAGATGAAAGGCGAGCTCCTAAGGAGTTCAGTAAACCAAGCTAGAGCTCTTTGAGACATTCACCGCAATGGGGGCAGAGGTTTTGATAAAGAGAGACCTTCAGAAAATATGCACATTTTCTCTAACTCTAAATATACAAATATGTATTTTACAGTTATAAGGAAGGTGAAATCTTATAGTTAGTTGTTTTATAAATCTATTAAACTATATTTAGAAAAATATGTGAAGCCTTATTCATAGTTTTGTTGAATAGGAAATTTTGTTTCATATTTTCATATTTCATCTTTTCATATTTTATGATATTTGTACTGTGTACTAGAGCTTGTCCTCAAAAGTGACTACACCTCAGCAATGTATAACTATTTTTACCAGAAAGGTAATATTTGAACCTTTCTTGGAGTATGTAGCATTACTAGTTATTGTTTATGGCCCTCTCATGATAAATAATTACTTTGGGGGATTCAAGTAGATTGCATTTAGTTACATTTAAGAAGCTTCAACAAAAATATTATGTTAGTGCACCAGTCTATTCAAACTCAATGAAAACCCAACAGAAAAAGACCAACACATCCCCAGAATATGCTCCATGCAGTATGCAGGACAACGATAGTATTTTATTCATAATGCTCAAGATGGCCCTGTTTATGTTGACGTGAACTTGCCATTCACTGCATATGGGATAAATAACTTGTGTAATAATACTGCACAGATGACATCAAGGCAACATAAACCTACACTGTGATCCAAACACATCATACCTGTTGAGGCATAATTCTTCTCAAGAAATAATCAAGCACGCTCTTAAACTGACTCATTAGTTGATGGAATCCAAACTTCAGGTTGTGCAATTCAACTTTTTTGTTGTTGCTCAAAGGCACATTACTCGCAATATCTAAATGCATGCAGCACCTGCAGGCTATTGATCCTGTTGGGAAGTTCTCTATTTATATTATTTTGGTTTCTTATCCAATTATCTGAAACCACAGGTTAATGTAAAACATCAAATGTAGTTCAAATTTAAATCAATATAAGGCAAAAACGTTTATCACTTGTGTGTTTGTGCTGGACTTGACATGGTGTACTTTTATAATTGGAGCGGGCATGCATTGGAATATTAGAGACACATTTATTACAATGTTATTTTGTGTTATTTATAGGCTATTTGTTCAATTAATTGATGGGAAATTCTTATTTTTTATTCTGTAAGACTGACAATTCTTATCATAGGGCTTAGTGTTTACAGCTGACCGACTCTTTATGCTCGAGGGACCGATGAATCAATCAATGTTCCTCAAAATGTTATTTAATTGTTATATATTTTTATATACTCTATCAAGTAGGCTACATGCCGAAGAAGAATTGTCGTATTGTTGAATAAAATGCATGTGTTGTTCAGACGTTCTACAGCACCTGTGTGTTTATTTATGACACAAAAAAGAGCATGCCTTACCTATAAATCTACTCAATTTAAAATACATGAAAAGTATTCAAATATGTCAAATGAAATAGGCCACACGAAGTGTAGTCTGCTGAAAATTGTATGCAATAAATAAATGGTTAAAAGTCTAAAAGGCTCAATGATTTAGCCGTTTCTTTGTTCCCGCTTGAACAAATTGAAGAATCAGCTGTCAAGCGTTTAGAGGAGGAGCGTAAGATTGATCATTGCATTCAAGACTCCTCTCCAAACTTATCTCTCAGCCAGTAAAACACGCCGAGTTAATAAAATAATTCATGAGCTGCTTTACTTATACACATTGGGAACATCATTTTCATGGAAGATGCATGGTAGGCTATCATACACCAATCTTGTATCATCTTGTTAACCTCATGAATGACAATGGAACATTTCAGTTCACTAAACTTACATAGGCCTTTTCTTAGCACACTCGTAAAAAAGCACAGCTAATTGACTACTTCGAGCACGCAGCCCATCCAAATCAACCGATTGCTTCGAACTCTAAAATATCGAGAAACGAAATCTTTCATTTTTAAGACTTTATCATTCTCCCACAGTCTGACCAGAAGGTATTTGCAGAAGCTCTGTTACGTGTTCGCGTCTTATCAAATTGATGGGCCAGTTTGATTCAACCATTTGTCATGTAAATGTCAAACGTTTGATGGATGATCCTGACTTGACAAACTGCTGTAGGTGCCTTGCCATTGACCTAAAGTGAGTCACATGGCCTGTCACTAAGGTGATATGAGCTTTGGTAGGCAGTTTTACAGCTTTGACATACAACCTAGAGGTTAACCTAGAGGTTAGGTTGTAGGGCACAGGGAAGATAAATTATCCGTCATCATTAATTTTGCCATAACAATACAGTATGAGCTCTTACTTAGATTATACAAGTAATAACCGGGGGACGAACATATTCAATGCCAAGGCCGGATACCACAATTGAAACAATGTTTACATGTCCTCGTCTTCCAATTCATGCGCAACAAGTGATAGTTATGGGTCCGATGGGCAGGTTCTTCCGTGCCTCAGCATAAGACTTCGAGCCACATTATCCGCCAGCATCAGCCACATCATATAGATCTCCAGTTTGGCACAACGGGAAACTCTGTGTATTGCTCGCCAACAGGGCCCAACTTGGACTATGGACTTCATCAATACGCTCTCAATCATGAGAAAGAACGAGGTTTCATTCTGTCGCCTGTGATTCCTGTTTCAGCCATGGGAACGAACATGCCCCCCCTGGACGAGGGGAACAGTGGGCCAGGGTCGGCACCAAGCAGCTAGTATCTTCACTTTAGCAGTGGGAAACAGGGGCAGCAAGAAGATTTGGAGAGTATTTACTCGAGATTAGTTCCTTCCCAATGTAGTGATAAGGATTCTGCCGATCAAATTTAAAAAACTTTCGACTGGATGAAAGTTAAGAGGAATCCCGTAAAACAGGTTGGTTAACTACTAGGACATGGTCAGAAATAACATTGTCATGACAAAAGTTCATTTATTGACAACATTACAAAATATATATATTTTTTGAGGACATTTAACAGAGACGCTGCCTAATCAATGGGTGTGCTGTCCATGTTTGTGCATAAACAAATGTACCGTGATGCGTAATATAAATGATCAAATATAGAATGTGTTTCTGTATAATTATAACTGCACTTCTTTGCTTGGCTGCTAACAATCATCACATAATCATAATAAGTCTACATAGTTGATTCCTGTTTTCATTTCTTCGTTCAAAATTACATTTATTGAATCAGTTCCTTCATCCAATTCATTCACTTTTACAGTTTAACAATATGGAGTCCCTGGCCAAAAGACTGTAATCCACACCAACTTCACCACAAAGCAGCTGACAGAGCTCGAGAAGGAGTTCCATTTCAACAACCAGGGCCCGTCGAGTGGAAATTGCCGCTGAAGAGCACAACGAAACTCAAGTTATAATTTGGTTCCAAAACCGCAGGATGAAGCAGAAAAAGCGAGAGAAAGCAGGCACGGTTTTTATAGACACCGCAGCACCGGCTAATGATGTGGTAGAGATCACCCCATCTTCTCCTGATGTGTCACCAAGCTCGAAGACCAAAAGCAATCATTTTACAAATAATATTTGAAATGCTGCACTTTGCTTATCACATTTTCAAGGATAACTCAGGTGTTACAGGTAGGATTAAGGCGCACTAATTCCTGCAAACAATTCAGTGTAATGTTTGCACTATTCACACATGGTATTTTCAGACAAATTCGACTTATAATTTAACTAATTATGAGATAAATAAAATGAATTAAATATTTTTTTTGAAAATGTAAGTCTGTATTTGTGCTGATTTCCATATTTGTGAGTGAACGGAATGTTCCCATACAGTAGGCTATAAAGTATGACGATAAGGATATGGTGCAAAAAAAACATAAATCTATAGTTCTTCTTCTTGGTATTATTTGTATGCAAATAGTATTTTGAAAGCAAAATATATCGCTGTTTTGTGAAACTATTTTAAATTCGGGTCGATTGTCAATCTCGTATTATTGATTTCTATATATATATTATAAAACTACAACTAATAAACAATGTTCTGTCTCTCTTTGCATTTGAGTTTTACTCATCGTTTTTCTTTGCATAATGTGACACGAGAAGTCTTTCACCAAACATGGGATGGCTACTAATGACCTCTACACCTCGGAATACATCCAGTGGTTCTAAACATGACAACAAATTGCAGGGCGCCAGGTTTCACACTAGAAGTGTTACCAGATTTCCAAATTGTTTATGGGGCTAATAAAAATATAATTTCAACGGTCAAAATGAATGACCTTTTAATGTGGCATGAACACAACCAGTCATTATATTTTCATCTGATTGTCAAACAAATCACGTCAAAAAGTAGGCTACCTGTGCATGTTCTTCCACTCCAAAATAATTCCAGCATCCAAACTGCATGTATATTCGAGCCATTTGATGAATGTAAATATAAATCTGTTACAAAACACCCAAACGTGTGCCTAATGACATTCAGCAATTGTCATCGATTAGGCCTAAATGAATTGATTCATCTTGTTGACAAATTTAGCATTTTTGTAGCCTGAAAAGTCAGGACACCTGAAATGGGTCTGAAACTGTCCCAGGAAAAACGTGATGGTCACCCTAACACACACGGTCAATTTACTAGTCTAGGCTAAAATGTGCATTACCACGAATTTAAATTGGCCTACTGGTAGCCAGTAATGTAGGCTAGTGGTAAAAAAAAACATGTGGATAAACATTAAGTACATTAAATACATTAAGTAATGGTCCCTATACTTTCACTGCATTTTTCTGAAAAGGTGGGTAAACGGGGCTTACTTGCGTTTCCTTCCACTAAGACGACACCACCACCCGTAGCCTACCCTCTAAGACGAGGCAATTATACACACGTGAACACACGCAGAGCAGGTAACCTACATTCAATATAATACACGAGTTGAATCAAAACATGTCTTACACCCTAGTTCATCAGTTGTCCATAATTCACCAGTTAATGCTTGGAGTCTTCACAGTTCTTGTTACATAATATACTACCTTTCTTTCCTTACGTTAAGGACATTTGTGACAGTGTTAGGCTATTTGTAATTCTTAAGCATTCAACAATTCAAATAGAACATTGCATTTAAAGCCTGTACAAATTATGGATCATGGAGATCTCGGGGGAAAATGCACTGTAATTGTAACTATGCCTATATTACACGTTTCGCTGTGAAAACAGTTCTCATGGGCACACACATCCAAAACATTGTAGGTCTATGCCATTGCAAAATCACATGCTTCTAACCGAACGTTAAACCTAATTCAAATCGAAAGTCACCTTATAGGCCGGCCGCCTTCTGTCATTAACGTATGGCCTACTTGTTGGATGGATTGGATGCGCATTGGTGTCTAGCTCTAGGCTAGTTGTCTAGTGATATTCTTGACCACAAATATCGATAGAAAATAATAAAGGTAACTAAATGGTCTACTTCTTCTGGCCACAGATGGCAAGAAGAACGCCAGTATCCGTGCGCATCTGAAAAACAAAGCAATTAGCACTATGAACAGCTGACTGACAAAATCCCCAAAGTATAAATCAACGGATAAAACGAACGCATTGGAATAAAGGCTGTTTTTATTAAAAGATCCTTGCCAAACAAATGGCGAAAATTAGGAAGTGCAAAGGAAAATCTATATGTAAAGGTGCTCAGCTAAGGCCGAAATTCAGCCCCAGTCCTACTACTGAGTGGACAGCGCAGCCACAAATAAATGTAATGGTTTATTAAACAATAAAATAAAGGTGGGGGTGTGTGTTTCATTTGGAAGCTTTTATTTTCATATTTATCATTGTAAAACATATGCCCTGAGATCCACAAACAATTAGCACAGTTTCTCACTTGCACTTGCCACTTTCTCTTTGATTGTTATAATTGTTCATTCATCTCCGGATGGTATAGGCAGTCTCAATATTTGCACTGGTTGTTAGATTTGCACAGTTCCTGCCCCAGAGGCACTGGCCTGTCAGTGCCCTCTCCACCAAAGCCGAGGTTCATTCAAAGTTCACCCACAAATGGATTCACGAAGGCTTCTAGTCAATCAGTCAGGCAGGACACCAGAATGGCTTCGAAGAGTCAACTACAGGTCTCCCTCTCTTCTTTTTCTTTTCCTTTAATATTCGAGGCTAAAAATGGCAGGGGATATTTTTTCCTCTACATATTGTATGGCGTGTTAGACAATTGAAGTGGATAATCATCATAGTTCATTTCAAAATGTTACCATTAATTGTTAACAAAGATGGAACCCATGCTAGATGATGATAATTTCATTAAAAGGCATATCTGCCTCATTGCCTCCAGCCTCCCACAACCCATGCCATCTTCTCCTCCCTCATTGTCTCTCTCTTTTCAAGCTCTCTCCCCCCATTTCCCTCTTCAGACTGTTTAAACAGCTGGTCAGCAGGCAAGCCCTGAGGATTAGAAATACATCTACATGAGTTTTTACGTTCTCTTCTAACAATTGGCATTAGTAATAGATATATTTTCATCCCATTCTCTTCTGGAATATGCCAGGAGGTGCCGATTCTGCAGGTAGCAGATCACGCTTTGACCAGGCAAAACGAGGAAGCTATATCGGGGCGGCATGGTAGCCTAGTGGTTAGAGCGTTGGACTAGTAACCGAAAGGTTGCAAGTTCGAACAAGATGGTATTCACTTTGCTCTAGTAATGTGCTATTCAAATCATTTCTATGGGCTATACAGTAGTAGTAAAGGCCAAATTCAATATTATATATATATTTAAATACCTAAAGGGGGCATCAAATTCCAAATCAAATAGCTAAATGATCCATGCTATGACCATGTTAAAACAATTCCATATGTTAGCTTAGTAGAACCCCCGCAAAGGCTTAGACTTTTAGAGGTTTTAACCCTAAATTTAAGCACTTGAACCAGCCGCAGACTCCGGCTCTGAGGGTTGCATGTTCAATCCCAGTGCGAGGCACAATTTTCTTTTTTTTAAGGGAAATTGCACCCACTGATTTGAACTACTTTGACTTGCTCCTGAAGAGATGCTGGCAGCCATGACAGGATACCATCTGTGGTCATCTCCAATTTTTGGAGGTTGCTAAACCATTGCAATCACATTTCTGGACATGTTATGATACCCACTTTTGCTTCTTCTGGTAGGTCCCGGCATATGTTCATAACCTGGGGATCAGTTTGGAACAAACTTTGTCTAACAGAAAAACAGTGATTATCATCATCCCTCAATTATAAACATAACAAGACAAATAGTATAATCTCAGTTGGAAGCTAATTATATTCTGTACAGATGTAGACTGGCTGACTACAGATTGGATTTGATTGAGGCCGTGACGCAGTTTCACTATGCAACCAACTGTGACATGTTTTGGTATGTTCCTTGGTTGGTTTGAGTTTGTTGCTGCTAGTTCGTACACTGCTGTAGTCAGACATGAGTTAGATAGTACCACCATAGCTCCATCCAATATTTATTTGTGCCCTAGACATGGGTTGCACTTCAGAGGCTAATGTGACTGTTTCATCTAAATGACACTAACTTAGAGTGGCATGGAAATACGATGACATTGCTAAAGTAGGCAAATAATTAGTTGGAAACAACTTTGACATATTATGATGTCGTCAAATTTACTTTCAAGAGATGGCAATGTTGCCATTACTGTTACTAGCAAAGTTTGTAAAACAAAATAGCTAGCAATGCTAATTTTAGCTAGCAAAAATGCGGTGGTCCCCTCAATCTTAGATATCTGGCTAAAGTTATACTGCATCTTAAGTCAATCTGGCGACATCATAATCATGACAAAACGTTTTCCTACTAATTATTTGCCTTCTTTTGAAATGTTATCGTGTTTCCAAGCCATATCCGGAGCTAGCTAGGTAGCTCCTTAGGTAACATTGACTAACACCGTTCCATACACATTTTGGGCAACTGCGGTATTCAAATGAGGCTGCATTGAAAACTAATGGGACTGTAGTGACTGTGTTGGCATCAAACTCCGGGTGTGAACTAAGTTTCTATTCAGCGTTGATTGACATGATAATGGACCAATAGTATTGGAGAAAAGTTGAAAAATTGGACCCCTCTGACACTGTACGTTAAAGTGTGACGTTCACTTGTGAAGATAAACTTGAAAATAAAATTGAAAACCACCCCCAGAAATATCACATTTACATAAGTATTCAGACCCTTTACTCAGTACTTTGTTGAAGCACCTTTTGTCAGCGATTACAGCCTCGAGTCTTCTTGGGTATGACGCTACAAGCTTGGCGCACCTGTTTTTGGGGAGTTTCTCCCATTCTTCTCTGCAGATCCTCTCAAGCTCTGTCAGGTTGGATGGGGAGTGGATGGGCTGTACAGCTATTTTCATGTCTCTCCAGAGATGTTCGACCGGGTTCAAGTCCGGGCTCAGGCTGGGCCACACAAGGACATTCAGAGACTTGTCCCAAAGCCACTCCTGTGTTGTCTTGGCTGTGTGCTTAGGGTCATTGTCCTGTTGGAAGGTGAACATTCGCACCAGTCTGAGGTCCTTAAATCAGACCAGAGAATCTTGTTTCTCATGGTCTGAGAGTCCTATAGGTTTATTTTGGCCTACTCCAAGCGGGCTGTCATGTGCCTTTTACTGAGGAGTGGCTTCCATCTGGCCACTCTGTCATAAAGGCCTGATTGGTGGAGTGCTGCAGAGATGGTTGTCCTGCTGGAAGGTTCTCCTATCTCCACAAAGGAGCTTTGGAGCTCTGTCAGAGTGACCGTTGGGTTCTTGGTCACCTCCCTGACCAAGGCCCTTCTCCACCGATTGCTCAGTTTGGCTGGGTGGCCAGCTCTAGGAAGAGTCTTGGTCTTTCCAAACTTCTTCCATTTAGGAATGATGGAGGCCACTGTGTTCTTGGGGACTTTCAATGCTGCAGAAATGGGTTTGTACATTTCCCCAGATCGGTGCCTCGACACAATTCTGTCTCGGAGGTCTACGGACAATTCCTTTGACCTCATGGCTTGGATTTTGCTCGGAAATGCACTGTCAACTTTGGGACCTTATGTAGACGGGTGTGTGCCTTTTCAAATCATGTCCAATCAATTGAATTTACCGCAGGTGGACTCAAATCAAGTTGTAGAAACATCTCAAGGTTGATCAATGGAAACAGGATGCACCTGAACTATATTTTGATTCTCCTATTTACAATATTTACACTATTAAGTCCATTTTGAAACTAAAATACATGTTTTTGACCAGCCGCTCCTCATGCCTTTATCAAACCTTAACCCTTAACTTAACCACTTTGAATTCATGCCTAAACTTAAGGGCTCAGAAACACCAATAGCGTTTGCTGGCTGAGAGTATTTAGCACTTCTGAACTTAATTTGTGAACCGAGTGTGCACCGATTTTACTTGTAGAATCGGCAGCCAGATGTCTACAGCGGTGGTCCCATTCAGAATTAATGCCTAAACTTACATTTTAGTTGAACCTTTTCAGAGTTTCATTAACAGCTAAGATACGGCACCACATGGCGTAATTAAAATGTCAAGCCATGGCGTAATTTTGTTGCTGCAGTTACGCAATAGGTTGGCGTTTAATTTGGAGATTTGGATGTACAGTTGAAGTCGGAAGCTTACATACACCTTAACCAAATACATTTAAATGCAGTTTTTCACAATTCCTGCCATTCAATCCTAGTAAAAATTCCCTGTCTTAGGTCAGTTAGGATCACCACTTGATTTTAGGAATGTGAAATGTCAGAATAATAGTAGAGAGAATGATTTATTTCAGCTTTTATTTCTTTCATCACATTCCCAGTGGGTCAGAAGTTCACATACACTCAATTAGTATTTGGTAGCATTGCCTTTGAATTGTTTAATTTGGGTCAAACGTTTTGGGTAGCCTTCCACAAGCTTCCCACATTAAGTTGGGTGAATTTTGGCCCATTCCTCCTGACAGAGCTGGTGTAACTGAGTTATGTTTGTAGGTCTCCTTGCTCGCACATGCTTTCTCAGTTCTGCCAACACATTTTCTATAGGATTGAGGTCAGGGTTTTGTGATGTCCACTCCAATACCTTGACTTTGTTGTCCTTAAGCCATTTTGCAACAACTTTGGAAATATGCGGTCATTGTCCATTTGGAAGACCCATTTGCCACCAAGCTTTAACTTCCTGACTGATGTCTTGAGATGTTGCTTCAATATATCCACATAATTTTCCTCCCTCATGATGCCATCTGTTTTGTGAAGTGCACCAGTCCCTCCTGCAGCAAAGCACCCCCACAACATGATGCTGCCACCCCGTGCTTCACGGTTGGGATGTGTTCTTTGGCTTGCATGCCTCCCCCTTTCTCCTCCAAACATAACGATGGTCATTATGGCCAAACAGTTCTATTTTTGTTTCAACAGACCAGGAGACATTTCTCCAAAACGTACAGTCTTTGTCCCCATGTGCAGTTGCAAACCATAGTCTGGCTTGTTTTTGGCGGTTTTGGAGCAGTGGCTTCTTCCTTGCTGAGCGGTCTTATAGGTTATGTCGATATAGGACTTGTTTTACTGTGAATATAGATACTTTTGTACCTGTTTCCTACAGCATCTTCACAAGGTCCTTTGCTGTTGTTCTGGGATTGATTTGCACTTTTCGCACCAAAGTACGTTCATCTCTAGGAGACAGAATGCGTCTCCTTCCTGAGCGGTATGACGGCTGCGTGGTCCCATGGTGTTTCTACTTGTGTACTATTGTTTGTACAGATGAACGTGGTACCTTCAGGTGTTTGTAAATTGCTTCCAAGGATGAACCAGACTTGTGAAGGTCTACTGTCTTTTGATTTTCCCATGATGTGAAGCAAAGAGGCACTGAGTTTGAAAGTAGGCCACAGGTACACCTCAAATTTACTCAAATTATGTCAATTAGCCTATCAGAAGCTTCTAAAGCCATGAAATAATTTTTTGGAATTTTCCAAGCTGTTTAAAGGCACAGTCAACTTAGTGTATGTAAATATCTGACCCACTGGAATTGTGAATTGTGAATTATAAGTGAAATAATCTGTCTGTAAACAATTGTAGGAAAAATGACTTGTGTCATGCACAAAGTAGATGTCCTAACCGAGTTGCCAAAATTATAGTATGCTAACAAGAAATTTGTGGAGTGGTTGAAAAAAAAGTTTTAATGACTCCAACCTAAGTGTATGTAAACCTGCGACTTCAACTGTAGATTTTCAACTAATAGCTGTTTCAGTTTCAACTTTACACTGAGCGTCAATGTTAAAAAAGAGAATATTTGACATGTATCTTTTCTTTACCCTGACAGTCACAATGGGGCCTTTGGAGGGATTGCAGTAGATATAGAGACAGATCCACCAACAACAGGCAAGGGAATACAAGTGAGAGACCCAGAGGTGTGATTCCTGTCCTCTTGCTCGGTAATACCTCAGAGCTCCCACCGGGCTCTCCATCTGGAGGTGTCATAGCCAGCAATGGAGGAGTCAGTACCATGGAGACAGATGTTAGACCAGGGAGATGGAGGATGTTTTTTTTTTACCAGCCTGTCACTGTGGCACTACAACTCTAACTGGAAAATATAGAGCAAGCAGGGCCAGGGATTTAACCAGGGGAGAACGACTGCCCCACCTCATTGAAGCCACGGACATTCAAGGCAGACCGGTGTAATGCAGGCATTCTTAGCAGAAAACCGGATCCCACAAAAATCCCCCAATATTCATGGTCAATCTTCATGTAAGTAAGAAAATGTTACGAAGACAATCATGGCACCAATAATTGCTTTTAATACAACAAATAAAGATCTATTTGCCCCCTTTCTGATTTCCTCTATTTTTGCATATTTTTGACACTGAACGTTATCAGACCTTCAACCAAAACCTAATATTATATAAAGGGAACCTGAGTGAATAATAATCATTGTTATAGAACACACAATGACCCTGTGTGAAAAAGTAATTGCCACCTTACATTCTATAACGGGTTGTGCCACCTTTAGCTGCGATGACTGCAACCAAACACTTCCTGTAGTTGTTGATCAGTCTCTCATATCTCTGTGGAGCAATTTTGTCCCACTCTTCCATGCAGAACTGCTTTAACTCAGTGTAATTTGTTGGTTTTCGAGCATAAACTGCTCCTTCCAGGTCCTGCTACAACAACATCTCAATCAGGTTTAGGTCTGGACTTCGACTAGGCCATTCCAGAACTTTACATTTGTTGGTTTTCCGCCATTCTGATGGAGACTTGCTTGTGTGTTTTGGATAATTATCTTGCTGCATGACCCAGCTGTGCTTCAGCTTCAGTTTCAGCTCATGGCCAGATGGCCTGACATTCTCCTTTAGAATTTTCTGATACATGAGCAGCATTCAGGGATCTTTCAATAATGGCAAGTCGTCCAGTTCCTGAGGCAGCAAAGCATCCCCAAACTATCACACTACCACCACCATGCTTAATCGTTGTTATCAGGTTCTTACTGTGGAATGCAGTGTTTGGTTTTCGCTAGACATAACCGGACCTATGTCTTCCAGGACCTCTATACCAGGCCACCCAAGTCATAGACTGTTCTCAACATGGCAAGCGATACTGGAGTGCCAAGTCGGGGAACAAAATGCCCCTAAACAGCTTCTACCCCCAAGCCATAAGACTTCTGAACAGTTAATCAAATGGCTATCCAGACTATTAACATTTTCCCCCTTCATTATTATATATTTTTTTGCGTAATATACTATGCTTCTCGGAGTCAAATCAAATCAAATCAAATGTTATTAGTCACATGTGCCAAATACAACAGGTGTAGACCGTACAGTGAAATGCTTACTTACGAGCCCCTAACCAACAGTGCAGTTAAAAAAAATACAGAAAAGAATAAGAGATAAAAGTAACAAGTAATTAAAGAGCAGCAGTAAAAAAATTACAATATATACGGGGGGCCGGTACAGAGTCAATGTGCGGGGGGCACTGGTTAGTTGAGGTAGTATGTACATGTACAGTTGACGTCGGAAGTTTACATACACTTAGGTTGGAGTCATTAAAACTCGTTTTTCAACCACTCCACTCATTTCTTGTTAACAAACTATAGTTTTGGCAAGTCGGTTAGGACGTCTACTTTGTGCATGACACAAGTAATTTGTGTGGGGGGGGGTGCCGGTACAGAGTCAATGTGCGGGGGCACTGGTTAATTGAGGTAGTATGTACATGTACAGTTGAAGTCGGAAGTTTACATACACTCCACACATTTCTTATTAACAAACTATAGTTTTGGCAAGTCGGTTAGGACGTCTACTTTGTGCATGACACAAGTAATTTTCCAAACAATTATTTACAGACAGATTATTTCACTTATAATTCACAATCACAATTCCAGTGGGTCAGAAGTTGACATACACTAAGTTGACTGTGCCTTTAAACAGCTTGGGAAATTCCAGAAACGGATGTCATGGCTTTAGAAGCTTCTGACAGGCTAATTGCATATTTTGAGTCAATTGGAGGTGTACCTGTGGATGTATTTCAAGGCCTACCTTCAAACTCATTGCTTCTTTGCTTTACATCATGGGAAAATCAAAAGAAATCAGCCAGGACATCAGAAAATAAATTGTAGACCTCCACAAGTCTGGTTCATCCTTGGGAGCAATTTCCAAATGCCTGAATGTACCACGTTCATCTGTACAAACAATCATAAGCAAGTATAAACACCATGGGTCCATGTATCCGTCATACCGCTCAGGAAGGAGACGCGTTCTGTCTCCTAGAGATTAACTTACTTTGATGCAAAAAGTGCAAATCAATCCCAGAACAACATCAAAGGACCTTGTGAAGATGCTGGATGAAACAGGTACAAAAGTATCTATATCCACAGTAAAACGAGTCCTATATCGACATAACCTGAAAGGCCGCTAAGCAAGGAAGAAGCCACTGCTCCAAAACCACCATAAAAAAGCCAGACTATGGTTTGCAACTGCACATGGGGAGAAATATTGTACTTTTTGGAGAAATGTCCTCTGGTCTGATGAAGCAAAAATAGAACTGTTTGGCCATAATGACCATTGTTATGTTTGGAGGAAAAAGGGGGAGGCTTGCAAGCCGAAGAACACCATCCCAACCGTGAAGCATGGGGCCAGCAGCATCATGTTGTAGGGGTGCACTTCACAAAATAGATGAGGAAGGAAAATTATGTGGATAAATTGAAGCAACATCTCAAAATATCAGTCAGGAAGTTAAAGCTTGCAAATAGTCTGGGTAGCCATTTGACTAGATGTTCAGCAGTCTTATGGCTTGGGGGTAGAAGCTATTTAGAAGCCTCTTGGACATAAACTTAGCGCTCCGGTACCGCTTGCCATGTGGTAGCAGAGAGAAAAGTCTATGACTAGGGTGGCTGGAGTCTTTGACATTTGTTATGGCCTTCCTCTGACACCTCCTGGTATATAGGTCCTGGATGGCATGAAGCTTGGCCCCAGTGATGTAGTGGGCCGTTCGCAGTACCCTCTGTAGGTTGGAAGACGAGCAGTTACCCTACCAGGCAGTGATGCAAGCAGACAGGATGCTCTCAATGGTGCAGCTGTAGAACCTTTTGAGGATCTGAGAACCCATGCCAAATCTTTTCTGTTTTGGCATGCCCGCTTCACGACTGTCATGGTGTGTTTGGACCATGTTAGTTTGTTGGTGATGTGGACATCAAGGAACTTGAATCTCTCAACCTGCTCCACTGCAGCCCCGTCAATGAGAATGGGGGCGTGCTCGGTCCTCCTTTTCTTGTAGTCCACAATCATCTCCTTGTCTTGATCACGTTGAGGGATAGGTTGTTGTCCTGGCACCACACGGCCTGGTCTCTGACCTCCTCCCTATAGGCTGTCTCATTGTTGTCGGTGATCACGCCTTCCACTGTTGTGTCATCGGCAAATGTAATGATGGTGTTGGAGTCGTTTCTGCCCTGCAGTCATGAGTGAACAGGGAGTATAGGAGGGGGCTGAGCACGCACCCCTGAGGGGCCCCTTTATTAAGGATCAGCGTGGCGAATGTGTTGTTACCTACCTTTACCACCTGGGGGCGGCCCGTCAGGAAGTACAGGATCCAGTTGCAGAGGGAGGTGTTTAGCCCCAGGGTCCTTAGCTTACTGATGAGCTTTGAGGGCACTATGGTGTTGAACGCTGAGCTGTAGTCAATGAATAGCATTCTCACATAAGTGTTCCTTTTGTCCAGGTGGGAAAGGGCAGTGTGGAGTGCAATAGAGACTGGCTACAGACGTTCATGGCTACAGACGTGAGTGCTACGGGTCGGTAGTGATTTAGGCAGGTTACCTTAGTATTCCTGGGCACAGGCACTATGGTGGTCTCCTTAAACATGTTGGTATTACAGACTTGGACAAGGAGATGTTGAAAATGTCAGTGAAGACACTTGCTAGTTGTTCAGCGAATGCTCGCAGTACACATCCTGTTAATCCGTCTGGTCCTGCGGCCTTGTGAATGTTGACATGTCTAAAGGTCTTACTCACATCGGCTGAGGAGAGCGTGATCACACAGTCTTCCGGTACAGCTGGTGCTCTCATGCATGTTTCATTGTTATTTACCTCGAAGTGAGCATAGAAGTAGTTTAGCTCGTCAGGTAGGCTCCTGTCACTGGTCAGCTCTCGGCTGTGCTTCCCATTGTAGTCTGTAATGGTTTGCAGGCCCTGCCACATCCGACGAGCGTCAGACGAGCGTACTACTGGTGTAGTACGACTCGATCTTAGTCCTGTATTGACGCTTTGCCTGTTTGATTGTTCGTCGCAGGGCATAGCGGGATTTCTTATAAGCTTCCGGGTTAGGGTCCCGCTCCTTGAATGCGGCAGCTCTAGCCTTTAGCTCAGTGTGGATGTTGACTGTAATCCATGGCTTCTGGTTGGGGTATGTACTTACGGTCACTGTGGGGACGACGTCATCGATGCACTTATTGATGAAGCCAATGACAGATGTGGTGTACTCCTCGGTGCCATTGGAGGAATCAGAGAACATATTCCAGTCTGCGCTAGCAAAACAATCCTGTAGCTTAGCATCTGCTTCACCTGACCACTTTTTTTTATAAATCTAGTCACTGGTGCTTCCTGCTTTCATTTTAGCTTGTATTCAGGAATCAGGAGGATGGAATTATGTTCAGATTTGCCAAATAAAGGGCGAGGGAGAGCTTTGTATGCATCTCTTTGTAAGGAGTATAGGTGGTCCAGAGTTCTTTTCCTTCTGGTTGCACATTTAACATGCTGATAGAAATTTGGTAAAACTGATTTAAGTTTCCCTGCATTAAAGTCACCTGTTACTAGGAGCGCTGCCTCTAGGTGAGCGTTTTCTTGTTTGCTTATGGCGGAATACAGCTCATTCAATGCTATCTTAGTGCCAGCCTCTGACTGTGGTGGTATGTAAACAGCTGCAAAGAATATAGATGAAAACTTTCTCGGCAGGTAGTGTGGTCTGCAGCTGTTATTTACAAAAATACATAGACCACCGCCCCTTGTCTTACCAGACGCCACTGTTCTATCCTGCCGGTACATCATATAACCAGCCAGCTGTATGTTGATATTGTCGTCGTTCAGCCACGACTCCGTGAAGCATAAGATGTTACAGTTTTTAATGTCCCGTTGGTAGTTTATTCTCCCCAGTAACTCGTCCAGTTAATTGTCCAAATATTGCATGTTTGCTAGCAGAATTGAGGGGAAGTGGGGGTTTATTCGATCACCTCCGACTTCTCAGACGGCAGCCCGCTCTCCAGCCTCTCTTTCTCCGCCTCCTCTTCATGCAGATCACTGGGGTCGGTGCCTGTTCCCGAGAGAGCCGTATATCCTCCGCCTTGGGCTCGTCAGAGTCATGAAAGAAGAAAATGAGTTACAAACAGATAAGTTACAAACAACACAGATAAACTAACAAAAAAAACAATCGGTTGGGGGCACGTAAAACGTCTGTCTTCTGCTCCGGTGCCATCTTACTATGTCCTGGCTGAACAAGGACGTGGATAATATACATCTAGCTGTTTTTTCTATACTAAGGAAGTCTCAAGGTTCTGCTCGCCTGAGTTAGAATACATGTGTCTGTAGATCACACTATTTCCCAAGATAATTTTAATCTATAATCTTTGTAGCTGCCTTTTTACCGTCCCAAACCGACGCTGGAACTAAGTCTGCCCTGAATGAGAAGTATAGGGCCATAAGCAAACAGGAAAATGGTCATCCAGAGGCTGCACTCCTAGTGGCCGGTTTTACCTCCTTTCTACCAGCATGTCACCTGTGCAACTAGAGGCTAAACAACTCTAGATCACCTTTACTTGACACACAGAGACACATACAAAGCTCTCCTTCACCCTCCATTTGGCAAATCTGACCATAAACTCTTGATTCCAGTTTAAAAGCAAAAACTCAAACAGGAAGTACCAGTAACGTGCTCAATACGGAAGTGGTCCGATGAAGTGGATGCTAAGCTACAGGACTCTTTCTCTAGCACAGAACTGGAATATGTTCCGCGATTCATGCGATGGCATTGAGGAGTTTATCCATATCAGTCACAGGCGACCTCGTCCCTACAGTGACTGTACATACATACCAGAAGCCATGGATTACAGGCCAAATCCGCACTGAGCTAAAGGCTTTAAAGGAGTGAGACAGTAATCCGGATACTTATAAGAAATCCCGCAACGCCCTCCTACGAACCATAAAACAGGCAAAAGCGTCAATGCAGGACTAAGACAACAACCTCTCCCTCAACGTGAGCAAGTCAAAGGAGCTGATTGTGGACTATAGGAGAAAGAGAGCCGAGCACGCCCCCATTCACATCGTGCACCTTTGACAGCATCTTGACTGGCTGTATCACCGTTGGGTATGGCAACTCCCTGGGGGCGAGCTTCGTGCCATCCAGGACCTCTATACCAGGCGGTGTCAGAGCAAGTCCCTAAAAATTGTCAAGGACTCCAGCTACCCAAGTCATGGACTTTTCTCTCTGCTATCGCATGGCAAGCGGTACCGGAGCACCAAGTCTGGGACCAAAATGCTCCTTAACATCTTCTACCCCCAAGCCATAAGACTGCTGAACAGTTAATCAAATGGCATTGAGCCCCTTATTTTATTTGTTTTTATTCTTATTTTTTGCACTGACTCTCTTGCACAGGCTCGATGTACACTCACTGGAATCTAACCACAGACTCACACTTACTATACTGACACTCCGACACACGCAGACACACATTCCTTCACACTCTTAACATACGCTACTGCTACTCTCTGTTTGTTTTCTATGCATAGTCACTTTACCCCAACCTACATGTACATACCCTATATATACAGAAGTATGTGGACACCCCTTCAAATTAGTAGATTTGGCTATTTCAGCCACACCCGTTGCTGACAGGTGTATAAAATCGAGCACAGTCTCCATAGACAAATATTGGGAAAAGATTTGTTAAATGAAAATTACTTGGAGCTGATTTCCTGATGTTTTTCCAGTGTTTTTATGTCCAACAATATATCAATATTTATATCAATATTTTAAATATATATATTTATTTTCTTTGTATTTTTTTGTTGGGGACCAAATAAAACCACCCGTGGACCAAATTCATCCTGTGGGCCGCCAGTTGGGGAACCCTGCCATAAGCTATAGCAGGTATTCCCAAACGCTCCATCGTGGGTACGCCAAATAAAAATGTGATTCACATTTTTTTTAAATAAATAAAATACAAATATTTGATTAAAAAAAATAAAAAATCTTCACATTTTCAAACAGATGTTTTTTTCTCGCCTAAATGATCTGAATCTAGGATTACAGGGACTCTCCACAACTATATTCAATATGCAGGACAAAACTGAGGCTATGATTAAGAAGTTGGAGCTCTTCTCTGTCTGCATTAACAAGGACAGCACACAGGTATCTTCATCATTGTATGATTTTGTGTGTGCAAATGAACTCAAGCTTACGGACAATGTCAAATGTGATATAGCGAAGCACTTGAGTGTGCAATTATGCAGGTACTTTCTCAAAACGGACGACACAAACAACTGGATACGTTGTCCCTTTCATGCCCTGCCTCCAGTCCACTTACCAATATCTGAGCAAGTGAGCCTCATCGAAATTACAACAAGCAGTTCTGTGAAAATTGAATTTAGTCAGAAGCTACTGCCAGATTTCTGGATAGGGCTGCGCTCAGTTTCTTGCCTTGGTAAATCGCGCTGTTAAGACACTGATACCCTTTGCAACCACGTACCTATGTGAGAGTGGATTCTCGGCCCTCACTAGCATGAAAACTACATACAGGCACAGGCTGTCTGTGGAAAATGATTTAAGACTGAGACTCTCTCCAATACAACCCAACATTGCAGAGTTATGTGCATCCTTTCAAGCACACCTTTCTCATTAACCTGTGGTAAGGTATTCACATTTTTTGTTGAACAAATAAGTTTTTATATGTAAGATGGCAAAATAAAGAGCAACATTATTGATTATTATTATATTATAATTTGTGCCCTGGTCCTATAAGAGCTCTTTGTCACTTCCCACGAGCCGGGTTGTAACAAAAACTCACCCTCATTCTTATGTTTAATAAATGTATTGTATAGTGTGTGTGTGGCAGGCTTACAATGATGGCAAAAAACAACATTTGAGAGTGTGCTGACCCTGGTGCTAGAGGGGGTACACAACTGGAGGTTGAATGTTTGAAAGGGTACGGGACTGTAAAAAGTTTCGGAACCACTGAGTTATAGCATGAATGCCAGCAGAAACATAAAGACAGACGCAAAGCAACAAACCAACGTTTTGCAATATTTTGAACATCCTTATTTCTTCATGCTAACATTTTCTGAGGCAGATGAACAGTGAGCCCCATGCTGGTTGCAGCTGTTGCACGCTCTTTTACAAGTTGAATGCTTGGCTCACTACATTGGCCTTTGGTTCCACTGTGGCATTTCATTTCAAACCATGTGTTTGATGTATTTGATACCATTCCACCCATTCCGCTCCAGCCTTTACCATGAGCCTGTTCTCCCCAATTATTAAGGTGCCACCAACCTCCTGTGCTCTGCAGGGACACCAACCATCAAGGCAGGGACAGCAGGCATGAACTGGATACATTATTCATGGGTTAGGGGGTTGGGGATTTCATGGGCAGCACAGAGGTCACTTTTTGTTGATGATCAAAGCAGAAATCAGGGTGGCATCCTAAACATTTTAGAACCAGGATAAAATATCTTTACAGGTGTTCAGTAGGCCTCAAAGAAAATGGCACACGTTTCCTGCTTCTGCATGATTCCTAGGTATCTCCAAAACCTTCCCTCTCCTTGAGAGGCTCTTTTCTATCTGGATCCCTAAGCCAACTTGCAGGCCAACCCTCCAAAGTCCTCCAGCAACTGCATCCATTCTCTACCCTATAAGCCGGCTAACCAGGGGGGACAAGTGGCTAGGCCAGGGTTAACTTCTTGATACTTGCTAGAATAGCCTCCAGGATCCAAATGACCACCTTAATAGTTGGTGTCTGTCAGTTCACCATGGCTGTTTGGCGTAAGAAAAACAGGAGTTGCAGAAAAGCAGAGTAACGAAGCAGCACTATGGAGGGGTGGTGAAACAAGACGGTTGTAACCATGGCAGGTTGAGTAGAATAAGGTTAAAGTGCTGTCACAGAAAACCTACCCTCATTTACCCGCAGTGCCTCTTTGCATACATTTATTAATCAGCTGTATTGTTCCAAATGGAGACAGGAGAGCTCGATCAGCGTCGCGTCACATGGTTCAAAGTAGCCAATTCGATGCTGCCAGGAGGGTGAGAAATGGGTGTGTTTGTATTCTAATTACCTAGACAGAGAGAAGCCACGATATGCAGGATCAGAAGCAGCTACACACTCCTAGTGTCCTCCCTGTCTCTCATTCCACTATCAGTACTCCTGTGCACAAATTTTTTTTGACTGAAGCTAACTGTTCCGGGTGGAAATAGCACAGATTATTATTTTCTCAATGCCTCAAGGGACAATGTCTGAACAGTGAAGCATTTGAGAGGTGGGGAATTGTTCAGTAAAATACAATGTTCTCCAGCACAGCACACACTGTGGTAAATCAAGTCATGCAAAGACAAAAACACCATGGTTTGGAATATGGTTTGGCATTAGTTTCTTTAGGTCTTAGTTTGTAAAAGTGACTGACTCACTGAATGCATGCAGGTTCTCTAGAACTTGAGTAAGTGCTATACCTGACTTTGGCGTTCTCTAGCTATCATCACATTTGACCTTCCAAGACCAAATCCCACCCCTCTCCTCTCTCTCATATTTTTTACTATAGGGTGGGAGAGGAATACAATGATTTCCCAGGAAATCCCTAAAGCAAACTACCTCTTCATTTCCTTTAGTAATTTAAACATTTACAGACTCTTAAGAATCAACCCAAAAGTTGTGAAGTGGAGGGGGGCTCAGGTCTTCCCTCAGGTTTCTCCTGATTCTCCCTCCTGGCTATATCAGATCAGAGAGACCCACTGTCCTTCCCTCACTGCAATGTAAATGGAAAGGAACACACAGATAAAGAGGCCTGATACTAAAGATGAAAGGGAAAAAGACAGGAGGAGTTGTGCCTGGCCATGCAGTCGTGGGAAAACAGGGAGTACAGGAGGGGACTGAGCACGCACCCCTGAGGGGCTCCAGTGTTGAGGATCAGCGTGGCAGATGTGTTGCTATCTACCCTCACCACCTGGGGGCGGCCCATCAGGAAGTCCAGGGTCCAGTTGCAGAGGTAAGTGTTTAGTCCCAGGAATTTTATAATATCTGTACATTATAGGAACACCTGTAATTACAAAAGTACAATGATTAATGTTTTGCTTGAGATTAAGAATCAGTGTTAGAGACTTTGCAAGTACATGAAGAGGTCAACTGTACAAAAGTCGGATGTCTGTGTGTTGAAACTATACTTTCAGTTCCTGTTGATACTATGTTCCAGTCTTACCTCTGCTAGCACATGATAGCAATAGGAGAAAGAAGGATTGGGAAACTAACTGCAAATAATAATAAACTGAACTCCACCTAGCAGAGACATCTTTGTATTAGCAACTATTAATTATGAGCTTATATGGTATTAAAGTTAAGGGACATCACCCTGGGCGGGGTGAACCTCAGTAGGAGATAAAAAGGAAGAACACCATCTTTTGTACTGTGTGTTACTTGCAAACTACTGTAAGTGTAAACTCCAGGTTGCAGTCTGGCTTGCAATCCTTATTAAACAAACTAACCTCTGATCAAATAAGTTTCCTGTGGTCACTTGTGTGCACATAGGGCGGAATTCCCTTACAATCCTTAGCTTAGTGATGAGCTTTGAGTGCACTATGGTTTTGAACATTGAGCTGGAGTCATTGAATAGCATTCTCACGTAGGTGTTCATTTTGTCCAGGTGGGAAAGGGTAGCGTGGAGTGCAATAGAGATTGCATCATCTGTGGATCTGTTTGAGTGGTATGCAAATTGGAGTGGGTCTAGGGTTTCTGGGATAATGGTGTTAATGTGAGCCATTACCAGCCTTTCAAAGCACTTCATGGCTATGGACGTGAGTGCTATGGGTCTGTAGTCATTTAGGCAGGTTACCTTAGTGCTCTTTGGCACAGGGACTATGGTGGTCTACTTGGAACATGTTGGTATTACAGACTCAATCAGGGATATATTGAAAATGTCAAAGTAGACCACCATAGTCCCTGTGCCAAAGAGCACTAAGGTAACCTGCCTAAATGGTCAGCACGTGCCCGGAGCACACGTCCTGGTAATCCGTCTGGCCCTGCGGCCTTGTGAATGTTGACCTGTTTTAAGGTCTTACTCACATCAGCTACGGAGAGCGTGATCACACAGTCGTCCGGAACACTGCATGCCTCAGTGTTGCTTGCCTCGAAGTGAGCATAGAAGTGATTTAGCTCGTCTGGTAGGCTTGTGTCACTGGGCAGCTCGCGGCTCGCAGGTCACAGCTCCACCCTTTAGCTCAGTGCCAATGTTGCCTGTAATTCATGGAAAACCAACAGGTTAATGACAGGTCAATGAGAGATGAATAGGCAGAGGTCAGCAGACAGACATGAAACTGTGGTAAAGGCCTTAATAGTCTTCAAATGTAGATTATATGATTTATTTGTTGTAATCAAAATGCAATTCTCTCTCAGCAGACCTATAGCTGTTATGGTAGTTAAATGAAAAGTTGGGGGATGTCTAATCAACAAATTGTGAATGGGATAATATCTCAATAATATGATGACCTCACCAAGCATAACTAGCCCTTCCAGAGATGCAACCTCTCTTATCATCACTCGGTGCCTGGGTTTACCTCCACTGTACCCTCACCCCACCATACCCCTGTCTGTACATTATGCCCTGAATCTATTATACCACGCCCAGAAATCTGCTCCTTTTATTCTCTGTCCCCAACGCACTAGACGACCAGTTTTGATAGCCTTTTAGCAGTACCCTCATCCTACTCGTCCTCTGTTCCTCGGGTGATGTGGAGGTTAACCCAGGCCCTGCGTGTCCCCAGGCACTCTCATTTGTTGACTTCTGTAGCCAAAAAAGCCTTTGTTTCATGCATGTTAACATCAGAAGCCTCCTCCCTAAGTTTGTTTTACTCACTGCTTTAGCACACTCCGCCAACCTTGCCGTGTCTGAATCCTGGCTAAGGAAGGCCACCAAAAATTCTGAGATTTCCATCCCCAACTATAACATTTTCTGTCAAGGAGTTGCAATCTACTGCAGAGATAGCCTGCAAAGTTCTGTCATACTTTCCTGGTCTATGCCCAAACAGTTCGAGCTTCTAATTTTAAAAATTAATCTCTCCAGAAATAAGTCTCTCACTGTTGCCGCCTGTTATAGACCCCCCTCAGCTCCCAGCTGTGCCCTGGACACCATATGTGAAATGATTGCACCCCATCTATCTTCAGAGTTCGTTCTGCTAGGTGACCTAAACTGGGATATGCTTAACACCCCGGCAGTCCTATAATCTTAAACCCTCAATCTCACACAAATTATCAAGGAACCCACCAGGTGCAACCCTAAATCTGTAAACATGGGCATCCTCATATATATTATCCTGACCAACTCGCCCTCCAAATACAATCAGGATCTCAGCGATCACTGCCTCATTGCCTCCATCCGCTATGGGTCCACGGTCAAACGACCACCCCTCATCACTGTCAAACGCTCCCTAAAACACTTCTGCGAGCAGGCCTTTCTAATCGACCTGGCCCAGGTATCCTGGAAGAATATTGACCTCATCCCGTCAGTCGAGGATGCCTGGTCGTTCTTTAAAAATAATTAAATTTTAAATAAGCATGCCCCTTTTTCCTCCTGGCTTCCCCAACCCCGGCCAACAGCCCCGCAACCCCCGCAGCTACTTTGCCAAAGCCTCCCCAGCTTCTCCTTCACCCAAATCCAGATAGCAGGTGTTCGGAAAGAGCTGAAAAACCTGGATCCGTACAAGTCTAGCTGGGCTAGACAATCTGGACCCTCTCTTTCTAAAATTATCCACCGCCATTGTTGCAACCCCTATTACCAGTCTGTTCAACTTCACTTTCGTATTGTCCGAGATCCCTAAAGATTGGAAAGCTGCCGCGGTCATCTGCCTCTTCAAAGGGGGTGACACTCTAGACACAACCTGTATCCATCCTGCCCTGCCTTTCTAAAGTCTTCGAAAGCCCAGTTAATAAACAGATCACTGACCATTTCGAATCCCACTGTACCGTCTCCGCTGTGCAATCCGGTTTTCAAGCTGGTCATGGGTGCACCTCAGCCACGCTCAAGGTACTAAACGATATCATAACCGCCATCGATAAAAGACAGTACTGTGCAGCTGTCTTCATCGACCTGGCCAAGGCTTTCGACTCTGTCAATCACAGACTCAACAGCCTTCGTTTCTCAAATGACTGCCTCGCCTGGTTCACCAACTA
The DNA here is from genome assembly GCF_034236695.1 of Oncorhynchus nerka. NCBI lineage: Eukaryota > Metazoa > Chordata > Actinopteri > Salmoniformes > Salmonidae > Oncorhynchus > Oncorhynchus nerka. The sequence continues at coordinate 602,851 of NC_088411.1, forward strand.
CTTCTCAGAGTTCAGTGTGTCAAATCGGAGGGCTTGTTGTCCGGACTTCTGGCAGTCTCTATGGGGTACCAAAGGGTTCAATTCTCGGGCCGACTCATTTCTCTGTATATATCAACGATGTCTCTCTTGCTGCGGGTGATTCCCCGATCCACCTCTACGCAGACGACACCATTCTGTATACATCTGGCCCTTCTTTGGACTCTGTGTTAACTAACCTCCAAATGAGCTTCAATGCCATACACCACTCCTTCCGTGGCTTCCAACTGCTCTTAAACGCTAGTGAAACCAAATGCATGCTTTTCAACTGCTCGCTGCCCGCACCCGCCCACCTGACTAGCATTACTACTCTGGACGGTTCTGACTTAGAATATGTGGACAACTGCAAATACCTAGGTGTCTGGCTAGACTGTAAACTCTCCTTCCAGACTCATATTAAACATCGCCAATCCAAAATGAAAACTAGAATCGGCTTCCTATTTCGCAAAACAAAGCCTCCTTCACTCACGCTGCCAAACATACCTTCGTAAAACTGACTATCCTACCGATCTGTCACGTTCTGACCTTAGTTTCTTTGTTATGTCTTTGTTTTAGTTTGGTCAGGGTGTGAGTTGGGGTGGGTAGTCTATGTTCTTTTTTCTATGTTGTGTTTATGTGTTTGGCCTGGTATGGTTCTCAATCAGAGGCAGGTGTCGTTCGTTGTCTCTGATTGAGAATCATACTTAGGTAGCCTTTTCCCACCTGTGTTTTGTGGGTGATTATTTTTCCGTGTTAGTGTTTGTTCCATACGGGACTGTGTCGGTTTTCATTTATTTCTCTTGTTCCTTTTGTTTTTCTGTGTCCAGTGATTTTCCATTAAAATATATTATGGACGGGGCCTCCCGGGTGGCGTAGTGGTCCAGGGCACTGCATCGCAGCGCTAGCTGTGCTACCAGAGACTCTGGGTTCGCGCCCAGGCTCTGTCGCAGCCGTACGCGACCGGGAGGTCCGTGGGGCGACGTACAATTGGCCTAGCGTCGTCCGGGTTAGGGGGGGTTTGGCCGGTAGGGATATCCTTGTCTGATCGCGCACTAGCGACTCCTGTGGCGGGCTGGGTGCAGTGCGCGCTAACAAAGGTAGCCAGGTGCACGGTGTTTCCTCCGACACATTGGTGTGGCTGGCTTCCGGGTTGGAGGCGGCAACCAAGCAGTGCTTTCGACCTTCGTCTCTCCCGAGCCTGTACGGGAGTTGTAGCGATGAGACAATTGGAAATTGGGAAGAAAAGGGGGTAAAATATATATATATATATATATTATAGACACTTACCACGCTTTCTCCTTCACCAGACGAAAACCGTTACAGAATCACCCACCAAACAAGGACCAAGCAGCGTGGTAAGGAGCAGAGCTATCTGGAGGAGGTGACAACATGGGACGAAATAGAGAGGTGGTCTGTCGACCCAGGGAGAGTGCCGGAGCCCGCCTGGGATTCTCTGGAGCAGTGCGAGGAGGGTTACAGGAGAATGTAGTTGGCAACATGAACACGGCAGCGCAACAGGGACAAGAGGCAGCCCCAAAAATGTCTTTGGGGGGTGGCACACGGGGAGTGGGGCTAAGTCAGGTTGGAGACCTGAGCCAACTCCCCGTGCTTACCGAGGAGAGAGGTGGACCGGGCAGGCACCATTTTATGCCATGAGGTGCACGGTGTCCCCAGTGTGCAGGCATAGCCCAGGGCGCTACATCACATCGCCTCGTATCGGCCGGGCTAGAGTGGGCATTGAGCCAGGTGCTATGAAGCCGGCTCAGCGCATCTGGTGTCCAGTCCGTCTCCTCGGCCCGGGGTATATGGCACCAGCCCTACGCACGGTGTCCCCGGTTCGCCAGCACAGCCCAGTGCGGTATGTTCCACCCCGCCGCACTGGCAAGGCTACGGAGGGTATCCAGCCAGGACAGGTTGTGCAGGCTCGGTGCTCGAGACCTCATGTACGCCTCCACGGTCCGGTCCCTCCGGTGCCTCCTCCACGCACCAGGCCTCCGGTGGCAGCCCCACGCACCAGGCTGTCTCTCCGTCTCCTACCTCCTGTGCAGCGCTGCCAGAGTCTCCCTCCTGTCCAGCGCTGCCAGAGTCTCCCTCCTGTCCAGCGCTGCCCGAGTTTCCCTCCTGTCCAACGCTGCCCGAGTTTCCCTACTGTCCAGCGCGGCCAGAGTCAGTCAGTAGCTGCCAGAGCCGCCCGTCAGTCAGGAGCCGCCCTTACACCGGTGCTGCCGGAATCGCCCTTCACTCCGGAGCTGCTGGAATCGCCCTTCACTCCAGCGCTGCCGGAGTCTCCCGCCTGTCCGGTGCTGCCGGAATCTCCTGTCCATTCGGGACCCGCGGCAAGGGTCCCCAGTCCGAGGTCGGCGGCGAGGGTCGCCCCTCCCAAGGCGCCACTTAAATGGGCCGAGACTATGGTGGAGTGGGGTCCACGTCCCGCGCCAGAGCCGCCACCGCGGACAGACGCCCACCCAGACCCTCCCCTATAGGTTCAGGTTTTGTGGCCGGAGTCCGCACCTTTGGGGGAGGGTACTGTCACGTTCTTCCCTTAGTTCCTTTGTTATGTCTTTGTTTTAGTTTGGTCAGGGCGTGATTTGGGGTGTGTAGTCTATGTTCTTTTTTCTATGTTGTCTTTGTGTTTGGCCTGGTATGGTTCTCAATCAGAGGCAGGTGTCGTTCGTTGTCTCTGATTGAGAATCATACTTAGGTAGCCTTTTCCCACCTGTGTTTTGTGGGTGATTATTTTTCTGTGTCAGTGTTTGTTCTATACGGGACTATGTCGGTTTTCATTTATTTCTCTTGTTCCTTTTGTTTTTCTGTGTCCAGTGATATTTCATTAAAATATATTATGGACACTTACCACACTGCGTTTTGGTGCTCTTCTCCTTCACCAGACGAAAACCGTTACACGATCCTCGACTTCGGCGATGTAATTTACAAAATAGCTTCCAATACTCTACTCAGCAAACTGGATGCAGTCTATCACAGTGCCATCCGTTTTGCCACCAAAGCCCCTTATACCACCCACCACTGCGACCTGTATGCTCTAGTCAGCTGGTCCTCGCTACATATTCGTCGCCAGACCCACTGGCTCCAGGTCATCTATAAGTCTATGCTAGGTACAGCTCCACCTTATCTCAGCTCACTGGTCATGCGCTCCAACAGGTATATCTCACTGGTCGTCCCCAAAGCCAACTCATCGTTTGGCCTCCTTTCCTTCCAGTTCTCTGCTGCCAATGACTGGAACGAATTGCAAAAATAGCTGAAACTGGAGACTTATATTTCCCTCACTAACTTTAACCAGTTGCGACGAGCAAACCCGTATCCGGGAGCGTAATCATAGCATCAAATTCATTAGCATAACGCAACAGACATAAATACCCCTATAAATATATGGTCCAATATTACACATATAAATGTTATTGCCAAACCCTGTATTGCTTCAATAAACACAAGAAAACACATGTTATAGCCTAACTTACAATAGGTGTAACTTCAAAACTGACTTTGAAAATTGAAAATAAGTGGGTCAAGATGAAGGATCAAAGGCCTACAGTTGCTTAGTTGCCTGACGACTCATCCTGAATTTAATTCCGCTGCTATATCGATCGCTCCATACATCGTGGAGAATGATTATTATTAATAGTAGATGGTCATTTTTCATGATGAAAGATTGTATTGTATGCATGATGAAAGATTGTATTGATGATAGATTGTATGCTTCATCTCTTTAAAATTTGCCTGAATATGTGAAAGTTGGTTTGGCGTCTCTAGCTTGAACGGTTCAAGAGTTACTGTTACATTTACATTTACATTTAAGTCATTTAGCAGACGCTCTTATCCAGAGCGACTTACAAATTGGTGCGTTCACCTTAAGACATCCAGTGGAACAGCCACTTTACAATAGTGCATCTAAATATTTTAAGGGGGGGGTGAGAAGGATTACTTTATCCTATCCTAGGTATTCCTGAAAGAGGTGGGGTTTCAGGTGTCTCCGGAAGGTGGTGATTGACTCCGCTGTCCTGGCGTCGTGAGGGAGTTTGTTCCACCATTGGGGGGCCAGAGCAGCGAACAGTTTTGACTGGGCTGCGCGGGAACTGTACTTCCTCAGTGGTAGGGAGGCGAGCAGGCCAGAGGTGGATGAACGCAGTGCCCTTGTTTGGGTGTAGGGCCTGATCAGAGCCTGGAGGTACTGAGGTGCCGTTCCCCTCACAGCTCCGTAGGCAAGCACCATGGTCTTGTAGCGGATGCGAGCTTCAACTGGAAGCCAGTGGAGAGAGCGGAGGAGCGGGGTGACGTGAGAGAACTTGGGAAGGTTGAACACCAGACGGGCTGCGGCGTTCTGGATGAGTTGTAGGGGTTTAATGGCACAGGCAGGGAGCCCAGCCAACAGCGAGTTGCAGTAATCCAGACGGGAGATGACAAGTGCCTGGATTAGGACCTGCGCTGCTTCCTGTGTGAGGCAGGGTCGTACTCTGCGGATGTTGTAGAGCATGAACCTACAAGAACGGGCCACCGCCTTGATGTTAGTTGAGAACGACAGGGTGTTGTCCAGGATCACGCCAAGGTTCTTAGCGCTCTGGGAGGAGGACACAATGGAGTTGTCAACCGTGATGGCGAGATCATGGAACGGGCAGTCCTTCCCCGGGAGGAAGAGCAGCTCCGTCTTGCCGAGGTTCAGCTTGAGGTGGTGATCCGTCATCCACACTGATATGTCTGCCAGACATGCAGAGATGCGATTCGCCACCTGGTCATCAGAAGGGGGAAAGGAGAAGATTAATTGTGTGTCGTCTGCATAGCAATGATAGGAGAGACCATGTGAGGTTATGACAGAGCCAAGTGACTTGGTGTATAGCGAGAATAGGAGAGGGCCTAGAACAGAGCCCTGGGGACGCCAGTGGTGAGAGCGCGTGGTGAGGAGACAGATTCTCGCCACGCCACCTGGTAGGAGCGACCTGTCAGGTAGGACGCAATCCAAGCGTGGGCCGCGCCGGAGATGCCCAACTCGGAGAGGGTGGAGAGGAGGATCTGATGGTTCACAGTATCGAAGGCAGCCGATAGCTCTAGAAGGATGAGAGCAGAGGAGAGAGAGTTAGCTTTAGCAGTGCGGAGGGCCTCCGTGATACAGAGAAGAGCAGTCTCAGTTGAATGACTAGTCTTGAAACCTGACTGATTTGGATCAAGAAGGTCATTCTGAGAGAGATAGCGGGAGAGCTGGCCAAGGACGGCACGTTCAAGAGTTTTGGAGAGAAAAGAAAGAAGGGATACTGGTCTGTAGTTGTTGACATCGGAGGGATCGAGTGTAGTTTTTTTCAGAAGGGGTGCAACTCTCGCTCTCTTGAAGACAGAAGGGACGTAGCCAGCGGTCAGGGATGAGTTGATGAGCGAGGTGAGGTAAGGGAGAAGGTCTCCGGAAATGGTCTGGAGAAGAGAGGAGGGAATAGGGTCAAGCGGGCAGGTTGTTGGGCGGCCGGCCGTCACAAGACGCGAGATTTCATCTGGAGAGAGAGGGGAGAAAGAGGTCAGAGCACAGGGTAGGGCAGTGTGAGCAGAACCAGCGGTGTCGTTTGACTTAGCAAACGAGGATCGGATGTCGTCGACCTTCTTTTCAAAATGGTTGACGAAGTCATCTGCAGAGAGGGAGGAGGGGGGGGGGAGGAGGATTCAGGAGGGAGGAGAAGGTGGCAAAGAGCTTCCTAGGGTTAGAGGCAGATGCTTGGACTTTAGAGTGGTAGAAAGTGTTGATGGGTTATTTCATGATAACTTATATAGCTATAGTTTAGGCCAAGGAGCAGGACCATTTTGAATAGCTACCTCTTGGGGCCGTAGGTAGCCTAGCAGTTAAGAGTGTTGGGCCAGTAACCGATAGGCTACTGGCTCGAATCCTTGAGCTGACTAGGTGAAAAACATGTTAATGTGCTGTTGTAAGTCCCTCTGGATAAGAGCATCGGTTGAGTGACAGACATTTGTAAATATGTATTCTTATGGATTTCTTTCAAAACCATGTTAATTTATGCAAATTGTAAGTGGTTATAGTTAAAAAAGTATATAGAGTCCATTCGGAAACTACTCAGACCCCTTGACTTTTTTCATATTTTGTTACATTACAGCCTTGTTCTAAAATGGATTAAATAGTTTTTTCCCCTCATCAATCTACACACAATACCCCATAATGACAAAGCAAAAACTGCTTTTTGGCTGAAACCGTGGTATATCAGATTGTATACCATGGGTATGACAAAATGTACTTTTTACTAGTTTAGTTATGTTGGTAAGCAGTTAATAATAGCAATAATACACCTTTGGGGTTTGTGGTATATGGCCAATATACCACGGCTAAGGGCTGTATCCAGGCTCTCTGCGTTGCGTCGTGCATAAGAACAGCCCTTAGCCATGGTATATTGGCCATATACCACACCTTATCGGGCCTTATTGCTTAATTAAACCTCAGTTGCTTCAACACAGCGCACCCTATCAGTCATCTAGTGTATATATAAATCATTGGATGTAGATGGGTAGCCAGGCAACTAGCCCAAAGTAGACTTTTATCATAATCTCTCCATAGCAGAGCTATATATTTATGTACTGGCTAGTTACAGTAGTGCTGATGCCCCCCTACTAGCAATATGGATTACAAACCGAAAAGGGACCTGAGGAAGCGAGTATGTTTCAGTGATCATTTTTTTGGTTGGTGTTTTCTTATAAATATAGGATAATTAACATTTGGTCGGAAGACACGTATTCAGCAATTTAGTTACTGATTTAAAAAGCTGCACTTACTTTGCCTCAATTGCGTAGTATGGCGAACATCTCTTATTTTACGGCGAGATCCAGCAGCTAGCACCCCTAATGATCATCTGACCTGTGCTGCACCAGGTGTAGATAACCTCCCCTGCAGGTAGGCCAAACAGATTGTTTCATGTCATAACCGGACATAGCGGTTTCTGGGTAAAAATGTGTTTTATTGAGCACTAGTTACCTACACATTAGCCTATAGTACAGTGTTTGGTGGAAGGATGTCCACTCAGCAGGCCTATAGTAGGCCTTAACAATGTTGAATGAGACATTCCATCGGAAACATAGACATATTTCTACATTTGATGTAGGGTAGCCTATTTACTCTGTGATAATAATCTCTGCAAGTGGCTGTCATGAGTGTAGACTTTATTATCCACGTATTTTACTCACGTGATGAGCATGCATTCATCTCAGTTAGCTAAAGAGTAGACCTGAGCAATTAAATAGAGTCAACTGTTACCAAAACATCACCAGTTATCAATAGCCTGAGTGACAGTCTTTTAGCCAAGTCTTTTAATTGTGGTCCAGAAAACAAGGTGTATCGATGATAAAAACAAAGGAGTTGGCTAAACCAGATTCTTCCACCCGTGCTACCCGGTGTCACCATATTCACTGGACTCTAATAGACATACTTGAGGTTGGATGCGTACAGCCAGGGACTTTGAATACGCTGATGTGACATATGAGATAACAACTGAAGAACACCATTCAAAGGAAGCTTTTAGTCACCTCATGCTCCGCCCCATTTGTGTAAATATGGCTTGTTATATCATATGTCACATCAGCTTATTCAAAGTTCCCTGGCTGTACGCACACACGGAAATAGTTTTGGTTTGAGAATAGTAGGGTGCAGGTGCTGTGTGAGTGTATGAATGTAGTGTGTGAGTATTCACAGGCTTTCATTTCAAGCAGTGAGCTGTTACAGTGTGACGGGTCAGGTCTACACAGATACTATAACCTTTCACCAAAGTATAGCTCTGATTTACCGTATCAAAATTAAAATTGCCTGAAAATTCTTCTGGAACTTTGAGAGAAGGATGGGGACAGTCTCTGATGACATTAGGAGGCTTTTGGAGGGTAACGTTATATATATATATATATATATATATACAGTATATATTGTTTATTTTAAGCAGTGTGGTGTAATGTACAATTATTGTCATAAAGATGTAGTACTCAATCATATACTTAGCGAGCTTTTCGATATCTTTGACATTCTTACGTATAACTAGAAACATTGTTCATAAGTGCAGTGATAGAAAAAGTACCCAATTTTCATACTTGAGTAAAAGAAAAGATACCTTAATAGAAAATGTAAAAGTAAAAGTCAACCAGCAAAATACTACTTGAGTAAAAGTCTAAAAGTATTTGGTTTTAAATATACATACGTAAGTATCAAAAGTACAAGTATAAATCATTTAAAATGTCTTATATTAAGCAAACCGGACGACACAATTATCTTGTTCTTAACATTTACAGATAGCTAGGGTCACACTGACAAAATTTACAAACTAAGCATTAGTGTTTAGTGAGTCTGCCAGATCAGAGGCAGCCGGGATGACCAGGGACGTTCTCTTGATAAGTGTGTGAATTAGGCAATTTTCCTGTCCTGCTAAACATTCAAAATATAATGAGTACTTTTGGGTGTCAGGGAAAATGTAAGGAGTAAAAAGTACATTACTTTATTTAGGAATGTAGTGGGGTGAAACGAAAAGTTGTCAAAAATATAAATAGTAAAGTAAAGTACAGACACCCAAAAAAATAACTTAAGTAGTACTTAAAAGTATTTTTACTTAAGTACTTTACACCACTGCATAAGAGGACATATTGTATAACATTGCTGCTATATGTAGGCCTACTGAGTGTTTTGAATTGTTAAAACAATGCCTGTTAACATGATGATCAAATCAAATCAAATCATTTTTTAATATTTTTTTTATTTCAAATCAAATCAAAATCATGTGCTGCAGAATTCAGTGATCTGTGTTAAAACTCATCAAACTGTCTGGGTTTATATTACACTATTATCTACAGTGGCGCTGTGAACTACTATACGTGTGCCTTACTGTATTTCACATTCTATGGTCTTTATGACAAAAGAATGTTGCAAGTTCCTTATGGTTATCCCATCATAGATTTCAATCTGATTCACCCTGTAGTGACAACTGTCAATGTTCCCAAACAGGAATACTGGCGTTTGTCATATTTGCATGTACTAGCAACCAGAGCAACCTGACTTGGCCCCTCTGACCAACATTTGCATATGTTAACGCCTTTATGTAATATTACAATGAAAGGAATAAAGAAATCTGAAGTTCAACTTGTTTTTCCTGTGTGAACATGAAAGATAACATTATTTCTGATATGCTCGTGACTTGGCATACAGTTTGTGATTAAATGTGCCGGTGGAAATGGTAACAGAAAATATCATTGCATGGTTTTGAGGCACTTAAAACGGTGTACATTTTCAGGAAGAGTTGATGCTCTAGGTAATGAGACACAAAATATCTGAATTGGCTACTTAGATTATGATGATCTTTTCTATAATGTCTTTTCAGGATTGTGATGTACAGGTTAAACATCTTTCCTCCTCTTATCAAATGTGTGACTTGCCTGACTTGTCTTTCAGACTGTGAGCTCTTTGTATCAGATATCCTACAGGACGAGAACCTCAGTAAACATGCCAGAGAAACACGGGACGTCCTGCTTAATAACTTCAGGGTGGTCCACTCCAGGTACGTGGAAGTGCTGTTCCTCCCAATTGGCCCCCTTTATCTCCCAATAAGAAACTTACATTAGATGTTCACATTTCCTGAGGCTTTTTGGATGATAGAAAATATAGATTTTAGAGTCTTGTTTGTAGCTAGGTTTCCACCCAATTGGCGACATATTTTCATATGAATATTCTAAAATCTGTAGAAAGAAAATATCCACATTTTCCAACCAGTGGTGTGTTTCCGCTAAACAAACTTGTTGAGGATAAAAATCTGTTTGTGATTATGTAGTGCACACAAAATGTACTTTTAAGCTTAAGTTTTCTTGTACCGAATAAAAATCTAAAGTTCAATGTGTTTCCATCGCATTTTCAAATCTAACGATAGTTTTGTCACAAAAACTGTTGCGTTAAATAACGAATCTACTCTGTATACTCTGGTTTTGGCACACGTACTCTAGCCAACAGCTTGCAGATACCGTCAATAGTGTGCACCTGCAGCCCGCAATTCGGTGCATTCCTGCATGTGGCCATTCCTGTATCTCATTGGTTCCTGCATGAACCCCCCTTGAGCACCCCATTGGTTCCTGTATAACATTTTTTATGTGGGTCAAAAGGGAAATAAAAGGATTAACTGAGTTATTTTGCCCCCGGCGGGAGCCGTTAGACAGTGTCCATCGCTCCAGCTGAACACCTGCCCTCACCGGTGTTAACAGAACTGAGGGAAAACAGTGCCCGACAGGCAGGGGCGAAGGATACTGTCTACCGGTTGTCCCCACTAGCACAGCAGACGGAAGGCTAGAGTGACACTGTGTACTAGCTAGCTTGCTAGTTAGCTAGCACATGGTGTCGCCCTCCCACATGCTGTGTACCAGAGTCCTCCTTAGGCCTAGCTGGCTAAGCTAGAAAACAGTGTCCTTCGCTCCCGCCTCCCAAACACCTGCCCTTTGCCGCCATTAACAGAAATACGGGAAAACAGTGGCCGACAGGCGGGGGCGAAGGACACTGTCTACCGGTGTAAGGCTAGCCAGCTACCGTTGTCGCCCCTTCTGTGAGTATTATACAACGTTATCGTGCATTAACACCACCTCTAGTGCTGGAGTCCTAAATTAAACTGACCAACAGAAGTATAAAGAGTGGTTCCTGCAGATGCAGGAATGCCCACATGCAGGAACACCCCGAATTGCAGGCTGCAATTGCACCCTACTCAATACAGTCTATATGATGAGATTATTATCAATAAGAGAGAGATTTTTTTATTTTTCCAAACGGCAGTCAAGCATTGATCATCATGTCACCAGAATCCGCCCCACTGTATTTATTGGAACGGAGCATCAAGATCACCTCATGAAGTTCATTATAAGTTATTTCATCTGTAGCCTAATAAACTGCATGGTTTCCTGAGTCGTAGTGGGAGGACCACACACACACCATATCATCTCGTGACTCCAAGTTTACTTCGATATGATGGTTATTACATCAATATTTGCGCACCTCCATTTCTCACATAATTCATCTTTAAAAAGAAAAAAAGAAGAGATCCCACCATGACAAATGAACAAATGACTTGTCCGCGTTTAAAAAATTGTACCTAAACATCCATCGCAACTTTTGTTATTATTATTATTTTTTTATGCAGTATGACTTTACTCGCATAAAAACTGTGGATGGAAATGTGGTTTGTGAAACAAAAATATGTGTGAAAGCAAGCATGAGAGGAAATTAATAGATAACTGCAATCTGAGATATCTGCACCAGATACTAACTACTCTGTGCACGTTGCACTTGTTTGCAAGAGGTTGTCTTGTGGTCTGTGAAGCAGGAAGCCAAAGTAGAGTGTTTGAAGCAATTTAAAGAACTATCAACACCCAAAAAAACTTACAACCTATTTGTGTTTAAATGAATTTGCAGTCTAAATTTAACTCATGTCCAACTTTTCTTTTGCAGAAATCCTCAGGAGTTTCCTTTCAGATGTAAGTGACTGCATATTTTACATTATAAAAAGGTTGAATTCTTACTTGAGGTGTAACTTAGGCTATTTTGTGTGCACTGACATGAATTCAAGCATCTAATACTTTTGGCCATATTATTTTTCTTTCTTTCTTTTTATTTAACCTTTATTTAACTAGGCAAGTCAGTTAAAAACAAATACTTATTTACAATGACGGCCTACCAAAAGGCAAAAGGCCTCCTGCAGGGACTGGGGTCTGGGATTAAAAATAAAAATAAATACAATATAAATATAGGACAAAACGCACATTACAACAAGAGAGACAACACAACACTACATAATATTAGGGCATTTCCTGTTTGCTTTTGAAAGTTCTCCCACTGGCTTCCTGACCCTGATATTGTGTTGGTGCCTTTCTAGCTGAGTCCAGACAGGAGGACAGTTCAGATGACAACCAGAGCTCAAGTCTGGGCCGTTCGGCCCCCTCAGACGACCTGTCTGTGGCCTCTGACTACCAGGACGAGGGCTCTCCTGAGTGTGAGTAAAGGCTTGGTTTGTGCGTGTGTGTGTGTGTGTGTGTGTGTGTGTGTGTGTGTGTGTGTGTTTCAATGTGTGTGTGTTTAAGGCCCAGTGCAGTCAAAATTCTGTTTTTCCTGTGTTTCGAATAATTTTGTACAGCAGCTGATGAAACTAACACTGTACAAGTGTGAAACAATGTGAATAGATTTATTTCCTGATAGTTTCTGGTTGAAAATGCAAGTTACACCAATCAGCAGGTTTTGCATGGGTGGAGTTTTGGCTTGCCTGGAGACATCACCAGGCGATACAAGTTAATAGACCAATAACAAAGAGAATTTCAAACCTCTCTGCCAACATCAGCTAGTTTTCAGTTTACTTATCCATCCTATTAGGTCCCTCACTCAGACCACTCCCAGACAGTCCTAGCAAAAATCATGCTTGAGAAATAGATTTTACATTTACATTTACATTTAAGTCATTTAGCAGACGCTCTTATCCAGAGCGACTTACAAATTGGTGCTTTCACCTTATGACATCCAGTGGAACAGCCACTTTACAATAGTGCATCTAGGTCTTTTAAGGGGGGTGAGAAGGATTACTTTATCCTATCCTAGGTATTCCTTGAAGAGGTGGGGTTTCAGGTGTCTCCGGAAGGTGGTGATTGACTCCGCTGTCCTGGCGTCGTGAGGGAGTTTGTTCCACCATTGGGGGGCCAGAGCAGCGAACAGTTTTGACTGGGCTGAGCGGGAACTGTACTTCCTCAGTGGTAGGGAGGCGAGCAGGCCAGAGGTGGATGAACGCAGTGCCCTTGTTTGGGTGTAGGGCCTGATCAGAGCCTGGAGGTACTGAGGTGCCGTTCCCCTCACAGCTCCGTAGGCAAGCACCATGGTCTTGTAGCGGATGCGAGCTTCAACTGGAAGCCAGTGGAGAGAGCGGAGGAGCGGGGTGACGTGAGAGAACTTGGGAAGGTTGAACACCAGACGGGCTGCGGCGTTCTGGATGAGTTGTAGGGGTTTAATGGCACAGGCAGGGAGCCCAGCCAACAGCGAGTTGCAGTAATCCAGACGGGAGATGACAAGTGCCTGGATTAGGACCTGCGCCGCTTCCTGTGTGAGGCAGGGTCGTACTCTGCGGATGTTGTAGAGCATGAACCTACAGGAACGGGCCACCGCCTTGATGTTATTTGAGAACGACAGGGTGTTGTCCAGGATCACGCCAAGGTTCTTAGCGCTCTGGGACGAGGACACAATGGAGTTGTCAACCGTGATGGCGAGATCATGGAACGGGCAGTCCTTCCCCGGGAGGAAGAGCAGCTACGTCTTGCCGAGGTTCAGCTTGAGGTGATGATCCGTCATCCACACTGATATGTCTGCCAGACATGCAGAGATGCGATTCGCCACCTGGTCGTCAGAAGGGGGAAAGGAGAAGATTAATTGTGTGTCGTCTGCATAGCAATGATAGGAGAGACCATGTGAGGTTATGACAGAGCCAAGTGACTTGGTGTATAGCGAGAATAGGAGAGGGCCTAGAACAGAGCCCTGGGGACACCAGTGGTGAGAGCACGTGGTGAGGAGACGGATTCTCGCCACGCCACCTGGTAGGAGCGACCTGTCAGGTAGGACGCAATCCAAGCGTGGGCCGCGCCGGAGATGCCCAACTCGGAGAGGGTGGAGAGGAGGATCTGATGGTTCACAGTATCGAAGGCAGCCGATAGGTCTAGAAGGATGAGAGCAGAGGAGAGAGAGTTAGCTTTAGCAGTGCGGAGGGCCTCCGTGATACAGAGAAGAGCAGTCTCAGTTGAATGACTAGTCTTGAAACCTGACTGATTTGGATCAAGAAGGTCATTCTGAGAGAGATAGCGGGAGAGCTGGCCAAGGACGGCACGTTCAAGAGTTTTGGAGAGAAAAGAAAGAAGGGATACTGGTCTGTAGTTGTTGACATCGGAGGGATCGAGTGTAGTTTTTTTCAGAAGGGGTGCAACTCTCGCTCTCTTGAAGACGGAGGGACGAGCCAGCGGTCAGGGATGAGTTGATGAGCGAGGTGAGGTAAGGGAGAAGGTCACCGGAGATGGTCTGGAGAAGAGAGGAGGGGATAGGGTCAAGCGGGCAGGTTGTTGGGCGGCCGGCCGTCACAAGACGCGAGATGTCATCTGGAGAGAGAGGGGAGAAAGAGGTCAGAGCACAGGGTAGGGCAGTGTGAGCAGAACCAGCGGTGTCGTTTGACTTAGCAAACGAGGATCGGATGTCGTCGACCTTCTTTTCAAAATGGTTGACGAAGTCATCTGCAGAGAGGGGGGGGGGAGGAGGATTCAAGAGGGAGGAGAAGGTGGCAAAGAGCTTCCTAGGGTTAGAGGCAGATGCTTGGAATTTAGAGTGGTAGAAAGTGGCTTTAGCAGCAGAGACAGAGGAGGAAAATGTAGAGAGGAGGGAGTGAAAGGATGCCAGGTCCGCAGGGAGGCGAGTTTTCCTCCATTTCCGCTCGGCTGCCCGGAGGGTGTTTTAATGGGAAACTATTTACAGTAAGGTACTTAATTGTTACCCACAAATGATTTGATATTGAGATTTAAAAAACAGCTGCATTGGGCATGTCAAGAGGGTGTTTGCTACATTATATTTGCAATTTGTAAGGGGAACATAAAGTTAAAACAAAATAAATAAAATAAAGCATAGGAACTCTTGCTGTGCACTTTACCTAAATTATGTCAGGACATAAAATGGGTGTCAATTAACAGCTTTCCCTCTAGTGGTTGGATCTGCTGCACGAATGGGGTGTTGGTGGGAATACTAAGGGAGTGGGGATTGTTCACACAGAACTGATAGGTGACCAAGAGCTCTCAGGGGTGAGAGTAGTCTGGAGCCCTCAGTGTATCCATCCGTGTGTACTGGGGGAGGCAGAGGTGTTAAGTCAGTTTCTCTAAGATCAGCCCACACAAAGTGCTCTCTGTAGCTCAAGGCGATTGAGGTGATTGATTAACCCTTACCCTGCTCTCCATTCCCAACTCAGTTTGAAATACAACACTGTAGCTGAGAAGCCATGTGTGTTCCATCTCTCTTCCCTTTGTCAGTCTTGCTCTCCATCTTCCTCTCTCTAGTTTCTCTATCTGTCTCTCTATCTTTAGTTATATGAGACATGGTAGTACTTGACTGGTTATTCAGAAGTGGCACAGTGACTCACCTAGAGCCTTGGGTGCCCCATGCACTCAGTGGGTGTTATGCCATGACATAGATGATGGGCATCTGTTTCTGTAACTTCCTACGTATAACTTCTCTATTTAGGTTATACAGGCCTGTGCCTTTTCCTCCAGGGCTGCTGGAGTTCATAGTTCATTGTCTGTTCACTACCCAGAGTAAACGACAGATATGGCTTTACTCGCTTTGCAGAGTGGGGCATTTCAAAGGAAGAGGGTGTGTGTGAAAATAATGAAATGATGAGCCAATGGAATTAATAACATTTTAGAAAGAACATTTATTCATGGTTTAATTACAGAAGCTGGATATGCGGTGTTGGAGTGTAGTGAACTACATGTAGTTCAACTAGTAATTTAACTATGTTTCGCAGTAGCTTGGTGGTAGTTCAACTAAATTCACATCTGGGTAGTGTTTTTAGTAGTTAATTACTTTTTTTTGCCATGTAGGGGTGTTTAGTTAACTATTGGAACAACACAACTTTTTTTTAGCAAAAATAAAATATGGGTGAAGTAGGCAATCATTTCCTTTCTTTTTCAGCGTCAGCCCTGCCTAATTCTCACTTGAAACATTGTTCTTGTGTTTAATAGGCTACGTTACACAATCTCTTAACATATGATTCTCTTAACATATGATTCTCTTACCATATGATTCTCTTACCATATGATTCTCTTACCATATGATTCTCTTAACATATGATTCTCTTAACATATGATTCTCTTAACATATGATTCTCTTAACATATGATTCTCTTAACATATGATTCTCTTACCATATGATTCTCTTAACATATGATTCTCTTAACATATGATTCTCTTAACATATGATTCTCTTAACATATGATTCTCTTAACATATGAGATAAACTCAGCAAAAAAAGAAACATCCCTTTTTCAGGACCCTGTCTTTCAAAGATAATTCGTAAAAATCCAAATAACTTCACAGATCTTCATTGTAAAGGATTTATACACTGTTTCCCATGTTTGTTCAAGGAACCATAAACAAATAATGAACATGCACCTGTGGAACGAGGTTTAAGACACTAACATCTTACAGATGGTAGACAATTAAGGTCACAGTTATGAAAACTTAGGACACTAAAGAGTTCTTTCTACTGAGTCTGAAAAACACAAAATAAAGATGCCAAGGGACCCTGCTCATCTGCATGAACGTGCGTTAGGCATGCTGCAAGGAGGCATGAGGACTGCAGATGTGATCAGGGCAATAAATTGCAATATCCGTACTGTGAGACACCTAAGACAGCGCTACAGGGAGACAGGATGGACAGCTGATCGTCCTCGCAGTGGCAGACCACGTGTAACAACACCTGCACAGGATCGGTACATCCGGACATTACACCTGCGGGACAGGTACAGGATGGCAACAACAACTGCCCGAGTTACACCAGGAACGCACAATCCCTCCGTCAGTGCTCAGACTGTCCGCAATAGGCTGACTGAGGGTGGACTGAGGGCTTATAGGCCTGTTGTAAGGCAGGTCCTCACCAGACCTCACCGGAAACAACGTCACCTATGGGCACAAACCCACCGTTGCTGGACCAGACAGGACTGGCAAAAAGTGCTCTTCACTGACGAGTCGCGGTTTTGTCTCACCAGGGGTGATGGTCGGATTTGCGTTTATCGTCGAAGGAACGAGTGTTACACCGAGGTCTGTACTCTGGAGCGGGATCGATTTGGAGGTGGAGGGTCCGTCATGGTCTGGGGCGTGTGTCACAGCATCAACGGACTGAGCTTGTTGTCATTGCAGGCAATCTCAAACGCTGTGGGTTACAGGGAAGACCACACCAGATACTGACTGTTACTTTTGATTTTGACCCCCCCCTTTGTTCAGGGACACATTATTCAATTTCTGTTAGTCACATGTCTGTGGAACTTGTTCAGTTTATGTCTCAGTTGTTGAATCTTGTTATGTTAAGTTTGCTGAAAATAAACGCAGTTGACGGTGAGAGGACGTTTCTTTTTTTGCTGAGTTTACAAGGGCTTGAAAGAACTGCAGGAAGTAAGTATAGGAAAATGGATGTTATGGGTTCAGTTGGTTCCCCTATGTAGAGGAGACCCATGACACTCAGTAGGTATTTGACATGGGAATTTGACTGCCTCTATTTCTCTGCTCCCTAACCTGAGTGTTGAATAAGTGTATTCGATGTAGTCACCGACACAGTGTTGTTTCACTAATTGGCCTGGCCTGTTGTCTCCAGTGACACCAGATTTGTAATGGCTGACAGGAACAGATGGACCCTCTATTGTTTCCCTATGTGTCTGCATGGTAATTTGAACTGCGTTTCACCCGCCGACCACACAGTTGACCTGACCGTGCCAGCAGTCTCACCCCAGCCCGGTTGACAACAGCCCCCATCACCACCCAGCACTCCTCCAGTGTGAGGAGGACTTGGGAAGCGGAGGGAGGGAAGTAGGAGATGGGGGTCAAAGTACTATGAGTCTTGGCATGCCATTTTGCAGGGTCAAGTTTACGATCTGTCTTAAAAGAAGTATTGTGATATTGGTTGGCAGCCGAGGCAATGAAAGTATTTGCATCAGACCATTGTATCAGGAGCGGCCAGAGGAGATTGGGTTTTGATACTGTATCTCTGCTTCTGCAACATTTTTGTAGTCATAATGATTGTGCTCATATATTGTTATCTCCTATATTTGTTCAGGTGCGTAGAAAAGGTGTGATTATTGATTTAGTAAAACATCTAACAATATGTTTCATAGTGGACATATTTGTTATTGAACACATGCAGGACATGTTAAGGCTGAAACAGGAACCAACTCTCAAACTGATATCTCACCAGATGATTAGTGTCTCTTTATTGATCCCATTGATTGCTATGATCTATTGACGAACATGTCTGAGTGGTGAGAAAGATCTGTCCGTTAGAAGCAGGGGTAGGCAGAGCTACTGTGTCGTATCAGAGAATGCAGGTAGCCTGGGCCCTTGTGTCTGCTGACTGATAGATATCGGAGACAATGGGCAGCAGGCTCCAGCTCTGACAGTGCCAACACTATTTCCTGCATCGATTACGGCCAATTGGAAAAAGGCCAAGATAAACTTTTTGAATTTGAAATAGTCATTTCAGATAAATTGTATCACATTTTTCTTACATTGGGTCAATATAATGTAAATCTAGAATTTAAATTGCCAAAGAGTGTGCTAACGTAACATTTTTGTGTTTTGATTGGTATAATTTAGTTCGGAAAGAGTTTGCTTTCAATTATATTATGCTATCAGTTATAACTATGCTATCGAGAACAAAATTGCATAGAGGAAAAAGGTTAGTGGGTAGTATAAAGTATCTAAAGATGCACCTGCCCCAGTCAAAGATAACGCACAACTAAATAAATAAAGAGATTTGTGGGGTTGTGGCTAGACCTTGAATGGCCTCTGTATAGTAAGTGGTTTTAGTGGAGGAAGCTGTTAAACCTCAACTTGGATGGAAAATTACTGAGGATAATAGCAGATGATATTGCCACTCCTATTTGCCATATCTTCAATTTAAGCCTACTAGAAAGTGTGTGCCCTCTGGCCTGGAGGGAAAAAAGTCATTCCGCTACCTAAGAATAGTAAAGCCCCCTTTACTGGCTCAAATAGCTGACCAATCAGCCTGTTACCAACCCTTAGTAAATTTTGGAGAAAAATGGTGCTTGACCAGATACAATGCTATTTTACAGTAAACAAATTGACAACAGCTTTCAGCATGCTTATAGGGATGTACATTCAACAAGCACAGCACTTACACAAATGACTGATGATTGGCTGAGAGAAATTGATGATAAAAAGATTTGTGGGGGCTGTTTTGTTAGACTTCAGTGCGGCTTTTGACATTATTGATCATAGTCTGTTGTTGGAAAAACATACGTGTTATGGCTTTACACCTCCTGCTAAATTGTGGATAAAGAGTTATCTGTCTAACAGAACACATAGGGTGCTCTTTATTGGAAGCCTCTCCAACATACTCCAGGTAGAATCAGGAATTCCCCAGGGCAGATGTCTAGGCCATCTAACTTTTTTCAATCTTTACTAACGACATGCCACTGGCTTTGAGTAATGACTCAACTCTATACACGTCAACGACTACAGCGACTGAAATGACTGCAACACTTAACAAAGAGCTGCAGTTAGTTTCAGAATGGGTGGCAAGGAGTAAGTTAGTCCTAAATATTTCAAAAACCGAAAACATTGTATTTGGGACAAATCATTCACTAAACCCTAAACCTCAACTAAATCTTGTAATGAATAATGTGGAAATTGAGCAAATTGAGGTGACTAAACTACTTGGAGTAACCCTGGATTGTAAAACTCTCATGGTCAAAACATATTGATAAAACAGTAGCTAAGATGGGGAGAAATCTGTCCATAAAGCACTGCTCTGCCTACTTACTGTAACAACACTATCAACAAGGCAGGTCCTACAGGCCTTAGTTTTGTCGCACCTGGATTACTGTTCAGTCGTGTGGTAAGGTGCCACAAAGAGGGATTTAGGAGAATGACAATTGGCTCAGAACAAATGTACACAGGGAGCTAACATTAATGATATGCATGTCAATCTCTCATGGCTCAAAGTGGATGAGAGATTGACTTCATCACTACTTGTTTTTGTAAGCTGACAAGCTGAATGCACGAGCTGTCTGTTTAAACTACTAGCACACAGCTCAGACACCCATGCAGACCCCACAAGACATGCCACCAGAGGTCTCTTCACTATCCCCAAGTCCAGAACAGACTATGGGAGGCGCACAGTATTGCATAGAGCCATGACTACATGGAACTCTATTCCACATCAGGTAACTGATGCAAGCAGTAGAATCAGATTTAAAAAACAGATCAAAATACACCTTATGGAACAGAGGGGACTGTAAAAAGACACACACACACACACACACACACACACACACACACGCATACACACATATACGCTAGCACATGCACTCTACACACGTGCATTGTTGTATGGTGGTATTATACATTTTGTATTGTAGCTATGTAGTGGTGTAATAATGTTACATGATGTACTGTCTTATATTTTTGTTCATGTGTAATGTAATTGCCTTAATGTGTTTGGACCTCAGAAAATGTAAGAGAGAAACAGACCTGGCTCTCCCTGTGAGTGGTCATGTTGTCTATCCACTCAGTGAACTTCTGACCCCTGGCCTCTTGGCTGGTCAATCTGTGACCTGTCAGAACCCAGTAACCTTGTCTAGAATATTGACCTGGCTGCCCATAGTAACTCCACAGATCTACATTTCTTTGACTTGGAAATACCCACCCTTCAGAAAACAGGGAAATTCATTTTCCAGTGTTCATTGGTGCATGGATTTCAAGCCACTCATGCTACTCATTTGCAGGATGCACAGAACATATTAATGACCATGTTCTTTTTTCCTTTCTCCTTCACTCTCTCCTTTTCCCTCGCTCTTCTCCTCTACTTTAGTCAAGAGACACATTACAAGACTGGAACAGGCTCGGCATGATGCTGGCCCTGCCATCAGGGTTCAAAAGTTCACGCTATTCCCCTGGGGCTACTGTGCTGCTGCAGATGCTGATAGTTTTTCCTTTCTCTCTCTGCTCCTTTGCTCCCCCTCGCTCCCCTTCTGCGCCCTAACTCCCTGTTTAGACTATTCATCTCCAACACTCTCACTCTCTCATGCTGCCTGGCAAGAGGAGAGGACTGCTTGAAGGGGGGGATTTAGATGTCATTAACTGAGGGGCATCCATCACTCTTGTCTCCTCGCCCCCACTACAAGCTCTGCCATGTTGTTTTCTGGCAGCTTCTGTAAAAAAGCTATTTTGTTTCAGCTTTCTCCTTAATTTCCTTTGTTTAATTGTTTTTCTGGTGTAAGTCTTTGGTAAAACACAGAGAAAACAGGGCTGTGAGAATGTCAACGTGTAGCAGTCTACATTAAGGGGTGTCGAACACATTTTGCCCCGGGGGCCGCATTCGATATTCGACGAGGTCCAGAGGACAGCACTGAAAATGTCTTATATTTCCTCGCCGTCAAAAATGGAAATAAATAGTTCTCTATACATTGTTTTGGAAATGTTTTTTGCTCCCTGACTGTTTGGTGTTTTTTTTGCGAGCTGGACACAATCAAAAGAACTGTATGAATGTAAAGCCCATTATAGTTTCTGCACAGTTTCCATTTGGTTTTAGTCATTTAAAAGTAAATTGAGTTTATTTGAAATGTATTTAAAAACATTTTTTTTACTCAAACCCCCATCATGGGCCGGATCCGGCCCGCGGGCTGTGTGTTTGACCACCCCTGGTCTACATAGACAGCATGCAGAGTGGGAAGCCCGGGCTGCGTGGTTCTAATCTCCCCTTTAGCTTTCAATGACACAGACAAATAGCAAAACTATCACCATGCGCTAGGTTCACCCAGAGGTTAGGCTTCCCAGGTATCTCCTGCATTCACTCCCTCGCCTCTCCCCCCTCCTATCTTGCAAATGAGAATTTGATTTTTCTCTCCACTTGAATCCATTTCTGGAGATGAATCAAGTTTTGATGCCAAGCCCAGGTGGCCCGCTGATTTCTAGAGAGAGTAGAGAGATGTGTTGGCCTGTGCAAAGACAGTGGCACAACAGCTTCCAAGGCCTCTGGGATTCCTTTGTTTAATTGGGGCTTTAATGTAGCACTTTGAGGTCATTAACATGCCCTTGTGGAGTTATTTGAGGACACTGAATTCGATGCATCCCTCTTGTTCATCAGGGATACCACTGGAGAGCCAATCGCACTGTGTGTGTCAGCGTGACAGGTTTGCCTCTGTGTGGAACCATGTGCCTGTACTTTGTGAGCAGATTGCTTATCTACAATGGAAATTATCTCCAACGATATATTGTAGCCTGTATTGTAACTTAGCCTTATCTCAGGGAAATAGTGTGTGATCACTCTGTGTGGAAAAGAACACACTCAATCTTGTAAAAACACAGTACTTAATATTGTCAAAAAATCGAATCAAATTTTATTTGTCACATCTGCCGAATACAACAGGTGTAGCCTTTACCGTGAAATGCTTACTTACAAGCCCTTAACCAACAGTGCAGTTGAAGAAATAGAATTAAGAAAATATTTACTAAATAACTGAAGTAAAAAATAAAATAAAAAAGTAACACAATAAAATAACAATACCGAGGCTATATACAGGGGTACAGGTACCGAGTCATTGTGCGGGGGTACAGGTTAGTCGAGGTAATTTCTACAGCGAGTAGCAGCAGTGTAAAAACAAAGGGGGTCAATGTAAATAGTCCAGGTGGCCATTTGATTGATTGTTCAGCAGACTTATGGCTTGGGGGGTAGAAGCTGTTAAGGAGCCTTTTGGACTTAGACTTGGCGCTCCGGTAACGCTTGCCGTGCGGTAGCAGAGAGAACAGTCTATGACTTGGGTGACTGGAGTCTTTTACCATTTTTGGGGCCTTCCTCTGACACCACCTAGTATATAGGTCCTGGATGGCAGGAAGCTTGGCCCCGGTCATGTACTGGGCTGTACGCACTACCCTCTGTAGCGTCTTACGGCCGGATTAGATTGTTCTACTGATAATAGTCATGCGAGGATTAATCCTGAGTTTGGGAGTTTGTCCTAATGCAGATCTGTCTGTCTTCTTCTGAAAACAAAAACATTGTTAGCAATAGATCTCTCCCCTCTGAATAAACAGCTCATGGAAAATGTGTATATGAATGATTGAAACCACTTTATGTGAATTCACTACATAATAGGCCTATGTAGATAGATTTGAGTTTTATTTTTATTTTTACAGGGACAGTGCACATTAATCAACGTTTCAGTAAAAGTGCCGGTATTAGCCAGCCGGCTCATTTTCAACCGCAGTCCCTGGGCAGGCTATTAAAAAAAATAACAATACAGACAATCATTGAGCAGTGAGCACACGCAGAGCAACATAGGACAAGCAAGACGTAGCATACAGACAGAGCAACATAGCACAAAAAGCAACAAGACAATATCCATAAAAGCAACAAAGTGTTTCCACACCTCACAAGCTACAGACAACATGGAAAGCGGCAACACACAACTAGGGATTATGTTCACAAATCTGATTGGCCTTTTGCCATGTCTTCATGTTTTTTGTGAAAGTGTGATAGTGGTGCAGTTATGTGTGCCTGATGCCAGTGTATTCCAGACACGGGAAGCTCTCAACATTATATTAATATAGTGTTGATCTATAAATTAAATTGATTTATAAAGCAAGTAAAATGATTAAATAACACTCATCAGCAAGCACACCACAATGCAAATAATAATGGGCTAAATCTAATCATAGAGCGAGGCTTATTCTATTCAAACAGCAGATTACTTTATTGGACTTTTGGCACTAAATTACCGCAGTGCCACTGATATTTTCAATTCTGGTTATTTTTGTTGTATGTTTATTGTTCTCATAAAGATAAATGATGTTACTACATTGATACATTGATTAAAAATCAAATTATTTTTTATTGTTGATTCAGTAAAGCCCATATAAGTGTCTAAGAAATATTCATATTCTATAACCAATAAAAAAAATGACAATGTACAAATAATCAGACACATAGGGAGGGTGATCAGTGCCAGTTCCAAAATGCAAAACTTAAATGCTCAATTGAAATGCACAACATTATAGATGCATTTATATTTTCATATAACTGCACATGATTCATGCCACAATGAAATTACAAAGTTAAAATGAAAATCGAAAAACGGTTAATGGTTAATGGTAAACAGAAAATGGCAGATGATTAACAGAAAATCGTAAATGCAATGAGCAAAGTGAAATGGAAAAAGTGGCTGTTTTCATTTTCCAACCTCTCTCTTTTCACTTTCACTTTCAAAGTGTATGCAAATGATTTCCTGGAGGCGTGAACCAGAAGAGAAACACGGCACCACCGTGTAGTTGTACATCCTAGACATGTCACGCTGGCTGTGGATTGATTTTAGACTAGTGTAACCACCGGGGTTTGAATCTGGTGTTTTGTAAACCAGAAGAACATATTAGCCTGCTAAGCCAAAGTTACTCAACACAAGGCAAAGTTATTCATCACATGTGGGTTGTGGGTAGTCACCGAACCACTTCTTCCTGGTTAGTAGTTTGCATGATGAGTAACCTTGAATAGTTACCTGAATAGTTGCATTGGCTATAGGCTTTGGTTTAGTGGACTAATGTGCTCTTCTGATGTGCAGAAGACTGTTCTTCAAACCCTGTTTATTATATTTGTCCTGTGGCTCAGGTTTGTCTCTGTGAGGAGGAGGAGGTCAAAGGATGGTGAATTGTAACTGCGGTGATTCAGTTACCCCACATGAAGGCCTAACCTTGCCTGAGATCGGAAGTTGCATTCGCTCCCCGAATCAATGCTAGGCTTCAGCTTCAAGTCTATGCTTTTCTGGTTCGCGGGAGACCTGGGTTGGCTTGGTTCGCAGCCTGAGAGTTGGTTACACTAGTTTAAAATCCATGTACAGAAGCGCGGCATGGCTGGGATGTATGACGGTGTGGTATGGCTCTCTTGGTTCGCAGCCTGAGAGTTGGTTACACTAGTTTAAAATCCATGTACAGAAGCCCGGCATGGCTGGGATGTATGACGGTGTGGTATTGCTCTCTTGGTTCGCAGCCTGAGAGATGGTTACACTAGTTTAAAATCCATGTACAGAAGCCCGGCATGGCTGGGATGTATGACGGTGTGGTATGGCTCTCTTGGTTCGCAGCCTGTGAGTTGGTTACACTAGTTTAAAATCCATGTACAGAAGCCCGGCATGGCTGGGATGTATGACGGTGTGGTATGGCTCTCTTGGTTCGCAGCCTAAGAGTTGGTTACACTAGTTTAAAATCCATGTACAGATGCCCGGCATGGCTGGGATGTATGACGGTGTGGTATTGCTCTCTTGGTTCGCAGCCTAAGAGTTGGTTACACTAGTTTAAAATCCATGTACAGAAGCCCGGCATGGCTGGGATGTATGACGGTGTGGTATTGCTCTCTTGGTTCGCAGTCTGAGAGTTGGTTACACTAGTTTAAAATCCATGTACAGAAGCCCGGCATGGCTGGGATGTATGACGGTGTGGTATGGCTCTCTTGGTTCGCAGCCTGAGAGTTGGTTACACTAGTTTAAAATCCATGTACAGAAGCCCGGCATGGCTGGGATGTATGACGGTGTGGCATTGCTCTCTTGGTTCACGCCTCCAAGAAGCAATTTGCATACACTTTGAAAATTAAAATGGAAAATGAAAGACAAAATGCTTAATTGGTTAGTTGGAAAAGGAAAACAGCAACTTTCAAATCCCCTAGTTAAATTGATTTATAAAGCAAGTAAAATGATTAAATAACACTCATCAGCAAGCACACCACAATGCAAATAATAATGGGCTAAATCTAATCATAGAGCGAGGCTTATTCTACTCAAACAGCAGTGTACAGTATCTGTATAATGTACAGTATCTTCCAACAGTTTTAGCCCTTGTTTCTCATCAAATCAAATGTATTGGTACATTAGAATGGCTAATAATGATCAATATTTTCCCACAAATGGAAGAATCACTGAGGTTTTCATTAGACAGATGACATGATCAAGGAAACTCTAAAGTTCTAGACATTTCCCCCCTTATTGGCTGGCTGAGAAATCTTTATTTAGATTTGTATGTAAACAAAAAAAATAGATATTATTTTATATTTCCATAGAATAACGTTATATTGCATGTCTTATACTCAATCAATTTCGCAACAATAGCCTCTATCAAAACACAACTAGTAAGACAATTATTATCTTTTCCAAAATGGCTTTAATTGTACTTTTTAGATGATCATTTATACATTAATCCCAGGTTTAGCTTACTTTGATTTTTTTTGCTGCTACTTCTCAGTTGCCACAATGTTAGCACAAAACAACTGTACTTTGCTTCCTGATGTAAACGATGGCAATTGCCAATCTGTATGTAATCTAAATCCCTATTTTTGTTTTTATTCCCACTCTATGCCGACCTAGATTTATACATTTTCATCCAAAACTCCCTTATTGGTTTGCTGTTGTATTCAGTGTTTTATCACAGATAGACAAACTTTCCTGTGGGCCGTGCTCTGCCATTGTTGGTATTTGTATCCCAACTGTAGTTTTTCCAAGTGTCAGTGAGGCGGCTGAAAGCCATCCCCTGTGATTAGAGGATAATTGTATCTGCAGTTAAGCATTTGAATAGTGGTTGTAAATCTATGAGAGGGAATTTAGTGCGATATAGTCACTCCTTATGGCTTCCCAGGGGGAACCTGATGTCACTTAAGATTGCTCCCTCTGCCCCTGAACACTGGCACAGGGAGTGGGAAAGCAGCAGAGCCTGGCAGGACTGACACAATATTTTTTATCCTGCACAGAGGCACAGAAAGGCAAGCGATCTGCTCCCTCTCATCGCCATTGGCCTACACAGAGGCTAATATTTGACCTCTCATTGCTATCACAATACAGATACATAACATACTGTACATTCTATTTACATAAATAAAACATGGACCTCTACCTCTACTGCTTTTGCTCAGAAGCATACATTACAAGATTGATTCTATATGCTCTGCGTATCGATGAGTAAAATCCTAATCAGATCAGTGGTTGGAGTTGGGGGCAGGGAGGACATTTGGACTTTAACCTCAGAGCCTCTGTGTCTCTCCTCCTCCCCCTGACGGTGGCTTTGTGGAGGGATGCACACACAGGGAAGAAGGAGGCTCTCCTACTGTAATGAGGAGAAATGTCTCCATTTAGCCTGGGCTGTGTGCAGATGGAGTGCTGGGCAGGGTGAGGGTGCACTGAGTGGATCCTTTTTCCTAATTAAGGACAGTGTCGGAGGGGGTCACACTGTCGCTCTGTCTTCCAAAGCAGCATTCCTCCCTCTCTCTGTCCCCCAGGCCTGGGGGGGCCAGCCTCTGCCTTCTGGTTCACCTCATCACCAGGGTTCACACTGGGGTCAGGTCTTGGCCCTGTTTTTTCTCTACTCCGACTCAATGCAGTATCTTTCTCAGCAAAAGACACAGGAAAGAGGCTAGTGCTAGGGATCCAAGGACTACTGAGGAGAAACAGTATGGTTCCTATCCTAATTCTCTCCCGGTAAGAGGTGTGTCATCAATTCACCAGCTCTACTAACCCACCTGACCCAGCTTGAACAGTTCCAGGACACAACCATTTTGGCTCACCTAAAACTGATTAGGAGAAAGTCCACTCCTGGATAGGATGGTTAGCAGCTGTATATGGCAAGGCCCTCCAGGTAACGATGAGTAATTTAACCCAGGTTATGTTGACACCTAACCAGGGTAGTTTCACATTGAGCTGACACGCTGAGTCTGGGCAGTACCCTGCACACCAGGCCGGCCACCTTGAGATGTTTATGTTACTCAATGTAAATCACTGACAGCCTCTTTACACCATTTATTGTTTTTATAACACATTTGTTGCGTTATGTAGATATATATATATATAATATAATATATTGTGTTCGTCCTCCCAACTACCATTTGCCTTCATTATGATTCACTCTCTAGCCAGCCTCGGATTGACTTGCAGCATAACTAAAGTGGATTTTAATGGGAGAATACATTAACTCCTTCTGGTCATTATCACATAAATCAAGAGATTTTTGCTGGATCAACTGCTGAGCTCGTAACACCATGCTGAGACTAAGGGTGAATAACCAAATGAGAGAGAGTGGCCATGACACTGCTATGGCAGCTCACATGCATCATATGTCACTTTGGTTTAAGGGTTAACATGGGGTTTTTGTAGGTGTATAACTGTTTAATTAATAACAATATAAATGATATGAATGACACTAATTTAAACAGGAAAGAATGAAAATTAAGGAGATTCATAGCGCTGAATAATTAATAATGCAATTTACGATTGATAGAAGAACCGCCTCCATCTTGGATTTGGAAGAAGCCTTCAATAGATGGTGCTCTGCAGTTTAGAGAAAATATAATCTCATTGCTTCTTTATGTGTCTGTGTGTTAAGAAACATCCCAATTGAAACAAATTGGATTCTGTATTTGTGGTTTGTGTGAATCATACATGTTTTTAATAAATAGTTTCACATTTTGGCTCAAACCAAGAGTAGATACATTGCTATACCTGTTGATAAGTATTTTCATAAGACGAGGTATTGCTTGCTCTCAACCAATCAGAATTTGTTATACAGAGGGGTGGGATAAAAATATGTCAGGGGGAGTAGGATTTCTGACTGTACATTATGTGAACTTTAAGGTTACACTGCTACCCTGTGATAGAACCCTGGACCAATCAAGAATCATTCTAAATCACCAGCCCCTTGATTGTTGGTGAATTTTGTCCTCAAGCTGTCAGAGCAATTCCTTGACCCTTGCGATATATTTTAAATCCAGTATGAACCACATCCCTGGTTTAAACCATGAGGCCTGGTCAAGGAGCTCCCTTTGAGGGTGAGAAGCCATCATTCTGTCGTTTACTGATTCAATCAAATCTAACCATCCCTTTGTTGACTTTTATGTCTCCTCAACTATTAACTGGGAAAGGCCTTTGAAAAGGGAAGGAAGTAGATGGATGAGGGGATTAAAAGGTGCCATGACAAGGAAGCAGGCCTGGAACACAGAACTGGATGGATGAGGTGACTGGGCTTTTGTTATGATAAGGTTCTCTTTAACAAAACAGTCTGTAGCGGCGTAGCGCCAGCTGCCGTATTTTTAGTGGCACGAGTCAAGTCATCCACAAAGCAGAGTGATATGTGAGTGTGGTAGTGTCATGAGGTGTCTTGGACCGTACTCTGAGTTGACCGCCAGTGACCACCTTATCTGTCAGTAGAACCTGCGAGGTACAGCGGCCAGTGCAGCGTTTATATGTCACACACGCATAGGATGGGCTTATAACGTGAATCTCTGTTATACGGCATGAAGTTCAGATATGACTTTGATTCCATTGCATTCTGGACCAGGTTCATTTGCATACAGTAAAACAACAGGGGCAGATAGCCAACATTTTGGCTAGGGGAGCTCTACCAGGGCAGCATAGAAGCTATCAGCTCTGTCTCTTCCTCTCTCGTGTTTTGGATTTTGTAATAAATGAGAGAGACGCTCCTTTCCGCTGAACGTTGGGGGGTTTCATCTACTTTGTTTGGACAAGAAGACTCAGTTGTGGCGCAGTGTGTTTGGTTTTGTTCGTTGAAAGTCAAGGTCTGGTTCAAAGGGGATGGATTCCAGGCCTCTTTCTCTGACATCCGTGGTCCGAATTGGATTAAAGGTCACACAGACTAGTATAAATGGGATTTAAATAACTCCTGCACCCCAAACCAAAGGGGGCCACCTGTTCCCCCATCCTCTCTCCTTGGTGACTAGGCTCAAGCCTGATGACAGGTTAATTGAAAAGTGGTTGGGATTGAGCTTTGTTTTGTCATGTATGTTCAGGAGGACAGGCACTTTGGTTGAATTCCATTCAACTGTGGAATCCTAGATGGAGTCGTAAAGAGAGACAAATAATGGCCATTTAAAGTCAAAATGAAGATGTAGTGGATGTTTAAATCATATCCAATTGTATTTGTCACATGCTTCATAAACAACATGTGTAGACTAACAGTGAAATGCTTATGGGTCAGTTTCCAACATTGCAGAGTTAAAGATTTAAAAGAAATATATATAAATAGTGACACGAGGAATGAATACATATTGAATAATGAATAACAATTATGAGTAAAAAATAACATGGCTGTATACAGGGAGTACCAGTACCGAGTCGATTTACAGGGATACAAGATCATTGTAGGTAGTTCTGTACATATAAGGAAGGGGTAAAGTGATTACTTGTGCCGTGTTGCAAACAGGATTCACATTTGTGAAAATTTTGATCATGTACAGGCTTCCTTCTTTCCACTGTCATTTAGGTTAGTATTGTGGAGTAACTACAATGTTGTTGACCCATCCTCAGTTTTATCCTATCACAGCCTTTTAAAATCTGTAACTGTTTTAAAGTCACCGTTGGTCTCATGGTGAAATCCCTCCGGGGTTTCATTCCTCTCCAGCAACTGAGTTAGGAAGGACGCCTGTATCTTTGTGGTGACTGGGTGTGTTGATACACCCTCCAAAGTGTAATTAATAACTTCACTATGCTCAAAGGGGTATTCAATGTCTGCTTTTTACATTTTTTACCCATCTACCAATAGGTGCCCTTCTTTGCGAGGCATTGGAAAACCTCCCTGGTCTTTGTGGTTGAATCGGTGTTTAAAATTCCCTGCTCAACTGAAGGACCTTACAGATAATTGTATCATCATGTTAAACATTATTGTTGCAACTCTGTCCATGGAACTTATGTGACTTGTTAAGCACATTTCTACTTCTGAACTTATTTAGGTTTTCCATAAAAAAAGGGTTTGAGTTCTTATTGACTCAATCAGTTTCAGCTTTACATTTGGAAATCATTTGTAAAAATGCCAAGAAACGTAAGTCCACTTTGACATGGGTTATTGTGTGTAGGCCAGTGACATCAGTTTTAAATTTATGTATGTGTATGCGTGTGTGAGTGTGTGTGGAGTCAGTGCAAGACAGTTAGTGCAAATGTAACAGTATAACTTTAGTCCGTCCCCTCGCCCATACCCAGGCTCGAACCAGCGACCCTCTGCACACATCAACAACTGACACCCACGAAGCATCCTTACCCATCGCTCCACAAAAGCCGTGGCCCTTGCAGGGCAAGGGGAACCACTACTTCAAGGTCTCAAAGTGAGTTACGTCACCGATTGAAACGCCAATAGCGTGCACCACCGCTAACTAGCTAGCCATTTCACATCGGTTACACAAAGAAGGGTCAATGCAGGGATTACGGTTAGCCATTTGATTAGCTATTTAGCAGTTTTGTTTAGCAGTCTTATGGCTTGGGGGTAGAAGCTGTTCAAGGTCCTGTTGGTTCCAGACTTGGTGCACTGGTACCGGCTTGCCGTGCAGTAGCAGAGAGAACCGTCTATGGCTTGGTTGGTTGGAGTCTTTGGCCCCAGTGATATACTCACCACCCTCTGTAGCGCCTTGCAATCGGGTGGCTTGCAGTGGTCGTACCAAGTGGTGATGCAGCCAGTCAATATGCTCTCAATGCTGCAGCTTTAGAACCTTTTGAAGATCTGAGGGCCCATGCCAAATCTTTTCAGCCTCCTGAGGGGGAAGAGGCACTGCCGTGCCCTCTTCACAAATGTGTGGGTGTGTTTGGACCATGTTAATTCCGAGGAACTTGAAGCTCTCGACCCGCTCCACTACAGCCCCATCGATGTGGATGGGGGCGTGCTCGCCCTTCTGTTTTCTGTAGTCCACTACCAGCTCCTTTGTCTTGCTGACATTGAGGGAGAGGTTGTTGTGCTGGCACCTCACTGCCATGTCTCTGACCTCCTCCCTGTAGGCTGCCTCATCGTTGTTGGTGATCTGTCCTACCACTGTCATGTCGTCAACAAACTTGATGATGGCTTTGGAATAGTGCGCAGCAATGCAGTCATGCGTGAAAAGGGTGTACAGGAGGGGACTAAGCACACACTCCTGAGAGGCCCCGGTGTTGATGGTCAGCGTGGCGGATGTGTTGTTGCCTACCCTCACTGCCTGGGGGCGGCCCATCAGGAAGTCCAGGATCCAGTTGCAGAGGGAGGTGTCAGGTCTCAGGGTCCTGAACTTGCCCTGATTTTACACTGCTACATGTGTAACATGGTGCGGCTCTCTGTAACACATCTGTTAGATGTCAGTTAATAGCACACTAAAGGCCTCTGAGGTGCAGAGTCACTGTATAACTGAAGCTCCAGACCAGGAGGGAGTCATACAGAGACCCTTTCTGTTCATTCCCCACTGCATTGTTGGTTAAAGGGCTTGTACGTAAGCATTTCACTGTTGTATTCTGTGCATGTGACAAATACATTTTGATTTGATTTGATTTTGCAGTGGGAGCAGAGGTACTGTATCTGCTGCATCGTTAATCTGCAGCACCAAAATTGTTCTGTCATCTCAGTACATTTCCCCTAAGTTTCCCCTAAGATAGCAGTGGTGTATTTGATCCAGGGACAGCTGGCAGTGTGGCCTGTTGCTGCTTCCTGGGTATGAGAGAACCGTCTTCAACATGGAGTCCACGACAAATACAATAATAGACCAACATTTTTCTGTCAACTTATATGTATCCTACTTTGTGATCTTCCACAGACTTTGAGGAGATCCAAATGGTGGCAGCCCAGGATCTCAGTAACATCTTGAAACAAGGCTACCTGGAAAAGAAACGACGGGGTACTAAGATTATGGAGTCGATTATTATGGAAATATTGAATGTTGAGTGCTCATTTAAAGACATGTGGGAAGAATGACATCATTTGTTATTTTCATTACATTTTCCATTTAGATCACAGCTTCTTCAGCTTAGAATGGCAAAAGCGATGGTGTGTCCTCAATAACACAATATTCTACTACTTTGGGAGCGACAAGGGTTGGTTTGATCCCTTACATAACACTAAGACATACAATGTACCCATGTAGTCATTTATGCCTGGAACTCATACCTGTGAACATTCTGGTGAGGAGATTGAGTTGACACTTCTTCCTTCAGACAAGCAGCAGAAGGGCTCCTTCTATATCAATGGCTACAGCGCAGAGCTGGTGGCCAATCTACGTAAAGACTCCAAGAAAAATGCCTGCTTTGAGCTGAGTGCCCCTGACCGACGCTCCTTTCAGGTGGGTGTGCAGTACAATAACAATACAACTGAAAATTTGATTTGATTTGATTTGACTCCTAACAATGGGATTGAATGACAGTAACGTTTCATAGCATACCAGTCTGACCTAATGATCATACTTTATGATGGTGTCTATCCTCCCCAGTTCACTGCTAGCAGTCCGCGAGAGGCCAGGGAATGGGTGGATCAGATCAACTTTGTCCTGAAAGGTATATCTACAATAGTTCGAAAACGATTTCAAAGACACAGTAGTAGAAAATGATATAGTGATGGTTGTGTATGTTTTCTTGTCCTCTGTTAGATTGCTATTGCCTGAAAGGGCAGAAAACAAACCATTTTATATCCATTCCCAAATATATCCATCCCCAAAACGACCAATCAGACGCCTTCCAAACCTCCTCATCCGCTACGTCACAAGGCATTCATGTCACGTGTCATCCTCCCCCCCCTAATAATTTCACCCTTACGGGAAATTGATTGATAGTTGTTCTGGTTATCTTCTAGCGACATTGATTTCTGCCTGGCCTATGGTGTATCACAGAGGACCTGATACCCTGTGTTGCAGTGCCCAGTCGTCAGCAATCACAGCGCTGCTCCATCTGAGAGAGGCGAGCTGCACCGGCTGCTCTTAAATGGGCTGATTTGCGGGATGTAACAGACACCCCATCATTTGTCTTGTCCTCTTTTACTACTAAACAAGATCCAGATAGACATGGAGTTCGAGGCGAAGATTTTGCTCTCTGTTACTTGCTCTGGATTTATGAAGGGTGGATTTTTCCTTTTTCCCGCCAACTGTTCATCAAAGGAGTACATTAATGTCCAATAGAATGACTAGATGTTTCACAGATATCTTTTAAAATATAATCAAATGGGGAAGTCAGTGGATGCCATCTTCTACTCTGGGCCCTTTGGGGAGGGAGGGAGGGAGGGAGGGAGGGAGGGAGGAGAGAGAGAGAGAGAGAGAGAGAGAGAGAGAGAGAGACTGCTCATTATTTTATGCCATGTCTGTGTCCCATGCAGATTTGAGTTCCAGCTTCATCCCCTTTGATGACGATGAGGAAGAGGAAGAGGAAGAGGAGGAGGAGACCTATGATGACATTGAGGGGGTGACCGGGGCGGCCCCGGCCCCCGCCCCCGTCCTGCCCCAGCAGGCCAAAGCCTCTCTCAGTAGCCAGGAGGAATGGAGGCCTAAGCAGGGGGGACAAGAGGAAGCAGAGGAGGATGATATCTACGAGGTGCTCCCAGGTATGAGAACACACACATTACTCATTACCCCTCAGAGATGCATCACTATCACTGTAACTCAAAGACTAATTACACATTATAAATAATTCATTCTTAATAAGAGTGTCAGAGGTCTGGTTCCTGTTTACAGAGTAAATACAGGACTGTCCCACAGGCAGGTGGGTGGCTAAAGGGATCCTGAGAACGACCAAAGGGGGCGACTTCTCAGTGTCATTATCCATCACTCCATTTAAGATACATCAAGATTCTGTTTCCCCTTTGCCGAAATCATTGGTTGGAGAGATATGTGTCTTGTCAACTGCCTTTTCACCATAAAAAGCCATCTGGGATGGGTACAGACCCTGACCACAGATGGTGTATCGAATGTCTTTTTCTTTCACTTTCTCACCCTACCACTTATCAATCTCTCTTTCCTTCTTTGATAGCTCTCAGATGTTCTTAAAAGGCACTGGACGTAGTACATTGATTACAAACCTTGTTCTTTTCACATATTTCTTTTAAAGAAAGATATT
The DNA here is from genome assembly GCF_034236695.1 of Oncorhynchus nerka. Lineage (NCBI taxonomy): Eukaryota > Metazoa > Chordata > Actinopteri > Salmoniformes > Salmonidae > Oncorhynchus > Oncorhynchus nerka. Next base: position 637,467 of record NC_088411.1, read on the forward strand.
TTCATATTATTATAATTATTGTAACAAGTTACATTTTAATGGGTAACCATGGCTGTTAAGTTGGTGCAGTAGGTGTATTGGTCAGTGGTCTGGGTGTATTTGTGTTTGTGTGTGTGTGCGTGTGTGTGCACATATGCATCTTTGTGTGTGTGTCTTTTCCCTGCTGTTACTGGAAGCAGAGGGCAGGTTGGTCTGGAGGGTGTATAGGGTTGCTGGCTGGTGGCTTTACTGTCAGACTGACAGCGTGACGATGGATGTGGGAGACAGAGAGCAGGGATATCACTGTCACCTCTCAGACCACGAGGTGCCACGCCCGTAATCCATGTCACACGTAGCTCTATAAGGCTAAGGAGGTTGAGAAATGTCCCCTTTAGATATTTGGTTTATGTGATTCAAAGTTAACAGTAGCATATGGTAAAAGTTTAAAACTCTGTTGTTCATTGTAATGTGGTAAAGTGCACATCCCTGCTTGTCTGGTCAATTGATTAGCACTGTTAACACGTAAGGTAGAGTAAGTGCCCTATTGGCTGCGTGTCGGCAAGGCCGGCGGGCTCAATAGGCAGGATTAGGCGGCCTCCTATGGTGCCAGCATTTTCTGAGCTAAACTGACCAAGACGCACCTCCAACAACAACACATAAAACATTGCATAATTCTGCCCAAAAACAATGACATTTTATTCCAACCAGTGGCATATGGGCTTTTTAGGTGAGCGCTGATGACACCGTGTGATAAGCAGTGCCCATGTTGTCAAAGGCAGGGGTGCAAAATATTTGTATTGTCCATTCCCAGCGCACCTCTCCAGGGTGTTATTGGAGACACGCATCTAACATAAATCATTTAGCAGATATATGATATGGTAGAAAGAGTATGTGGCCTTTTCTGAAGCCTACAGGCTGGAGATAAAATGTATGACAATGTAATGAGACGGACACTTTTTACATCATGCAGGTTTCTCCAGATCAAATTGCCAAACCTAAATGGCGCTCAAGCAAATAATAAATGCACTGTCATGTTAACAAACAACATATCCTAAAAACAGGACAGATCAAAGTAAAATGGATAATATGGAATGGACAATCACTACTGTTGTCCAGGAGTTTCACCCTGTTGTCATGATCAGTGATTTCAAGTTTGTATCCTTCTATTTTTGACATGTTGATCATAGCGAAAAAGAAAATACTTCTGCATTTCCCGCTGTGTAAACAAATTGCAAATAGGCTCACGATAACTCCTGATAAAGTTGGGTAGATGATATTCAGTGCTTAAATAGCCAAGTTGATTAGTCTCAGGAAGCAGGACTAATAAAGGAAATGTAATGGCCTGTTTTACAAATGGTGGGCCTACCACATGGATGGGCGTTCATAAAATTACATTGCGGGCCGACATGGTTGGCTACACCAGATTAAGCACAAGACAATGTCTTTTGGTCGTCTTATTTTGGTCCGATTCGGACCGTCTTTTTTTGTGTTATATAAATGGTAGGTTTACGACATAGATGGGTATTTATAAAATTCAATTTCAGGCAGCACTGTAGGCTACACCTCCGTAAGCACGGACCGTAGCCGACATCTTTTCGATGTCTTTTTTTGGTGCAGTCCGGCCTTGATTTACACATCCAAGAACATTGGTTTGTGGTCCGGTCCCGACCAAATCTGAACCAATGATAGACGTCTGTCTTTGGTTCAGATTTTGTCCAGTTTTGACCAGTCTTGATTTGGCCTGAACATAAACATCTATAAATTACTTATTTTCAACTCTCATTCAGAACCAAAAATGTGCCTGATTTTATCATCCGGAAAATACTTGTTTTCAACATCCGGAAAATAAGTATTTTCCACTTTCATTCAGAACCAAAAAAGGAACCTGATTTCAACGTCTGTAAACAGTTATTTTTCAACGTCCGGAAAAGATGCCTTTTCAAAGTCCTGGAAAAGATTTATTTTAAACATATGGAAAATACCTTTTCACCTTTCATTCAGAACTTAACTTCTACGTCTGGAAAATACGTATTTTTTAAAATCTTTTCAACGTAATTTTGCTTACTGTCACTATTCTGGTTTTGCGTGAGGGCGTAATTTTTTGGTCTCGCCTGGGGTGGCAGAACGGCAAGGACATGCCCTGGTGTAAGTATGTAGTCGTGTCCAGGGCCAAGGGAGGTGGTGGGAAGACAGGTGGTACCCACATCTCCACAATACAGAAAGTGCATTATCTTTTTCAGGAAAGGTCCTGGAATTTCTCACCTCTTTTGTTTTCATCCCATTTTCCAGACGATGACTTTCCAGAACCAATTGAGGAGATCAGTGAGAAGAGCACAAAACCAGGTCTGAATACCAAAGAGCACACATTGACCAGCAAAATAGGAAAGTAAAAAAATGAATGTATAAATGTTGGATACCCTTTCAACAATCTGTATCAACTTTTCATTTTCCACAAAATCCCCTTTGTCAGCTGTTTATGTTAATACAAGATAGATGAGGGTATGAAGGAAATGAGATATCAGCAAGCGGCTGTTCTAGAGAGGAAGTGTGTAGGTGTCACTTTTATAGAGTTAAAGATAAGGGTATTACTGACATATTTTAGGCAACAGCATTGTGTGTTTTTCCTTAGTCTGGTCCATGGACTATGCCAACTACTACCAGGGCTTGTGGGACTGTGAGGCAGACGAGCCTGATGAGCTGGCCTTCCAGAGAGGTGACCTCATCTATATCGTCAGTAAGGTCAGCATCAACAACGCCAGTCAAAGTTCCTTCATACACTTCATCAACATGCTACATATAGTATGTTCTATTCTAATTCTATTCTATTCTGATATTTTCCAAATAACGCCTCAATCCCTCTTTGTAACACTTATTTAAGTCTAACTCCAACCCATCCATTGTCCAATCCAAGGCCAGTGGGGTGGGGGGGTGGGGGGGCTATCAGATGTTCAGTAATGGGATTGTGGTACATTACTGAGTCTGTATCTGTATCATGGGGGTTAATTGAGAGAGCAGCCATGCGAAACCCCGCTGTGTTCAACACAAATTGCAGGTGAAGCATCCTGCATCTCAGCTTTTTTCCATCAATCTATTTCCCTGTGTTTTATGGCAATTGTGTAGTAACATGCAGTCTATCTACTTGTTACAGCCACTCTAGTGGAAATCAATGTGTTGTAATTTGGGCACCGCCGCCCACTAAGCTTTTCAAGACCTTGTTCGCAGATTGAAGCTATTTTGGAAGGCTTGGATTTGTGTGTCATCATATATCCTGTTTTTACAGTATGTACAACTGGTATTTTATAGGAAGAGTTAAGAATCATTTTTAGTTGAACACGGTGGTCTCCTCTGCAGTATCAGATAAAGGAGCATGTGTCTATGTGTACTAGTTTATAAGGGAATGTCAAAACAACCCAGTCCATTTTTCATAGAAGCATAATAATGCCACCTGCTCTGAATCTGTTGGAAGTGGATCAAGAAGACATTACCAGCCTTCAAGTGTTTTAGGATTTCTACAGTATTACCTTTCAGTGTAGGTGTTGGCTTACCTACCTTTCACTGTAACAGACCAACTGTTAGTGGCTGTAGCTGTACCATCTGGTACACGGCTATAATGATACAGATGACTCGTTTTGTCAAGCCGATAGACTACAACAGAGCCTTCTAACGGTCCCGTAATGGATTGAAAGTGAGGGCCTCATTGTAATTAATTTAGAGGTGATTCCTTCCTGTCTGTTTCTGAGTGGAAGCCTTTGGTTTAGTGTGACACTAGTCCACCCGTGTCCCACTCACACTCATAACCTTGTTCCACATTTTCCTTGTGAATTACACGATTAGGACCCTACGTGGCTATGTTTGTTTTAACGAGCCTTAGGGGAGGGCAATCCCTGTTCCCTCTCTGGTGCGTCAGTAGAGCAGTCGATTTAGTTTAACAGGGGTTTCCTGGGAATCCTGACCTCTACGAATGAAATACAGGCCCTTGGCTGCAACTTAAGCCTAGCTCTAACTGGGGAACACAGACATAAAATGGCCATAATAAAACTAAGGCCCATAAATTCTCATGAACAGAGGCTTGAGGTGTTCGGGGAGGCTGGGTGTATGGGCTCTATGTCAACACTGCCCATAATTACAAAGGAGTAAGGACACGCTCTAAGTGCTAAATCAATGGTGCTAACAAACTGTAATTTTTAAGGCCAAGGCTACAGATACTGAGTTTTCCCCCACGCCCTGCCCGCCCCTCCGGAAACCTCTTTCTTAAAGCCTAAGATCCGGATCACATTCTGCGCATGTGTTATTTTATGCACACATTCGTTTTTCTAACATAGCTGCTGCTCCCCCTCCCCCGCCCTTCACGTTTTGCTCTGTACTCACCCTCTTCTGAACCATGAAGATGTAGTCTATGTCTCTGCCTCATATTTCTGAACAGCTGAATCAAAAACCCTGCCGCTGATTAGAACAAACATTCCAAAACATATATATTATGAAGGCTCCAGCTGAATGTTCCAGGCAGCTGAGAGTGTATTCAGACCAGTAAAAAAGTGTGTTTTGCATCACCCTGTGCCAAAGTTATACCATACAGTGCATTTGGAAAGACCCCTTGAATATTTCCACATGTTGGTATGTTACAGCTTTATTTTAAAATGGATTCAATTGTTTTAAAAAATTTACTGAAATATAACATTTACATAAGTATTCAGACCCTTTAAATCAGTACTTTATTGAAGCATCTTTGACAGCAATTACAGCCTCGAGTCTTCTTGGGTATGACACTACAAGCTTGGCACATCTGTATTTGGGGAGTTTCTCCCATTCTTCTCTGTAGATCCTGTCAAGCTCTCTCAGGTTGGATGGGGAGCGTCGCTGCACAACTATTCTTAGGTCTCTCCAGAGATGTTCGATCGGTTTTCAAGTCCGGGCTCTGGCTGGGCCACTCCTATGTTGTCTTGGCTGTGTGCTTAGGGTCATTTCCTAGTTAAATAAAGGTTAAATATAAAAATATACACTGCTCAACAAAAATAAAGGGAACACTAAAAATAACACATCCTAGATCTGAATGAATGAAATATTCTTATTAAATACTTTTTTCTTTACATTTACATTTACATTTAAGTCATTTACATAGTTGAATGTGCTGACAACAAAATCACACAAAAATGATCAATAGAAATCAACCCATGGAGGTCTGGATTTGGAGTCACACTCAAAATTAAAGTGAAAAACCACACTACAGGCTGATCCAACTTTGATGTAATGTCCTTAAAACAAGTCAAAATTAGGCTCAGTAGTGTGTGTGGCCTCCACGTGCCTGTATGACCCTAAAACGCCTGGGCATGCTCCTGATGAGGTGGCGGATGGTCTCCTGAGGGATCTCCTCCCAGACCTGGACTAAAGCATCCGCCAACTCCTGGACAGTCTGTGGTGGATGGAGCAAGACATGATGTCCCAGATGTGCTCAATTGGATTCAGGTCTGGGGAATGGGCGGGCCAGTCCATAGCATCAATGCCTTCCTCTTGCAGGAACTGCTGACACACTCCAGCCACATGAGGTCTAGCATTGTCTTGCATTAGGAGGAACCCAGGGCCAACCGCAGCAGCATATGGTCTCACAAGGGGTCTGAGGATCTCATCTCGGTACCTAATGGCAGTCAGGCTACCTCTGGCGAGCACATGGAGGGCTGTGCGGCCCCCCAAAGAAATGCCACCCCACACCATGACTGACCCACCGCCAAACCGGTCATGCTGGAGGATGTTGCAGGCAGTAGAATGTTCTCCACGGCGTCTCCAGACTCTGTCACGTCTGTCACATGTGCTCAGTGTGAACCTGCTTTCATCTGTGAAGAGCACAGGGCGCCAGTGGCGAATTTGCCATACTTGGTGTTCTCTGGCAAATGCCAAACGTCCTGCACGGTGTTGGGCTGTAAGCACAACCCCCACCTGTGGACGTCGGGCCCTCATACCACCCTCATGCAGTCTGTTTCTGACCGTTTGAGCAGACACATGCACATTTGTGGCCTGCTGGAGGTCATTTTGCAGGGCTCTGGCAGTGTTCCTCCTGCTCCTCCTTGCACAAAGGCGGAGGTAGCGGTCCTGCTGCTGGGTTGTTGCCCTCTTACGGCCTCCTCCACGTCTCCTGATGTACTGGCCTGTCTCCTGGTAGCGCCTCCATGCTCTGGACACTACGCTGACAGACACAGCAAACCTTCTTGCCACAGCTCGCATTGATGTTCCATCCTGGATGAGCTGCACTACCTGAGCCACTTGTGTGGGTTGTAGACTCTGTCTCATGCTACCACTAGAGTGAAATCACCGCCAGCATTCAAAAGTGACCAAACATCAGCCAGGAAGCATATAAACTGAGAAGTGGTCTGTGGTCACCACCTGCAGAACCACTCCTTTATTGGGGGTGTCTTGCTAATTGCCTATAATTTCCACCTGTTGTCAATGCCATTTGCACAACAGCATGTGAAATGTATTGTCAATCAGTGTTGCTTCCTAAGTGGACAGTTTGATTTCACAGAAGTGTAATTGACTTGGAGTTACATTGTGTTGTTTAAGTGTTCCCTTTATTTTTTTGAGCAGTGTATATATAAAATTGTCTTCACCCCAGTCTGAGGTCTTGAGTGCTCTGGAGCAGGTTTTCATCCAAGATCTCTCTCTATTTTTACCGTTCATCTTTCCCTCGATCCTGACTAGTCTCCCAGGCCCTGCTGCTGAAAAATATCCCCACAGCATGTGTTGCCACCACCATGCTTCACCGTAGGGATGGTGCCGGGTTTCCTCCAGATGTGATGCTTGGCATTCAGTATTCCAACATTTTCATTTTCTTCTATCTTTTTTCAATGTACATTTCTTTGTAAACAGTTGAAGTCGGAAGTTTACATATTCTTAGGTAGGACTCATTAAAACTAGTTTTTCAACCACTCTACAAATTTCTTGTTAATAATAAAGGTCTACAGCAATCGTGAGGGCGAACAGACACACACACGTTGTTCAATCCATCCTGAGGGAAAGAGAGAGAAATATCGTTTGGGCACGCTGAACGTCTCGTGAGCTCGCGATTCTCACAGTTACACGCCTCATCGAAAGCAGGCTTCACGCTGAAGACGTAGAAACTGTTTCCATGGTTATAACTGCTTGGGAAGTGTGTATACGATGACGTTGAAGTGGTGGCAACTTTTTTCATTACAAGAGAGACTTTGGGAGAATGCATGCCCTGAGACTTCTGCTTTACATAGAGACAAAATTTAAACGGTTTTAGAAGCTTTAGAGTGTTTCCTATTCGATAATAATTTTTATATGCATATATTAGCAACTTTTGACAAAAATGTATCATGTTTTATATGGGTATCGAATTCCTCCAGAAGGGGCAGTATTCTGGGGTAGCCTTAACTATAGTTTTGGCAAGTTGGTTAGGACATCTACTTTGTGCATGACACAAGTAATTTGTCCAACAATTGTTTACAGACAGATTATTTCACTTATAATTCACTGTATCACAATTCCAGTGGGTCAAAAGTTTACATACACTAAGTTGACTGTGCCTTTACACAGCTTGGAAAAATCTAGAAAATTATTTAATGGCTTTAGAAGTTTCTGATAGGCTAATTAACATAATTTGAGTGAATTGGAGGTGTACCTGTGGATGTATTTCAAGGCCTACCTTCAAACTCAGTGCCTCTTTGCTTGACATCATAGGAAAATCTAAAAAATTGTAGACCTCCACAAGTCTGGTTCATCCTTGGGAGCAATTTACAAACACCTGAAGGTAACACGTTCATCTGTACAAACAATAGTACGCAAGTATAAACACCATGGGACCACACAGCCGTCATACCGCTCAGGAAGGAGACTCGTTCTGTCTCCTAGAGATGAACGTACTTTGGTGCGAGAAGTGCAAATCAATCCCAGAACAACAGCAATGGACCTTGTGAAGATAATGGAGGAAACAGGTACAAAAGTATCTATATCCACAGTAAAACGAGTCCTATATCGACATAACCTGAAAGGCCGCTCAACAAGGAAGAAGCCACTGGTCCAAAACCGCCATAAAAAAGCCAGACTACGGTTTGCAACTGCACATGGGGACAAAGATTGTACTTTTTGGAGAAATGTCCTCTGGTCTGATGAAACAAAAATAGAACTGTTTGGCCATAATGACCATCGTTATGTTTGGAGGAACTTCACAAAATAGATGGCATCATGAGAAGGAAAATTACATGGATATATTGAAGCAACATCTCAAGACATCAGTCAGGAAGTTAAAGCTTGGTCACAAATGGGTCTTCCAAATGGACAATAACCCCAAGCATACTTCCAAAGTTGTGGCAAAATGGCTTAAGAACAACAAAGTCAAGGTATTGGGGTGGCCTACACAAAGCCCTGACCCTCACAAAGCCCTGATCCTATAGAAAATGTGTAGGCAGAACTGAAAAAGGGTGTGCGAGCAAGGAAGCCTACAAACATGACTCAGTTACACCAGCTCTGTTAGGAGGAATGGGCCAAAATTCACCCAACATATTGTGGGAAGCTTGTGGAAGACTACCCGAAACGTTGGACCCAAGATAAACAATTTAAAGCCAAATACTAATTAAGTCTATGTAAACTTCTGACCCACTGGGAATGTGATGAAAGAAATTAAACCTGAAATAAATTATTCCCTCTACTATTATTCTGACATTTCTCATTCTTTAAATAAAGTGGTGATCCTAACTGACCTAAGACAGGACATTTTTACTAGGATTAAATGTAAGGAATTGTGAACAACTATGTTGAAATGTAGTTGGCTAAGGTGTATGTAAACTTCTGACTTCAACTGTATATCCATACAAAATATTTTGACTGGCTGAGAAACGCTGCCTGCCTCTCTCTCTCTTCCAGACTCCTGACCCCTACACGTTCATTACAGTTTATAGTTTATATATACAGTTTATACAAATCTCCGCAGTTGAAAACTAAATGTTAATCTAAAAAAAAGTGAGATAATGTCTAGATGCTTTTTATAGTGGAGATTGAGTTTATAAATTGCCTGGCTGGGCTGATAAGACAGTGGATTATGCAGTCAGATGGAACAGAGTAAATAGGCATTTTAACGTCATAGATTTAGCCGGTGGTAACTTGTGGAATAGACACCAGCTGGAATGCGCTTTTAACCAATTAGCATTCATGATTAGACCTACCCATTTTATAAATGCTGATATTGTGGCAAGTAAATATTTGACAGAAAATACATTATCAAAATGTTCGTACGAGTTACATGCAGCTAAGAAAAACATGAAATCGCTAGATTGCGTGTTTGTGTTGTGCTTATGTTTGCAATACTGACAACAATGTTTGTACGAACATTTTGATCATGTATTTTATGTCAAATATGTAAATAGCTGCATGTATTCTCCTCCCATCCTGAAAAAAAGAACATGAAATTATGCTTACTGACGCATGGAATCCAATAGTTTGAACAATTTTGTGTACAACATGAAGTTTGTAGGCTACACCAGTGACCAGACAAAGGCGATCAATGAGGGGGGTTGGCGGCAGTGGAGCACTCAGCACAGCAGCTACGTAGGCAGCGGTGTGCAACCAGCTACAAAAAAAAAAATCATGCACATTGGCAGAAATATCAACAAAAAAATTCTAGGCACGTTGGAATACAGAAACTCTGTGATTTGATTGACTGCCTGAGTGTAGACCAGGCTAAGGGCTGGCCACAGGCACGGTGTCGTATGGCTGTGAACTGAGTAGTACATGACGATTATACAAAGAGCCCCCATCAATTATTATTGATCTAGCGAGATATTACTGTAAAGAGGAGCATTTTTACAGTATTTGTGTGTTTCTTTTTATTGGATAGTTTTTTTTTTTACTGTGTTTTATATAAGGGGGAAATTGTGTGTGTGTGTGTGTGTGTGTGACATTTTAGAGCATGGCATGTTTTAGCTGTTATAGATTCTTCTGATAAACATTATCATACTATCAAACTATTATACTTTCTACCATTTTTATATTTTTTGGATATACTACTGGATATATCCTACGTATGCATACGGAAATGATAACTTTTTCGAGTTCTTATTTTCAGAACTGACAGGTTAGGACTTTGTATTGCACATATACAGTCTCTAGTGAAAGTCGATACACCCTTTCTTCACATTTTGCCATTACAGCTGTGAATCATTTTGAATAGGATTCTACCAACAACTCTTAGGGCAACATTTATCCATTGTTTTTGCTAAAATTGCTCGAGCTCAGTAAATTTGGTTGGGAGTCATTGATGGACAGCAATATTCAAACCGTGTCTCTGATTTTAGGGCAAATTTAAGTCAGGATTGAGACATTTAACACCTTTTGGTGTGTCTTTGGCATATACAATTGTGTAATTGTTATTGTCTAACTTTTTATTAGTGTTTACTCTATTTATATTTATTAAGATCCTGACAGACTCCCGTGTCCCTGCCGGTGACAAACATACCCGTAAAATAATTCTGCCATCACAATACTTGAAAATACAGAGGGATTCACACTGTTGTGTTGTATTGGATTTGACACAAGCCTGTAGTTTTTCATTTAGGTCAAAAATAGAATTTCTTTGCAAACCAAATGGATTATGGAGTGTATTTTTTAACACAGGCTTCATTCTTATCGTGGTAGCAGCATCGTGTCATTCTTTTCACCGGCAGAGACTGAGGAGTTTGTCAGGATCAAAATAAATATGAACGGAGCAGTCCAGATAAAAAGTTAGAGAAAACCCTGCCTCTGTATTCTGAATACCTAACCCTGGGATAGAGTTTTATTTTTCAGCGGGACAATTACACTAATTTCAATGACAAAAAATAGGTGCTGAGTGTTCCTGAATGGTCCAGTCTCAGTCCTGACTTAAATCTGCTAGAAAAGGTATAGGTATAGGTATACGGTTTTAATATTGCTGTCCATCAATTACTCCCTACCAGCTTTTTTGGAAGTCAGACCAGTGGTGCTGACATGGCTCGTACAGCTCCTTTGAAGCCTTAGGAGATGCAGAGAAGATGAAGGATACCCAGCCTTTACATGATAAGTTTCTGTCACAAGGAGTTTCCTGGTTCAGTGTTGGTCAAGTCTCTCCAGGGTCCTTCCTCCAAGGAGTTCCTGAAGATGTTTGAGTTCCTCACCTTCCAGATGCCCACCTCCAAAGTGGAGGAGGAGGTCCCCAGGACTCCTGATAAAATGCCTGAAATTAGAAAATGCTATCTTTTTTTTTTGCTGCCAAAATTTCTAAAATTAGTAAATGCTATCTTTGCTCTGCTAACATCTGTATTGCTTATATTCACTCCTAAGCATGGTTCTCACTAATCTGTCGGGTTGTCCTGCATTCCAGCACGGTAATTTATGTAGCCGGAATCAAAAGACATGGCTCCACAGGTTAGCAGCCACATTCCGATATTCCCAGAGGCACTCATCTGGAATGGTGGAATGGGTGAGATTTACGATGTCAACCCATCCAGCCTCCTTTAAACAGAGAGAGAGAGAGAGAGAGAGAGAGAGAGAGAGAGAGAGAGAGAGAGAGAGAGAGAGAGAGAGAAGACTACTCCAGACACTGCTGTTCCATGCAGGTCTCCAGAACATGGACACTAGTGACACCTAGTGGCTGACCTCTGTGCGTTTCTGTCTCTAATTAATACTGTGAATGTTTAATGGATGACAGCACACACACTGAGACTGATTTACACTAGTAGGCTGTATCTCCCTCTTAAATTAACATGAACTTTACCCTAAGTAAATAACTATGAGTTATGTTTAAGTTTGCAGCAAGGAGAAAAAACAAACAATTTAGAATTGATTAAATGAATTAAAAACCTTTATTCATAAATGCAATCAAAACAGAAATGAATAAATAACTTTCATTTTAAACATTCACACATACACACAGGTACACCTTTTCTCTCTCTCACACACAACACAGCTTAACGCTTCAGGCATTCTAAATGAGAGTCACTAAAGGAAAAAATAACTGGCTCTATGAATACAAGGAACATATTAAACTTGTTGAAGAATGTTACGAAAACATTGTAACCATCTGTACTTTTCAGAGAACTTCCAACATGCACTTATAGGGAAAAAATGTGTTATCTAGAACCTAAAAGGGTTCTTCGGCTGTCCCCATAGGAGAACCCTTTGAAGAACCCTTGTTGGTTCCAGGTAGAACCCTTTTGAGTTCCATGTAGAACCCTTTTGATCTCCATGTAGAACGCTTTCCAGAGAGAGTTCTACATAGAACCCAAAATAGTTCTACCTGGAACCATTAAAGGGTTCCAGGTAGAACTCTTTCCAGTGGGGGTTCTACATTGAACCCAAAAGAGTTCTACCTAGAACCAAAAAAAGGGTTCTCTTTTGTGGACAGCTGAAGAACCCTTTTGGAACGCTTTTTTCTATGAGTGTAGGCCTACCCTTCCTCCCTCCCACACCCTCTCTCTCTCTTACTTACTCCCGATCTCACACACATCCTCTCTCACACACACATACAATCATACACACCCCACGCTTGCATATGGAGCCTACCTTCGAAACATCTCTTTGAGTAGCCTATTCCTTAAAAACAATTCCTGTGCCATCCAAATATGGACATAGCCTAGTCAGTGGTCAAGTTATCCGGCTATAGCAACCGTTTGTTATCAAACCAAAACATAGCGAACTGCGAGTAGTTTAAAATGGCTCACGAATCCGGAGCAGAAATAAAATAACATGTTGGGCCCACTTTAGCTCCGGTAATATTGGGCATCATTTTTACATTATTTTGTCTAGAGGCACACGGTCTTTGGCAAAGTAGCTAAAGGCGCAAGCATTTACTGTGTTATGTTCTGCATTTAAAAGGTGCGCTTAGAAGGTTACATGCGTTGAAGAAATGGAGACGTGATTAACGGCGTCAAGAGAAATGATGCTGATGAATATGTCACATTCTATATTTTTACATCAGAAATGTATCAATTTATGTTGGAAGGTAGAACCAAATCATATAAAGATGTGTCTGTAACTACATCATTATCCATCAGTCAGCGTGCTTCAATAGGACAAAGTGGAAACTATATATGCCACCATTTGGAATTATAGTGTAATGTGCAATGCGCTGCTGAAATAATTTGGTTGTAATATAACAATATATTCCACTCATTATCTGGATTTCATTGATACACTGTACGCTGATCATTTTAGCTGGTGAAACTGTAGCAGTTGCAGTAATGATGTAATTCACATAGAAAAGTTGATCTTGTGCAATACATCCCATAATATCTGATGATTTCTTCAACATACAGTGCATTCGAAAAGTATTCAGACCACTTGACCTTTTCCACATTTTGTTAAGTTAGTCTTATTCTAAAATTAATTAAATTTCCCCCCCCTCATCAATCTACACACAATACCCCATAATGACAAAGCAAAAACAGGTTTACATTTTTTGTGCTAATTTATAATCAAATGAAATACTGAAATATGACATTGACATAAGTATGCAGACTCTTTACTCAGTACTTTGTTGAAGCACCTTTGCAAGCGATTACAGCCCAAGTTTTCTTGGGTATGACGCTACATGCTTGGCACACCTGTATTTGGGGAGTTTCTCCCATTCTTCTCTGCAGATCCTCACAAGCTCTGTCAGGTTGGGAGTGTCGCTGCACAGCTATTTTCAGGTCTCTCCAGAGATGTTCGATTGGGTTCAAGTCCGGGCTCTGGCTGGGCCACTCAAGGACATTCAGAGACTTGTCCCGAAGCCACTTCTGCATTGCCTTGGCTGTGTGCTTAGGTTCGTTGTCCTGTTGGAAGATGAATCGTCACCCCATTCTGATGTTCTGAGCCCTCTGGATTAGGTTTTCATCAAGGATCTCTCTATACTTTGCTCTGTTCATCTTTCCGTCAATCCTGACTAGTCTGCGAGTCCCTGCCACTGAAAAACATCCCCACAGCATGATGCAGCCACCACCATGCTTCACGGTAGGGATGGTGCCAGGTCTCATCAGACGTTTGGCATTCAGGCCAAAGAGTTTAATCTTGGTTTCATCAGACCAGAAAATCTTGTTTCTCATGGTCCGAGAGTCCTTTAGGTGCCTTTTGGCAAACTCCAAGAGGGCTGTCATGTGCCTTTTACTGAGGAGTGGCTTTCGTCTGGCCACTCTAGCATAAAGGCCTGATTGGTGCAGTGCTGCAGAGATGGTTGTCCTTTTGGAAGGTTTTCCAATTCTACAGAGGAACTCTGGAGCTCTGTCAGAGTGACCATCGAGTTCTTTGTCACCTTCCTGACCAATGCCCTTCTCCCCCGATTGCAGTTTGGCCGGGTGGCCAGCCACCTCTAGGAAGAGTCTTGGTGGTTCCAAACTTCTTCCATTTAAGAATGATGGAGGCCACTGTGTTCTTTGGGGACCGTCAATGCTGCATAAATGTTTTGTGACCCTTCTCCAGATCTGTGCCTCGACACAATCATGTTTTGGAGCTCTACAGACAATTCCTTCGACCTCATAGCTTGGTTTCTGCTCTAACATGAACTGTCAACTGTGGGACCTTATATAGACAGGTGTGTGCCTTGACAAATCATGTCCAGTCAATTGAATTTACCACAGGTGGACTCCAATAGAGTTGTATAAACATCTCAAGGATGATCAATGGAAACAGGACGCACCTGAGCTCAATTTCGAGTCTCATATCAAAGTGTCTGAATACTTATGTAAATAAGGTATTTCGGTTTTTTAGGGGTCTGAATACTTTCCGAATGCACTGTATGTACGTTATAAGGATACTGAAACTGTAAGACAGACATCTGCTCCAAACCTTACATTTTATATATTTTTTTACATGATTTGCAGTAAACTTGAAAACATTGTACATACTGGTACATAGCTAAATACTGTATGGAACATTTGATTTCACCTTTATTATTCCTTCTATTCAGCACTTCAAAAAGATCTGTTTTTAAAATGACATGATGTATTTTTTGCTATTGGATTACATTTGAGTTAAATCTAAACTGTGAGCTGATTATTATCGGATATATTGGTGACTAAACTAAATGTTCTCGTGGTATGACTCAGGGGTGAAAGATGTGTGGAACTCCATGCTAAATCAAAGGTTCTGAACAAAAAAGACAGGGGGCATTACAAGTGTTTGCAGATTTAGTACTAAGAGTTTTTAAAATATACCACAAAGTGATTGACAAAAATATGTAGTTTGCATTGAATTGTATTTTCTTGTGAGTATCTTATTTCCACATAGGGTCATATTCTCATGTCCTCAACTGCCTTAAATTCATAACAACCCCAGTTGGCCCATTGCCATAGGTCACACCATGTGAATGTGGCCAAAGAAAAGGGAAAGGGAGGAAAAACAATCAGATGGAGATCCCTTTATCGCTTTGTGTGAACCCTTTATCCCCCTCTCTTTATCGCTCCTTTCCTTTGTCACACACCCCTTTAAAGCTGCTTTTGTGTCTATAGACACCAATACCCTATAGACAGGGCAAGACATCCTATTTACCACCCAAAGTGGTAGGGGGTGAGTCTGGGATTTGGGGTCATCTAGGAGGCAGTGGTCATCTCCCGGTCAACTACAGTAAGGTTATTTTTCCGGCCCAGCCAATAGCCTAGAACTGTGCCTGGGCAACCACTAACATTCTGCCTAATTATTATAAATGAGGGGCAGCGTAAACAGCTATTATTACAGACACTCAGTGGTATACACAAATCCACTTTAAATTGCTATTAAGTTAAAGAACCATCCATAATCCCAAGAGAAGCGGATTGTTTGTTCCTTCATAATTTAGACCGCTCTCATGCTCAGTTATCTCTCGACTTTGAATCTATCACGTTGATTAAATGAAAAGATTGTCTGTTTATTAAACAGATCTAAACAACATCAAGAAATCAACAAGCCTAAAACCAGTGTGTCCAAATCTCTAAATAGGCATTGCTAGGATTCCCTTTAAATATTCATATCTGGCAAAAAATAATTAGACATTTATTTTGCAATGGTCGGATACGTGTCCATGTGCAAAAATATTTCTAGAACAGCTAAGGCAGTCCAGTCCACCTGTGTGAGCAAAATTCTTTGACTAGATCTGTGGTCAAATAGACCAGGAGCTGCGGCTTGTAAGAGGTGTCCATGTTTCATTGTTAGGATGACTAGTGGAGAGAGACGCAGCGCTGCAGTGTGTGTCTGATGACTCTCCTTGTGGATGAGAGCGAAACAGAGAGGGGGGAGAGGTAGCTAGAGAGAGAGAGGGGCGATGGAGGGAGGGCAGGGAGAGATTGTAACACCCAGACGGCGGGTTCAGCGGCAGGGCAATGAGAGACTTCCTGCGCTCCATCACACCCAAGGCCTGCCTTATGGGTCAGTCTTATTAACACTCCTCCTGCGTACGTGTGTGTTTGTGTTTGTGTTCGTACGTGTGTGTATGTAGGTGTGTGCATCTGTGTGCGTCTGTGTATGTGAATGTATGTGTTTACGTGTGTATGTATTGCTTATACATCAAGAGAAATAGTGAGAGCAAAAATACAAAGAATGACAGTGGAACGTGAGCAGAACCTGATGTTCTACAAAAAGGAGTGAATGTATAGCTCAAGGAGGAGAGTGGGAATCGGGTAGAGCAGCTGTCACAGTGACCTGGCATGGCATACAAAGTGCTCCTTCTCCTGCATCCTGCTTCTGTCATTCACCCTATGAGAGACAGTCAAGCCAACCTCCTCCCTCTTCAGGCATCGTTAGCTGTCAATCTGTCCTCCTGCCCAAAGTGAGTGATGGGCCCATCCAAATGTCACCATTAGCCAGGCCCCTGAGTGGTAAATAAACGATGCTACTGGTGTACTGCAGGTGTTGTCATGGCAACCTGTGCAATCCCCCTCTCTCCCCGTGCCAGCCCCACCCACGTTCATTTGCACCCTCTCAATGGAGGAGTCATGGGGAGGTCAGCGAGTCAAAGCACCGCCACAACATGGCGCTGTTACACAGTTATGAACTCAGGCCGCACAAAACATTCCAGATTGCCACCAAGGGCCACTTGATACTTTTTTTATTGGAGGAGAATGTCTTGGTATGGAAATGGCATGGCATCCTTGGCACCCACAGAAAGGTGTTATCCATTGTATTTTCACATCTCAATAGGTGGTCCACTGGCATCCCCATCACATGAAACGTGTGTGTGGGGGGGGGGGGCTTCCTCTTTTGTTCCTCAAGCACGGGTGGAGGCCGATGACGTCACAAAGTGACCATCAGACCAACCATCAGTTGTGTCGAAGAAACACTATTTCGCTCAAAATATAGATTTTATGTACCCTTTAGTGAGTGTACTTTATTGTATTTATATCACTTTTCAACAGGAAAAGTCCCCAAAAAATCACTGGAAGATCATCATATCAAAAAAGTCTGATATGCATTTTACACCAAATGAAAGGAGAAAAATCAGAAGGAGGTAGGAGAGATGGAAGTTAGGGCATTGTCATTGGAATACATTTCCTCCCTATGCTTCTCTACGAGACCTCCCCTTCCAGCAGGTGTACTCTGTATGAACCCGTAGTAGGCAGCGAGGAAGATGGAGTTGGCATGCTTGACAGACCTTTGCTGCCATTGGCACACTGTGGTGATGTAGCAAGCGTATTCAAATGGTGGCGTTAATAATCAAAAAGAGCTTTCTCAGGGAGGACGTGAGACTGGCTGCACAGATGGGCTGGGGAGATAAATACAACTTTCTGTCACTGGGGTTGGAGGAATGGAGCTGCAACAGCCCTGGGGGAGAGAAACTGTTTCGTTCCTACTCTCTGATGCCCCAGTCCGTCTGTTTTTCTCCTTTTTTGGATTACTATTCAAGCTAGCTTTCCACAACAAAACATTTTCGCTGTATGTTTTTGGTTTTTAAGATAGAAACATGGGTTTTTATTACTTCAGATATTAGGGCCATGTGTTGGAAATCACAGGGACTAGAAAATGTACCTTTCCATGAAGAAAATGTGTGTGCTTGCTTCACGTGTCTTAAAGCCAGCAAGCACATCAATTTGCCATTTTGAGTGGAGTATTCCACCTTCAATCACTCTGTAATTGCATTGAAACAGTCAGTTCTCAGTGCTCTGTGTAGGTGAACAGACAGAATGATAATGTTCTCTCTGTTCTGCACATCCAGATGGATGAGCTGCTTATCATGACCTGCTCTAAGAACACTTCAGGCCTGGGCCATCACTCTGATCTGTGAGCTCTAACCGACCAATATGTCATCTCTGTCCAGACACAACTTATACGTTATCTCTGTCCAGTCACCAGTCATTAGTAGGTCTGTTTTTCATTCCTCTGGCTCTATAGTGAGGTGTCAGAACTCTCTATATGATAGGAAGGGCTGCTGACTGAGGATGTGGGATCTATCACATCAGTGGCCAGAGAGACAGCCAGGAGAGGGAGAAATGGTTCTACAAACATGCATTCTACACGTAAACCTCATACAAATGGATTGATCGATAGATATAAGATAGCCTTTGGCTTTCAGATGTTGTACCCAGAGTGTGAATTACACCGTGGCATTCGGGGGGTCTCGGGCCATTTGATGAATGGAAAGAGACATGTTACAAAACACCAAAAAGTGTCATGACATTTAGCGATTGTCATTGGGTCTACACTCTTGTAGCCAGAATTAATTGATGCGCCTTTCTGACTGACAAAAGGACCTTTTTTTGTGTTAAGAAAAGGACACCTGAAAAGAGTCTGAAATATGGGACTGTCACGGGATGACAAGTGCTGCCACATGGGATTTTTTTTTTTTTTACCATGTGGGAGTGTTTGTTTCATTTGGAATAAGCTTTTATTTGAATATTTACCACTGTAGCAGTACAAATTGCATTTGAAACAAATAGGAGAATTGTTAAATTAGCATTATTTAGAGCCCTCCCAAAGTTAGACTTTTTTTTGCATCATGACTCATTCGGGGGGTTTGAGACCCCCCTGGGCCCCTGGTAATTCTCAATAAGCATGTACCCCAAAAATGACAAAACAAGGTATCAAGAGCCATTTTGAGGCAATGCTAAATTCTGTTATAAACCTATGATGACATAGTCTACTGAGCATAGTTGTGCGTCTTCCTCCTCACCATACTTGTGTCTCTCTGTGTTCCAGGAGTATAACATCCATGGCTGGTGGGTCGGAGAGCTAAATGGTACCATCGGTATCGTCCCTAAAGACTTCCTCCACCCTGCCTACATCCTCTGAGCTCCAAGAAGTACTGGATCACTCTCTTATCGTTAAGATTATAAAATAATTTAATGGAGTAATGTAGCGTAACAGGTCTCCTGACACCCACTGAGATAGCCATTGAGAGAGCAGGAGATGTGTATATTCACAGCGCTTGGCCGGCCATTTAGGACATCTGGTGGCTGAAAGTAGAACTGCATGGGAAATTGAATCAGCATTATAGACGGGTTGGTTGTTTAGCAACAAAACCGACACGTGCGCAACTATGGGGCAAAAGAACTGGCTTAGGTGGTTGACAGCATGTAAACTATATTTAGTCTCTAAATGTTTATTGAAAATGTAAATATATTTGCACAATGAGCACTTGTTGTCTCTCAAATACATAGTTACAGTTGTTGGTTAGCTAGCTAATTCATTTTTAGCCATATTAGCGTAGACGTGTCATGAGTCAAAACAAGAAATGCTATCAATAACAAGATTCAATGAGCTGAAACGAGCCACCTACGATTCCCCACATGGCAGCTTCTTCTCATTGTTGCTAGCTATCTGACCATCCAGAATCATTACACCACATGGCCTTCTGCATCATCGACGTGCGCGCATCATTGTTTCTTGACATTGTCAGCTAACCCATCTTTATAGATATTGATATGCTCAGTAATGCTTAATTATAGCATCATTGACATCATCATTGGATTGGGAAAAATGATTCCAACTATACGCCATAGAAAAAATATCACACTGCACAATACTACAGGAACTGTATGTTACACGTTCCGCTCTGATGATCGTTTATCTTTGTATTATGCCTTACTTCTACAGTTGAGTGATGTGACTGACTGCGTTCCCAGCCCCAAACACTGAACACTTCGAGATTGATGACAAACTGAGATATTTTATTATTTCGTAATATAATGTAATGCAATGCTGTTAGTGTAAGGTTCTTGTAGAATGTTTTTGTAAAGATTGACTTAATTTCCATGCATAAATGACATTACCTTGGTCCTTCTGAGGCCTTTGGTCTACACATTGAATTATGGATCATGTCGAAAGGTTTCCTCTATCCAATTGTTTCCAGTGTGCAGTACCCATGTGTGTGAATGGAAATGGCCAGATATTTATGCCCCTGTGACTAAAATAGGAAATCCTCACCTCTGAGTGAACTGGGGGCTATTTGACATTACAAAGCATACTGACTTGTGCCTTCAACAGCCTTGATGCTGACATTAAGATATATAGGCAACAAGGGTTCAGGCTTGCTCCACTATCTTGTTTCAATTAAGAGTTTGAAATTGGAATACCTGATAATTAACAATATCAAGAAAAATACTATATTTTGATTGTTGAGCTTGTACAAATATATTTTCTTAGCCTAATGGTTGTGTTTTTCTTATGGTTTGGACCTACTGGCCTTTTATGTACGAGTGTATTGATTGGGTGCTTATGCTTTAACATCATGCTGTTTGTGACTGCTGTCTTTCTATACGCTTTTTGTGTTTTAAAAGAAGTGCACTCTCCTACACATCAACCTGGTCTCAGAGCATTTCATATTATTCTGTATGTACATCCAAGACACTCCATTTAGTAGGATGCGTTACGTTTCGTATGGTATGAATCAATTTGTGGATGTCCATCATACATTTCATATATGTTACGAATTGCAATTCGTATGATATGTTACAAATTGCAATTTGTACAATATGTTACACATTTGCAAAACTTATATGTTATGAATTCCAATTTGTTGTGGCTACCTACCCATATGGAAATATATGTATATTAAGGATATGTTTTAAATGAGCATATATGGTGTAAACATACACTTAGTATACCAAACATTAGGAACACCTACTCCCATACCCTGTTCAAAGGCACTTACATGTTTTTGTCTGGCCCATTCACGCTCTGAATGGCACACATACACAATCCAAGTCTCAATGGTCTCGAGGCTTAAAAATCCTTCTTTAACCTGTCCTCTTCCCCTTCATCTACACAAATTGAAGTGGATTTAAGGAGTGACATCAATAAGGGATCATAGCTTTCACCAGGATTCACCTGGTCAGTCTATGTCATGGAAAGAGCAGGTGTCCTTAATGTTTTGTACACTCAGTGTATATGCCCATATACAGTATGCTTATATATGTATCCACACATATGTACGTATATGTCACATACTGTATATGTTGAAATATACAAGAATTGCCCATTTTCATTTACGTGACATACATTTCTTACTTTTATATACATACAGTATATATGCATATATTTATAATACTTATATGCTCATACTGTAAATGTATGAAACATGGTATTCAAATGTTTATTACATATAGGTCCTTTGTATGTCACAATACTTGAGTGATAATGCCCGAGATGCGGTGTTTGGAGGATACATTGGCATGGGTGTTGTTAGAACCGAGACGAGGACCGGCAAACCGTGCCAATATATCCTCCAAACACCGGCTTCAAGGCCATTGCCACTTTTATACATGTTCAAATAATGATTGACATATTTTCATTAAAAACTTTATTTTGATGAATTTATTCATACTATTTCAACCTTCCAAAAGATATAGTCCCGAAACTATATGTGTTAAGCCGGCTGGTCGTTCGTTCTATCGGTTTGGTTGCTAGAAATGTTTAGTCTTTTTGTTCTGTATCTATGGAGAGAACCATTCTAAATGCTCCATTGCCATACTCGCTGGCAACGTTATTATCCCTTGTTTGCTAGCTAGCCAACTACGGCTAACTTAAATGTCTCGTCAAACAGTGCAGACAGAATGACAACAAAGTAGCTGCATTTGCATTTGTTTAAGATGTTTTCTAGTGACATTTATTTGGATACATCCAATGAGCTAATTAGGTGCGATTTCGCCTGGCATCGAAAACGTGCTCACTCGTCAGGGCACTGTTGTTCAGAGGAGCTAGCCAACAACACAGCTAACACAGTCATGAACTAATCCTAGTCATGAACTTTTACTGTTTTAAGCCGTTCCCACTTGTCCCTTTGTGAGTTTGAGGGAAGCACATCATGACAGCATCTGTGGGGGGAAAGCAACACACAAGACAATGAGCACATAGAACAGTTAGGTATGGGTTTGAGGCCATAAAATATATATATATATATATAATGGGAAAAAAACATTGTGAAAAGCTTATCAGAAATCCTTGACCATTAATGCCCTATTTGCAATGATTTGTAAACTCAATTAAGGGATAGTTCACTTTTTTACACCTTATAGTCAGTCAGATGGTTCCTTACCCTGAAAGTAGTCAATGGGCCAGGAGAAACTGTAATCCACGATTCAGAGTTGTCTCAATGGCGCTGTCCATGCGCTCATAGACACCATAATAAGAGAGATACAGTACATATCTGCGATCTCTAACCGGACAGAGAATGAGGACGTGGCTAGAATCTCGTTTCTTATGATTATCAGTCAAATTAGCTCATTTATAAAATATCGATTACTATGTATAGACTATAAATGACCAACCACACAGCTTTGGAGTAGTTAGGAGGTGTATTACCCTGAGAGGAGCTGGCTACTGTGGGAGACTACCAGTAATTGCGCTAAACTAACGATATGCTAACTTCAATAATCCCCTGCAAGCAAATGCCTAAAAATGGGTTTCCATGAGTTCGTCGGACTCTCGGTAAGTAAAAAAACGACCTAAATCTTGAAATCTCACTGTATCCTTTTAAGCCATGTCAGTGTCTGGAATCATATTCACCATTATTTCTGCCATGAGTCATTTATGAGTTATATTATGTTTAAAACAATATCATAACAATACCCGCACACTGTAAAATGCTCATTTGCAATCAATGAACAAAAACCTTCTCACCAATTACTGTCACTTTTCCAGGATCCTTTTCTCTCTCCATCTTCTCCCTTTTAGCTTAACCATAGTTCAAATGAAATAACTTCAATGTGTCAAATAATTATCCAAAGTCATAATGACACAGCCAGATATTTCAATTTGAGTTAGGGCAGAAGATGACTCTGATTTAGCTGTACAAATGCTACAACTAATACATACATATAGCCAGGGGTGCAACTTTCTCTGCACAGTGACATGTCCCCCCCCCATTCTGAAAATTGCTTTTTGTCCTATAGAATCTGAAACAGTGTTGGTTTGAGTGACCAGCATGTAGCCTCTTTTCAAAGGCTATGTATCTCCGATACGTGCATTCTGTGTTGGAGACCACCCAAAAATGACCCAATGTGATTAGATCTTCTTTAAACTAAATTCTAATGCGCCTGAGAAAGCTACTCCCGAGCCCCACCTAGCCTTGATCTTGACAAAACGGAGCTGCTCTTCCTCCCGGGGAAGGCCTGCCTGCTCCAAGACCTCTCAGTCATGGTTGACAACTCCGCACTACAGATGTTCTTTGGGACAGTAAAGTTTGAGTTGGGGTGAAGTTTGATCTGCAACATAAATAATCCACTCAGATGCTGTAAAAGACTAGAAAGTACTATAACTAAGTACAGTAAGACACATCCTCTGTATTTAAAAAAGTCATACTAGCTGATACAGTAACTTGTATTTAAAAATATACCTTCTCCGTTTTTACTTTAACCTAAGATGGAAAAAAGTGAAACAAAAAGGAATACACAGTAGGAAGCGATACTGAGCCAGCTAACTGTAGCCGTTAACCTAATAGCAACCCTATAGGCTTGACAGGCTAGCGTTATACAACTCTGTAACATTGCACATGGGTGGGGAGATGTCAGTGCCTAGACCATATAAACAAAGTAGAATATTACCTCAGGAGCTATACATCAATACATTCAAACCAAAATATTATCTGACACCATTTTTAAAATTATTTTATTCTATGAGCTAGTCTTACTTAGCCACAACCCTAATCTCCATGTCAAGATCGCTAACAGTTTCACTCAATCAATTTACACATTTACATTCTACAATTTCAACATAAAAGGTAAGTATCACTCAGATAACCATTTAGGCTAACATCTTCTATAAATAATGTGCTTGTTTACCTGCTTAAGAGAACAAAGAAAAAAGAGATAGGAGGAGAAACGGTTAGTTGTCACAGCCTCTTTGAGTGCTGTTGAGGGGAGAGGGCAAATCGCTGTGCTCCAGCGCCCCCTGCTGGTGGCAACAGACAAACAATTCTCAATGGAAATCCTTGGACTCAGCCCAAAATAATAGTGGGTTACAACCTATACAGTCATTGATAACAACAATATCTAAACCACGTTTTATAAATATACTAAACAAAAATATAAACGCAACATGCAACAATTTCAACGATTTTACTGAGTTACAGTTCATATAAGGAAATCAGTCATTAAATTCATTAGGCCTAATTTATGGATTACATGACTGGGCCTGGGCCCAACCACTGGGGAGCCAGGCCCAGCCAATCAGAATGAGTTTTTCCCCACAAAAGGGCTTCATTACAGACAGAAATACTTCTCAGTTTCATCAGTGGCTGGTCTCAGACAATCCCGCAGGTGAAGAAGACGGATGTGGATGTCCTAGGCTGGCGTGGTTATATGTGGTCTGCGGTCGTGAGGCCAGTTGGACATACTGCCAAATTCTCTAAAACGACGTTGGAGGTGGCTCACTCGCTCAAAACTTGAGACATCTGTGGCATTGTGCTATATGACAAAACTGCACATTCTAGAGTGGCCTTAATTGTCCCACGCACAAGGTGCACCTGTGTAATGATTATGCTGTTTAATCATCTTCTTGATATGCCACACCTGTAAGGTGGAAGGATTATCTTGGCAAATGAGAAATGCTCACTGACAGGCATGTATATAAATTTGTCCACACAATTTAATAGAAGCTTTTTGTGCATATGGTACATTTATGGGATCTTTTTTTTCAGCTCATTAACCAACACTACATGTACCCTTATGGGCAGCCAAAACTATAGTGTTCGAAAATAAACATTCACACTTATTTTGAAAAGGCACAGAAACCTAAGACAAACCTAAGACACAGAAACCTTTGGTGCCTTTCAGCAAACTCCAATGAGCTGTCATGTCTTTTACTAAAGAATGGCTTTCATCTGGCCACTCTACCATAAAGGCCTGATTGGTGGAGTGCTGAAGAGATGGTTGTCCTTCTGGAAAGTTCTCCCATCTTCACAGAGGAACTCTGGAGCTCTGTCAGAGTGACCGTCGGGTTCTCGGTCACCTCCCTGACCAAGGCCATTCTCCCCCGATTGCTCAGGTTTGGCCAGCTCTAGGATCAGTCTTGGTGGTTCCAAACTTCTTCCATTTAAGAATGATGGAGGCCACTGTGTTCTTGCGAACCTTCAATGCTGCAGAAATGTTTTGTTACCCTTTTTTGGTACCCTTCCCCAGATCTGTGCCTTCGACGCAATCCTGTCTCGGTGCTCAACGCACAATTCCTTCGACCTCATGGCTTGGTATTGCTCGGACATGCACTGTCAACTGTGGGACCTTTTATAGTCAGTTGTGTGCCTTTCTAAATAATGTCTAATCAATTGAATTTACCACAGGTGGACTCCAATCAAGTTGTAGAAAAATCTCAAGGATGATCAATGGAACAGGATGCACCTGAGCTCCATTTCGTGTCTTATAGCAAAGGGTCTGAATACTTTTGTACATAAGGTATTTCTATTTTTTTTAACACATTTCTATAAACCTGTTTTCGCTTTGTCATTATGGGGTATTGTAAGCGTAGATTTATTAGGAAAAAATGTATTTAATACATTTAGAATAACATTTACATTACATTTAAGTCATTTAGCAGACGCTCTTATCCAGAGCGACTTACAAATTGGTGCATTCACCTTATGACATCCAGTGGAACAGTAGTGCATCTAAATCTTTTAAGGGGGGGGGTGAGAGGGATTACTTCATCCTATCCTAGGTATTCCTTAAAGAGGTGGGGTTTCAGGTGTCTCCGGAAGGTGGTGATTGACTCCGCTGTCCTGGCGTCGTGAGGGAGTTTGTTCCACCATTGGGGGGCCAGAGCAGCGAACAGTTTTGACTGGGCTGAGCGGGAACTGTACTTCCTCAGTGGTAGGGAGGCGAGCAGGCCAGAGGTGGATGAACGCAGTGCCCTTGTTTGGGTGTAGGGCCTGATCAGAGCCTGGAGGTACTGAGGTGCCGTTCCCCTCACAGCTCCGTAGGCAAGCACCATGGTCTTGTAGCGGATGCAAGCTTCAACTGGAAGCCAGTGGAGAGAGCGGAGGAGCGGGGTGACGTGAGAGAACTTGGGAAGGTTGAACACCAGACGGGCTGCGGCGTTCTGGATGAGTTGTAGGGTTTAATGGCACAGGCAGGGAGCCCAGCCAACAGCGAGTTGCAGTAATCCAGACGGGAGATGACAAGTGCCTGGATTAGGACCTGCGCCGCTTCCTGTGTGAGGCAGGGTCGTACTCTGCGGATGTTGTAGAGCATGAACCTACAGGAACGGGCCACCGCCTTGATGTTAGTTGAGAACGACAGGGTGTTGTCCAGGATCACGCCAAGGTTCTTAGCGCTCTGGGAGGAGGACACAATGGAGTTGTCAACCGTGATGGCGAGATCATGGAACGGGCAGTCCTTCCCGGGAGGAAGAGCAGCTCCGTCTTGCCGAGGTTCAGCTTGAGGTGGTGATCAGTCATCCACACTGATATGTCTGCCAGACATGCAGAGATGCGATTCGCCACCTGGTCATCAGAAGGGGGAAAGGAGAAGATTAATTGTGTGTCGTCTGCATAGCAATGATAGGAGAGACCATGTGAGGTTATGACAGAGCCAAGTGACTTGGTGTATAGCGAGAATAGGAGAGGGCCTAGAACAGAGCCCTGGGGACACCAGTGGTGAGAGCACGTGGTGTGGAGACGGATTCTCGCCACGCCACCTGGTAGGAGCGACCTGTCAGGTAGGACGCAATCCAAGCGTGGGCCGCGCCGGAGAAGCCCAACTCGGAGAGGGTGGAGAGGAGGATCTGATGGTTCACAGTATCGAAGGCAGCCGATAGGTCTAGAAGGATGAGAGCAGAGGAGAGAGAGTTAGCTTTAGCAGTGCGGAGCGCCTCCGTGATACAGAGAAGAGCAGTCTCAGTTGAATGACTAGTCTTGAAACCTGACTGATTTGGATCAAGAAGGTCATTCTGAGAGAGATAGCGGGAGAGCTGGCCAAGGACGGCACGTTCAAGAGTTTTGGAGAGAAAAGAAAGAAGGGATACTGGTCTGTAGTTGTTGACATCGGAGGGATCGAGTGTAGGTTTTTTTCAGAAGGGGTGCAACTCTCGCTCTCTTGAAGACGGAAGGGACGTAGCCAGCGGTCAGGGATGAGTTGATGAGCGAGGTGAGGTAAGGGAGAAGGTCTCCGGAAATGGTCTGGAGAAGAGAGGAGGGGATAGGGTCAAGCGGGCAGGTTGTTGGGCGGCCGGCCGTCACAAGACGCGAGATTTCATCTGGAGAGAGAGGGAGAAAGAGGTCAGAGCACAGGGTAGGGCAGTGTGAGCAGAACCAGCTGTGTCGTTTGACTTAGCAAACGAGGATCGGATGTCGTCGACCTTCTTTTCAAAATGGTTGACGAAGTCATCTGCAGAGAGGGAGGAGGGGGAGGGGAGGAGGATTCAGGAGGGAGGAGAAGGTTGCAAAGAGCTTCCTAGGGTTAGAGGCAGATGCTTGGAATTTAGAGTGGTAGAAAGTGGCTTTAGCAACAGAGAGAGAAGAGGAAAATGTAGAGAGGAGGGAGTGAAAGGATGTCAGGTCCGCAGGGAGGCGAGTTTTCCTCCATTTCCGCTTGGCTGCCCGGAGCCCTGTTCTGTGAGCTCGCAATGAGTCGTCGAGCCACGGAGCGGGAGGGGAGGACCGAGCCGGCCTGGAGGATAGGGGACATAGAGAGTCAAAGAATGCAGAAAGGGAGGAGAGGAGGGTTGAGGAGGCAGAATCAGGAGATAGGTTGGAGAAGGTTTGAGCAGAGGGAAGAGATGATAGGATGGAAGAGGAGAGAGTAGCGGGGAGAGAGAGCGAAGGTTGGGACGGCGCGATACCATCCGAGTAGGGGCAGTGTGGGAAGTGTTGGATGAGAGCGAGAGGGAAAAGGATACAAGGTAGTGGTCGGAGACTTGGAGGGGAGTTGCAATGAGGTTAGTGGAAGAACAGCATCTAGTAAAGATGAGGTCGAGCGTATTTCCTGCCTTGTGAGTAGGGGGGAAGGTGAGAGGGTGAGGTCAAAAGAGGAGAGGAGTGGAAAGAAGGAGGCAGAGAGGAATGAGTCAAAGGTAGACGTGGGGAGGTTAAAGTCGCCCAGAACTGTGAGAGGTGAGCCGTCCTCAGGAAAGGAGCTTATCAAGGCATCAAGCTCATTGATGAACTCTCCGAGAGAACCTGGAGGGCGATAAATGATAAGGATGTTAAGCTTGAAAGGGCTGGTAACTGTGACAGCATGGAATTCAAAGGAGGCGATAGACAGATGGGTAAGGGGAGAAAGAGAGAATGACCACTTGGGAGAGATGAGGATCCCGGTGCCACCACCCCGCTGACCAGAAGCTCTCGGGGTGTGCGAGAACACGTGGGCAGACGAAGAGAGAGCAGTAGGAGTAGCAGTGTTGTCTGTGGTGATCCATGTTTCCGTCAGTGCCAAGAAGTCGAGGGACTGGAGGGAGGCATAGGCTGAGATGAACTCTGCCTTGTTGGCCGCAGATCGGCAGTTCCAGAGGCTACCGGAGACCTGGAACTCCACGTGGGTCGTGCGCGCTGGGACCACCAGATTAGGGTGGCCGCGGCCACGCGGTGTGGAGCGTTTGTATGGTCTGTGCAGAGAGGAGAGAACAGGGATAGACAGACACATAGTTGACAGGCTACACAAGAGGCTACGCTAATGCAAAGGAGATTGGAATGACAAGTGGACTACACGTCTCGAGTGTTCAGAAAGTTAATCTTACGTAGCAAGAATCTTATTGACTAAAATGATTAAAATGATACAGTACTGCTGAAGTAGGCTAGCTGGCAGTGGCTGCGTTGTTGACTATGTAGGCTAGCTGGCAGTGTCTGCGTTGTTGACACTACACTAATCAAGTCGTTCCGTTGAGTGTAATAGTTTCTACTGTGCTGCTATTCGGGGCTAGCTGGCCAGCTAGCAGTGTTGATTACGTTACGTTGCGTTAAAAGAACGACAATAGCTGGCTAGCTAACCTAGGAAATCGCTCAAGACTACACAATTATCTTTGATACAAAGACGGCTATGTAGCTAGCTATGTAGCTAGCTACGATCAAACAAATCAAGCCGTTGTACTGTAATGAAATGAAATGAAAAATGTGATACTACCTGTGAAGCGAAATGCGACCGGGTTGTTGAGTGAGGAAGTAATGTAACACAATGTGGAAAAAGGGAGGGCTCTGAATAGTTTCCGAATGCACTGTATATACACTTATTTCATGAAACATTAATATGTTATCGACTATTGAAACCTGGGCATCCAACTTTACTCGTTTAAAAATATGGTCAAACTTTTATCGTACTCATCAAAATCTTGATTTGAGTGGGGGGATTCTTCGAAAGTTGCACGCTCACTATTAGTAAGGGGAGACGGGGAAGGATAGTATAGTAAGAGCAGTCTTTATCTATTAGACATGTTTGCGCAGTGGCGAACTGTGGATATTGAACTAGGTCTTCAGTGTGGTGAAAAAATATTTCAAGATCTTGTACCAAACTCAAATCAAGAAAAATAACAGACACTTAGCATCACTTAAATGTGCTGAACTGAATCAAACAGGCCTGCGACTGAGCCAAACTTCAGACTGCCACTCACACAGAGATAAGAAACTTGTACATTTCAGACTTGCTGACTCGTTGAACACAGCACGTGTAGAACTACAACTTGCAAACTGAAAGTCGGACAAGTGATCACGGACAACTTCAGCATTTTAACAACTACTTGCTACTTTGCAACTACTTAGCATGTTCGCTAACCGTTTACACTTACCCAGGGATGTCAAACACATTCCAAAGAGGGCCGAGTGTCTGCGCGTTTTTGTTTTTGTCTAAGATCTTGACTAATTAGTGACCTTAACCTTAATGAATTAATTCATCAATCAAGTGCAAGGGTGGAGCAAAAATCTGCAGACACTCGGCCCTAACCTTAAGATGCGAGTACTAGCGAGTACTCATTGTCCGACACTGATTAAAAATGTCTCAGACCCCGAGACAAGACTGAGACTCAATATGTGGTCTCTAGACCAGTCTCGAGTACTACTACACTGCAATGCATACCAACTTGTGCATCCAACAGCCTTGTGTCTGAAGGAAGGCAAAAGTGCTTGTTTTTTTTATGCTGACATGAAATATGTGAGCCACAAGGGGTCAGGATTGCGCCACCATCTTGTTTCATTTAAATTGGAATACATTATAATGAATAATATTAAATCATTGTTTTGATTGTTGCGCTTTAAAAAAATATATTTTCTGTTAGATATAAAAATGTCACATATGAACTTGTTTGACTGCGCAAGTCTGACAAATGTCTAAATGTCATGCATTAAAATAGACTCATGGATGCAAAGTTCAGGTGTGGGGGGGACTATCATTTTATTTCCAATTAAAATGATATTAAAAATAAAAAACATTGTCAATTGTCATTGTCAATTCCTAGGTTGTTGTTGACTATTTTAGATCATTGGTATAATATTGCCCGTGTAAATCCATGTGTCTAAAATACATAACATTGAAAATCTAAAACCATGTGTCCGGGAACCATCTACCACTTAAAATAACTAATGCACCTGTTAAAATGCAGAATATGGGAACAAACATAGCCTGATGAAAGAATATAGGGAAGCATGATACCAGAAATGTTACCAGACAATGTGGTCTAACAGAAGGTTGGCTATAGTTAAATCTGCACTCTATGCTTCCTCTAGTAGTCCACCCCACATCATGTTTCACATACCCAGTAGAACAGTGATCCTATCATAATTTCAAATGCACTACAAGTATCATGACCAATTATATCTAAATGTAGTTGTCTAACCACACAAAACATAAATAATAAAATGGTCCCTTTTCTCAGTGTTGAAAAATACAAACAGCTCGTCTTGAAATAAAATAATGAAGCATCCCTGGGAAGACACTAAAAGCATATGTTCGCTCTGACTGCATTGGTGTAACATGTTGACAATTTACAAAGATACCAGTGTTGAGTACCGTCTCCTATACCTATATACTGTAACTAACTCCACCCCGAGGACAGAGAGCTTAGTAAAGCTAGGGTCCATGCAGCCTTCGGCTCAATTGGCTAACATGGCAAGCCATGACACCCACCATCTCAGATTTACAGAAACTATTTCAGAACATTAGAAATAGATAAGATTAGCATTACTTCAACATTATTTCATTGACATTTAATTTGATCTGACAATGTAAGATAATTGTTGGCACCCAAATTGGCCCTTAACATTTTTAGGATTCACATCATATTCAAAAATATAGTACAACATCCAATTTGATCCAAACTTCTTCCTACCATTATGCAAGACATGAAGAATCCATTAAAGTGGTAAAAAGCCACCAATGGAACCCCCACACACCTCCCACCCCAACAACCAGTATCAGTTATGTCTGACAAGCAGTATGGAGCTGCAGCTTGGAACACTACTTGTTGTGGACAGGGGGGGGGGGGCAGATCCCACGAGCTTACAGGACCGCCAGATCCCACGAGCTTACAGATCCCATGAGCTTACAGTGAACATACATATCTATACAATGTTTAATGTAAGCTCGCGGGATCTGGCGGTGTTGCAAGGCTAGGTCCGTGGGAGGCTTTTGATAATTTTATTGGATTCCTCGTGTCTTACTCATTGTTAGGAGGAATTATGGTCCAAATTGGATGTTAGGTACTATATTTATTGACAATTATATAAATCCAATCAATTAAAATGTCCAATTTGGGTGCAATCAATTAGAGTCCCAGTGCAGTCAAATATATGTGGTTAGAATAATACACTATGAGGTTGGAAGAACACGGAAAATGATAATGGCTTTTTAGTGTAAGAGCTGTTTGAAAAGATTACCTGAAATTTCTGCCTGGGATGGAGTTTAGGCCTGCTTGGTGACGTCACCATGCGGTAATTAAGTTAATAGACCAATAAGAAAGAGTTCCAAACATCTCTGCCAATAACAGCTAGTTTTCAGTTTTCCCCTCCCCACTGGGACCACTCTCTAAATTCTTGCTTGAGAAATGGCCCTTTGCTAAGGAGCTATTTTTGACCATTTTAATTTAAAACAATCACAGTAAGGTACTTAATTGTTACCCAGAAAATATTTGATACCGAGATAAACATGACTGCATTGGGCCTTTAATTTCTCAGATATTAAATTATATTATATATATTTCAACAAAATAATGTTTCAGGAACACTAATCTTATCTGTTTCTAACTACAGAAACGATTACGACACAATCTGAGATGGTGGGTGTCGAAATCCTCTTTACTTGTGCTTTTTGAGGTGGAACGACCCTCATCCCTGTTTATTCAAGCCGAACCAAGAAATCACCCACGTCAGCAAAGGGAATTGCATGCAGGATGACACTTTTTACTGGAAGTTATTAATAAAACACAGTCAAAGTTGATTGCAAGACAACTTTTCACGGACTCCAAATTCGTAATCACGACTTCCCTGCGACAGTTATGGATCACATAATAATAATAAATTACATTTGTAAAGCACTTTTCATTATATAGAATAATCTCAAAGTACATTAAATAAATTTAAAACCAAATAACGTTTTTTGGGACAACTAGACCAGGCAACTGACACAAAGAACACAGTTGACGCTACAAGGGGCAAGGACAAGCCCAGCTTTCCTTATCTAACTTTGCATTGTTGGAAAAGGACCCGTAAGTAAGAATTTCACTGTTAGTCTACACTTGTTGTTAACGAAGCATGTGACAAATCAAATTGGATTTAAAAGCCTTCCTAAAGAGAAAGGTCTTTAGGCCCATTTTAAAGGAGCCCAGAGTCTGTGATGCCTTCAGGTGGTCCGGGAGGGCATTCCAGAGGCTGGGGGCGGTCGAGCTGAAAGGCTGATCTCCCAAGAAGCTGAGCTTGGTCCTGGGGGCGTGGAGTCGCTTGTCCTAAGGGTGCAGGTGGGGTTATGGAGGGAGAGTAGTTCTTTTTAGATAAAGGAGGGGCATTGCCATGAACACACGGGAATGTCCGCAGGAGGGTTTTGAATTCAATCCGTAATGAGATGGGGAGCCAGTGCAGAGAGATGCTGCGATGGGGTTGATGTGATGGCGTTTCCGCACTCTCATCAGGATCCTGGCAGCTCTGTTCAGGATGTACTGGAGCTTTTGGAGACTCCTGCCTGGGTTCCCGATGAAGAGTGTGTCGAGGTAGTTCAGCCGTGAGGAGATGGAATGGCGCTTTACGCGGTTGTTTGACGTGGCTGTCAAAGGTCAGGGAGGAATCAAGCTTTTACACCCAGACTGGAAACTGAGGGGGAGAGAGGCGTGTTCTGTCCTGCTATGGTGAGGTGTGTTATTGGTGAGTGCTGGACCTGACAGTGGGTGCCAACAAGCAGGGCCTCGGTTTTGCTGCTGATCAGTTGAAGGGCGTTTTGCTTCATCAAGGCAGGTGTTCAGATGGGCACATGCATCAGAGGGACTTGGGGCAGGTTGGGACATGTTTGCCCCTCATAGTCAAGCATACAGTGTTACGGCATGTGGATTAACGGACAAAATAATTGTCACATTAATGCCATTGGGGCACCACAGCCGGTTGAGTTAAATGGACTAATTCCTTTATAGGCACAAGTTCACAGGGTATACAGAGGAACACATGAAAGTGCCAGACTTGAGGAAAGTCAATGACCAAATATGAAGCGTGATACACTGGACTTGTCAGCTTGGGGAAGTTCTCACCCATAGACCAAGTATTACTGTGACTTTGAGCACTCTCTGCTGCCCAACAGAGGAAGTTCATCAACGCAAGCGAAGCAGAGCTCAGCTGGAGTGTGAGAATAGGCGTGCAGGGTGAGTGAGAGACTGGTTCTGTCTTTGGCAGAAGACATCCCACTATCCATTGTTCAGGTTCAGAGTGCATGCAGCAGCCTAATATCTAGGGCGCCATCTCTGGGCTCACAGTCTGGTTTGTAGCAACAGTGAACCCATGGGCCTCCCATTCCTGGCTCACGTCTGAGGCCTCAGTATTATCCTCCTGGGCTAATGAGATGTTCTGCTCTGTACAGTGGCCCTCAGACTCCAGATGACTGCTCTCTTGGATTCTCATGTCCTTTAGCTCAACTCCATCACCCACTAGCTCTGAAGATTCATTCTCTAGGGTTTTTGCTGAGCAACTGTTGACCATGTACAAAATATCCCTGTCCTCTCTGACTTTGACATCATTGGTCCCCTGAGCATTGGGTACCTCAGATGTGATTTCATCATGTGAGGGACCTCGGTTAGTTTTGAGAATTACAGTGTCTGAGTTGTTGAAGGCCTTTTCTGCCTCTGTGCAGTCTGTTTGGTGATCTTCCTTCTCGGGAGCTGTCTCCATGTAGCCATTCGTCTCTTGTATTGCATTGTCGTTATTGGCAGAATCCTTGTTGTCGCTCTCCTTATGGCTACTCCAATCAAATGTTGTTGCCCCATCCCCAAGACTCTCCCCATCCTTTCCATTAATTTCCTCATCAATCTCAACCTCTTGGGTTGTGTCCAGCTGATCATCTACTTGTTGAATGTCCAAGGGAGCCTTCTTCTTCTGGGTTGTCTCATCTCCACCTTCTACCCTTTGGGTTGAGTCATCAACACGTTCCACCTCTTCTGATGTGAGCTCATGACACTCTTCCTCTAGGCTGATCTCTATGTGGGAGTTAATCTCATCCATGTGCCCATGGCTGTCCAGCTCAATGGCTGTTACTGTGTCTTTGTTGCTGTCCCCTTCCGAGGTTGTCTTCTCATGACTGATGCTTTCTTGAGCTTCCTCCGCAAGGCTAAGGTCCTCTAGAACTCCATCTCGAACTCCATCTCCAGGAGTTTCCTCATGGATATCTAGCTCTGGGCTACGCTGTTTGGGAGGGATCGTCTCTGTAGTCGTGTCAGTAATGGCCTCTTCTGATACATACTCCTTCTCCAGGCCTGTGGCCTCTTCCTCAGGTGTCTGTTCCCCTTGGTGGATCAGTTCCTCGTGGCTATCTGGGTCTAGGTTACTCTGTTTGGGAGGGATTGTCTCTGTAGTTATGTCAGCATGGCTCTCCTCCCTAATGACCCTCTCAGTCGTCACCTCCACTACACACTCCTCCTCCAAGCCTGTGTCCTTTCCACAGTGCACTTCCACAGGTGTCTGCAGTTGACAATCACCTTGGTGGTGGATCATCGCCTCATGGTCGAGCCTCTCTGGAGTAGATTCTTCATGGCTGCCCCACTGAAAGATAGTCTCCACTGGGCTGTGTATCTCCAGGATGGGCTCTGCCTGGACTACATTGCGGTCCTCCTGGGTGACCTCTGGGGAAAGGGTCTCCACAGTGTCTATGTCATCGGCGTCAGCTAGGAACTTCTCAGTCCGTAGGCCCTCTGGCTCACTGGAGGCGAGGTTCACAGGGCTAAGGGGCTCTTGACATTGCAGGGTAGGTAGATGAGGGGCAGGGCTGTGGGGAAAGAGAAGGCCATAGAGTACCACTACTCAACATAACCTTTATATTGACATGTAGAACCTGAAATACAGGTGTGGGTAACAGATTGATGCGGAGTCAGATTTTTCACTTTGAAAATGCATGTCAAACTAAAACCAATGATTGCAAAGTTAAGCAAACGATGTAACTATTCACAAGGAGTACCGTTAACAATTTTTTTTATAGACACATTTACTTCAAGAACAGTGCAGAGGCAAAGCTTATAAACAGAATAACGCTTTGTTCTGTTTGTGCCGTCATTCTGTTACCAAACTTCTCATCTGCACTGTTCTTAGAGTAAATGTGTTTTTGTCCAATTTTCCATGATAATTGTTAAAAGTCGTCCTCATTCTCTTACCGTAGAATTGCATGCATCTGCAAAGACTTAGGCTGGAATTCAATCCGACCGGCCCTTTTTGGCTCTGCACAATTTATAGGCAAAGTTAACCTAACGTTCAAAGTAAACGCTGAAGATGTCGGATCAATCGGAAATTACCTTTACATGTCCATCACGCTACAACGCGTGTGTTCCGCGGTCCAGATTGAATCCTGGCCTAAAACAATGTGTTAATTGAACACACTCAAGTCTATTCAGGAGCACACCAGGCGTTTAAACTCAAACCTACGCCTTATTTGTGCCCGTGTGGACAGTTTGATCTGCTCCAGTCTTACCTCTCCATGGACTCATAAGGAACTGGAGTGAGACTAGGCTCCTGGGTCAAGTCCTCTTCCTGAACCCAGCCCTGATTGGACGAGGCATAGGTGAGGATGGCCTCTGTCACAGTGTAGGGGGTGTGGCCCTGCACACAGTCTAGGATGTGACCAACCGGCAGTTGGGTTTGCAGGAAGAGGTGGAGCTGGCTGTCTGACAGACACACTGTCATGCTGCACACTCTGAAGAAAGACAAACAAGGTATGTTTGAAGAAAGACAAACAAGACAAACAATGCCATGCTCAATGCTGTGTTCTCTTGATCGTCGGTACCATTTTTCCTTTGTGCTCATTCTAGGTGTGACAATGACAAATAGAGGGAACAAGCAAGCAATATAATTGAAATGGTGGAATCATTGCTAATTATTAACTTAGGAGAGGAACTGACTTGTCCAGGAAGCACTGCAGGCCTTTCCTCCTCTTCTCCAGGAAGTCCTCACCACTGAAGGAGAAGAAGGACTTGCTGGGCAGGTCTGGGACAGGTCTATAGGACAGACAGGGACAGAGAATAACCCATAGCTCCCAGAACAGGACAACTTCACATTGGTGTTTGTAATTATTTTAGAAACAAGCAGTTAAGCCAAGCACATTGGGGGACAATGCTATGACTTACACCAAGCCAGTGTTTTTCTGCATCCTCTTCTTGAGCCAGACAAACTCACTGTAGCGCCGGCGCACACAGGACGTCTTGGCAGTGAAGGACTTGCTGTTGGTCTGTGAGTAAAAAGAGATGGTGCACCATTACATCCTGCGAATACAGACAACGCCAATGGGAGTGATAACATCAAGCCCAAACTGGAGAGCCGGCGCACACAGGACGTCTTGGCAGTGAAGGACTTGCTGTTGGTCTGTGAGTAAAAAGAGATGGTGCACCATTACATCCTGCGAATACAGACAACGCCAATGGGAGTGATAACATCAAGCCCAAACTGGAGAGCTGGGCAATAAGGACAAAAAGTAATATTGCAATAAATAGACATTCCATTAGTGGCAGGGCTCTAGACTAACTATTTCAGGGCCAAGTAACACATGAAAGAAGTTATTTATCTTACATGTTCAGGGAATGCATGATGGATATTTTGATGTGCAACATGTCAAAATAAGATTTATTTTTGGCTCTTTAGAGATGATCTGCCTGCATATTTTTTGTGCATATTGGCCTAGGCTATATAATTCACCACTTGAGGGAGTGGGAACTCAAAACACACCAAATGTTATATTGCTGCTGGATAGCCATGTAATTCATCTAACAGTCAATTTAATGTCCTACAAAAAAGGTTTCATCATCTCAATTACATCCTCTGTTTAGCAGTGGTATTTCCTCAATGTTCAGAGTAAATACTGTAATATTTTTTACACTCAGAAAGCTGAGACTCTCCTCAGTAAAAGTAATTGTTTTAAAAACGGTGTTTTACATTTTGAAATGTTGTTCGACTGTCGTATGCTTGTGCTTATCAGAATGTATCTCTCCCTTCACAACATGCGCAAAGGGGGGAGAGGGAGTGAGAGTTGGCAGCGAAACAGGGACATGAAAGGGCAAGTTTTCTTCCATTTTCGACAATGTTGCAAACTAGCATACACAATAGCTCTGCAAAATGTGTCCTAAACGGTTGGAAAACAATGACGACCATAACACGCAGCACCGCTTCTTCTATCGGCATGTGGGGGAGGGTTCTTGAAATGTAACATCCAATAAAAAAGCCAGAGGATCATTCTAGCAGTTTCGGCTAATACAAAATGATCTAGACCTCCAAAAGAAGCGTAACAAACAACGTGATTTCAAGGTATGTATGGCTATGTGAGACTGTTGATCAAATGTGACCCGTTTCAGGAAACTAGGTGTATGTCATGGGTTATTACTTCACAGGAGAGTCATTCGAAAGTACTTTTAAATTTTTTTTTTATCAAAATGTTTTTTTGGCAGAAATGCCTCGAACATGTGCACTTTCATGTGCCTTAATAACAGACTTGTATGCCATCTGTAAATATGAATAACATTGTTAAATTACGAGCCTAGTTGTTTAAGTCACAGAAAAAGAAAGCAACCTTCCTGCTACCCATGATTGGCTGAGATAATGAGTGGGCTGGACATGCCGAGAGTGGAGTTTGGATTGGTCGGCAATATCTGTCTATTTGAGCTGGTCAGTTTGTGTAAGTAATCCTGTCTAACGCAGCTTTAAATAAATGAAAAATGTATTGCGTAGTAAAACTTAACAAAAAGACTCAAATATGCAAGTATCCATTTCAGTAGAAAGTCACTGCAAAAACTGTTTCAGATCACTCCAGAGCGCAGAATAACTGATGAATTTACGAACGCTCAACACCGGTTGAAAAAAAGCGTAATTAAATTGTTGCCAGGAGCACAAATACAGTCAACAACGCTCTGGATAACATGAAAACAGCCAAACCAACTCTGCTAGGGCAAGTAACTTGGTCAGAGTTTTCGTAGGGGTTAAAGCTTATGAGGATTCTTATGGCATTGCACATGGTAAGTGTGAACCAGTGACTTGACGCCAAGCAAGCTGTACAAACAAAATGGAAACGACACAGACAGGACGTCTTATTTAATGAAAGGGGATGCAGTCTGCCGTGAAGCTTTCATCCACGTATACATACGGGTAAGAATCTAGCTACAGATATTATACGTTCCTAATTTTGTCAGAAAGTTGTTCCATTGCAAGTTAAAGCTTATTGTTAGCTAGCTATATGTGGCTGGAGGTTATAGCAGATCACCTATTGGTAGATTTTTTTGAATAGCAGACACTGAATATCCTTTGAGCATGATCAAAGTTATTAATTACACATTGTATGGTGTATCAATACACCCAGTCACTACAAAGATACAGGCGTCCTTCCTAACTCAGTTGTCGGAGAAGAAGGAAACCACTAGCCCAAACTGTTCGAACTCTACAGACTGAAGTTGGCAGGTCGGCTGAACCGACTTCAGACGAGTCCCAAGATGCTTGTGGGAGTCGTAGAGAAAAGCGGAGAACACCATCATGTTCGTGAGAGTCTCCTCTTTCCATAGAGGGGTTTATACTGTTTGGACACTACAGAAGATTTTGTGAGAAGACCGATTTTTGGGGGTTTATCTCATGGTCTGGCAAACAACGCTCTAGCTCTGCCACCTTTCACAGCAGATGCGGAAATGCGACATTGGTGGATGCGGTGAATTGAGATGCATCCAATGCAAAAAAAAAAAGATCTTTGGCTTAAACGTTTTATCCATTATGCTAATTACATTTCTGCAGGGGTGCGGACATCGACTCTAGGGGGTTAATTGGGGTGTCAATACTTTCTGAAGGCACTATAAATGCCTTTTATGCAACACCAAGCCAAGCATGAGGGCCTCCGCTGTTTTCCGGATGACTGATTTCGCTCAAAGTGGCTGTAATCATGCTTGGCTCATCTCCGTAGCGCACCTCTGTAATCATGAATTCCTTTGAAAAGCTGGTCATGGCACACATCAACGTCCCAGATAGCCTGGTAGGCCTCCCCATCCACCTGGCTGTAGTGGAGCGGGTCAAGAACTTCAAGCTCCTCT
The DNA here is from genome assembly GCF_034236695.1 of Oncorhynchus nerka. Taxonomy (NCBI): domain Eukaryota; kingdom Metazoa; phylum Chordata; class Actinopteri; order Salmoniformes; family Salmonidae; genus Oncorhynchus; species Oncorhynchus nerka. Next base: position 677,493 of record NC_088411.1, read on the forward strand.
GTGTCCACATCACTGAGGACTTAATATGGTCCACACACAAACACACAGTCGTGAAGCAGGCACAACAGCGCCTCTTCTCCCTCAGGATGCTGAATAGATTTGACACGGGCCCCCAGATCCTGAAGAAGTTCTACAGCTGCACCATTGATAGCATTTTGACTGGCTGCACCACTGCCTGGTATGGCAACTGCAATGCTCTCAAACGCAAGGCTCTACAGAGGATGGTGTGGACGGCCCAGAACATCACTGGTGCTGAGCTCCCTACCATCCAGGTAATTTTATACCAGTCGGTGTCTGAGGAAGGCCCAGAAAATTGCCAAAAAACTTCAGACACCCAAGCCATGGGCTGTTCTCTCTGCTACCATCTGGCAAGGGGTATCGGAGCATCAGATCTCGGACCAACAGGCGCCGAGACTGCTTCTACCCCGAAGCAATAAGACTGTTGAGTAGCTAATCAATGGCTACCTGGACTACCTGCACTGACTCTATGCACACTCACAGGTCTTTATCCACATACTCAGACATGCACTCACCATATACGGTACTGCTACTTTTTACTTTTATTATTATCATCATCATCATCATCTATCCAGATGTCCATATTTATCTCAATTACAACATATTGAGCACAGTGATATGGTATTGGTACTCCTTATAGCTTACATATATTTATATTCATTTATAGTGTGTTTTTATTTTCTTTATTTAACTCCACATCATTGAGGAAGAGCTTTTAAGTAAGCATTTCACTGTAAGGTCTACACCGGTTGTATTCGGCACGTGACAAAAAAAAAGCATTTTACTGCATTACCTCCTGAGGAATCGATCAAGCAATTCACATGAATCCATTTTTCTTAGGCTAATGTCAGAAAGGGACAACGATGGTACATATTAAGAATGATACTTCACCTGCAGGATTCCATTGTATGTTTATAGAGAACAAAGTAAATACTAGATTGACAAGCAATTTGAATGAAGCCCAATGTTAAACCTCCAGTATAAGCCTACATTAAACTGCTTGATGACGGCTTAGGCCTTCATTACCATGAGTCAAACATCATGGGGAGAGAAAAGTCAACAGCAGAGATTAACAAAAACACGTGAACATTGTAGAATTCATACCCACAAATGTTGTTGTTTACCTCCAAGCTGGGTACCATGGTTTGAGTGAAGACACATAGCATTCCAAACCACTTGCCATCAACTTTAGCGATTTCATCTAGGTCTATTTGCTGATGGGAGTAGTAGGGCGGTGCGATGTGGTCAAAATGTCAATTCACTGGATTTTAAAAATTTTTGACTGTATTTTATGCAAAACGCAGTGGCGTGTACTCATGGATGCCAAGGGAAGCCAGGTTTCCCCCCAAAAATGAAAAAAAAACATACATTATTTTATCTTGTCTCTTTGTGTTTCATTCATCGTTAGAGACTGAATGCATCTCACTGGAGAAAGCATCCGAAAGAGCGCCCCTCTGTCTCTGTATGTGTAGGCCATCAATCTGATGATGTTGGGTCCAAAAGAGTATGACATTGATGCCGCCCACGAGCATTTGGCCTCCCTTGATAAAAAAATAAATTAAAAAAAAGAGTATAAAATAGGCAATCAGCGTTGAGCTCGAGTGTGAATGGTCCTGGCACACAAGGGAAGCCAGTTTGGATATGGCGTCACTCCTATCAAATCGCATTGAGAGCATATGTCATTGACAGAAACAAATTGAATTGTTGCATGTTGTTGTCATCCGATGCATAAAAATTGTCCCTTTGTTAAAGTTAGCCATGGATGGAGATAGGGATTTGTGTTTACTAAATTCTCTGTACTGGCCAATGATTATAATGGCGATTCTGATCCAACCATTAATTAAGTGTAGTTCAATACGTAACTAGATATAGAAGACTAATATTAACTATCTAACGCTGCCCATGAAAGGAAGTTGGGCTACCAAACAAGCATTTTGGCCAGGTAGCCTAGGGCAACAAGAAATAAAAGCGTGTACTGTATGATAGAGTGATAGACAGTTTCGCCAACATGAGAGGAGGATGGCATTGGCGTTTCTATACAAGTAGGTTGAGTCAACATGTTTTTTTCTACTTGCACGAACACACCTGCACACAGGAATCAGAACAATGGGCAGCCACATAATATTTAGCTTATGTTGACTGGACTAAATAGTGTTTTGTATCTTTAGTTCTCACTGTATTAGACTCAGCATACGGTGTAAACAAAAAGTATTGAGACCCCTTCACTTTTTCCACATTGTTACGTTACAGCCTTATTATAAAATGTATTCCATTTTTTAAAATCAATCTACACACAATACACCATAACGACAAAGCAAAAACAGGTTTAGACTTTTTTTTTTGCAAACGTATGAAAAATGAAAATGAAATATCACACTTACATAAGTTATTAGACCCTTTACTCAGTACTTTGTTGAAGCACCTGTGGCAGCGATTACAGCCTGGAGTCTTCTTGGGTATGACGCTACAAGCTTGGCACACCTGTATTTGGAGAGTTTCTCCCCTTCTTCTCTGCAGATCCTCTCAAGCTCTGTCAGGTTGGATGGGGAGCGTCACTACACAGCTATTTTCAGGTCTCTCAAGAGATGTTTGATCGTGTTCAAGTTCAGGCTCTGGCTGGGACACTCAAAGACATTCAGAGACTTGTCCCGAAGCCACTCCTGCGTTGTCTTGGCTGTGTGCTTAGGGTTGTTGTCCTGTTGGAATGGTGAACCTTTGCACCAGTCCGAGGTCCTGATCGTTCTGGAGCAGGTTTTCATCAAGGATCTCTCTGTACTTTGCTCTTACATCTTTCCCTCGATCCTGACTAGTCTCCCAGTCCCTGCCTCTGAAAAATATCCCAAAAGCATGATGCTGCCACCACCAAGCTTGTTCAATCTTGGTTTCATCAGACCATAGAATCTTGTTTCTCATGGTTTGAGAGTCCTTTAGGTGCCTTTTGGCAAACTCCAAGCGGGCTGTCATGTGCCTTCCATCTGGCCACTCTACCATAAAGGCCTGATTGGTGGGTGGAGTGCTGCAGAGATGGTTGTCCTTCTGGAATGTTCTTCCCATCTCCAAAGGCAAACGCTGGAGCTCTGTCAGAGTGAGCATCGGGTTCTTGGTCACCTCCCTGACCAAGGCCCTTCTCCCCTGATTGCTCAGTTTGGCTGGGCGGCCAGCTCTAGGAAGAGTCTTGGTGGTTTCAAACTTCTTCCATTTAAGAATGATGGAGACCACTGTGTTCTTGGGGACCTTGGGTACCCTTCCCCAGGTCTGTGCCTTGACACAATCCTGTCTTGGAGCTCAACAGACAATTCCTTTGACCTCATGGCTAGGTTTTTGCTCTGACATGCACTGTCAAATGTGGGACCTTATATAGACAGCTGTGTGCCTTTCCAAATCATGTCCAATCAATAGAATTTATCACAGGTGGACTCGAATTAAGTTGTAGAAACATCTCAAGGCTGATCAATGGAAACAGGATGCATCTGAGCTCAATTTCGAGTCTCATAGCAAAAGGTCTGAATACTTTTTAACGTTTAAAAAAAAAAATCAATTTGCAAACATTTCTAAAAACCTGTTTTCACTTTGTCATTATGGGGTATTGTGTATAGATTGATGAGGAACATTTTTATTTAATACATTTTAGAATAAGGCTGTAACGTAACAAAATGTGGAAAAGGGGTAGGGGTCTGAATACTTTCCGAATGCATTGTAGGTGATTTGATGATGTTGAAGTTGAAATGGACCTGGAATAGTGGACCGTTTTCTTTGTGACTTGCGGTAACTCTGTGGTTCTAACTCCTCGATCACACCTACAGCGTCATTTCGCAAAATGGTACGCAGCATCATCATCTGGATATGTGTGCATCAAAAGTGACTGCCAGTGATTTTACCCACGCACCGCTACTGGCAACACATACATTCTAAGTGATGTCAATGAGTCTTTCTCCATTCTGATTGTTTTATACTGTTCAATTCAACTTCAACCTAAAATAATTTCCTGCATTTCCACACTGCCACGTAGGGTTGCACGATATTGGCAAAAAAGCAAGGCCTTATTTTAAACCAAATGTTGCAATTGTGATTTCACTTGTGATTTAGAGCAAAACACTTGGGTGAACTGTTAGCATCATGGAAATAGAATGTTTATTCTAATTCTATAACTGAATAAATAAGTGTTGTTTGACATGACAACGAATGAAAATGCCAGGGAGGAGTTATTGTGACAGGTTAAGAACCAAAGTGATGTTCAGTGTTTCATAGGGGACCCTATAATCGTTGGCTACATTACGATGCGCTCGTAAATTCACTCTGGCTATCTACTCCGATTTCAGAGCATTCTCGTCTGAGTGTCCTAGAGCGCAGAATAACTGATGAATTTACGAACGGCCGGCAGCAGAAGTTACAGTCACCAACGCGCTGGATAACATGAACACCCTAACCTGCTCTGCGAGGCCAATAAAATGGTCAGTGTGCGATTCTCTCATTTGTGTCTGGAAGTAGCTAGCAAGATAGCCAGTTTACTTGGGTGCTTTACTGCCGTTGAGGTCAGAACACTCGTATCAACCCTACTCTTCGGCCCGAGAGTCCAGTGTGCACTCTGAAAGCTCCGACAGCGAAACGCTCTGAATTTATGAACGCCCAAAACACACTCTGGCACTTGTCTCCAGATTGAATTTACGAAAACACCTGAAATGTTTCTTCATGTAGCCAACATATTAATGCTTTGCCTATTCCGCTTTGAGTTGTAAGATACTGTTGCTTTGCCTATTCCGCTTTGAGTTGTAAGATACTGTTGCTTTGCCTATTCCACTTTGAGTTGTAAGATACTGTTGCACAATCAACATGCTGATTTAGCCTACAGTACTGGTATCAGGCTGTGTTAGCTAGCTACGTTTGCTCTGACTCAGTACACGTATTAGCTGGCCAGCTAACTATCGATTAGCAGCTAACACGACTTAGTTTTACTTGCTAAGAAAAGACAAACTGGCTGTTTGCAGATGTAAGAAACAAACTAATAGTGTAATAATATAACGCTGGTGAATTTATATTGAGAAGCTAACTGGAAACATCGTTGTAATCAACATTGTTGCATGTGCTTGCATTGCCCATGCAGAGACTGAATGGAATGCAAGTGTATCCTGGTCAAGCAACAACAAATGCGCTCCTTGAGTGACAGGGGGCGGGGCTAGGTCTGTGTGGAAAGCTGCATGGAGAAAGGAATGACTCAAGTAGCGGTGTAAACTATAAAGGATATTACACACCGCATATCACATTTGAAAAATAAAAAAAACATAAAAATACCGTTATAGAAGGTAAAGTAAAAACCTAGACAGGTCCGTGCATAAATACCGGTATACTGTAACATACGGTATACCGCCTGGCCCTAGGGAGTACTCATTTGTGTTTTCTGATCCTGACTCATCTATGACGAATGCATACAATGAGAGTCTTAAGTCATGTCAAACTAGCCCTTTCCAAGACTTGGGTTCTACAGCTCTAATATGGCCTAAGGACTTACACACTCATTGAGACAACTGCTTCTTTGTTAAGTTTGTTTATGGTGAATGGATACTCACGTGAAGGAATATCTTGAAGTCCACGTACGAGTTCCAAGAGCCTTCATTCTGAACCCGAGGGTCTTGGACCCGCACTGCAACAAATTCCTGCAGAGACAAACAAAGAAGTGGTTTCACTAACAGAGGGAACTACAGGCATTTACTTTAGCTAAATTGATGAATCAACAGCCTGAGCACTGCAATGAGGAAGTGATACAACATGGTGTAGGTGGTTCCAAGTCATGGATGGCTCTTGTCCCACTACTGTATATAATTTTTTTTCATCCAACAATTCTTTGTTAACCTGAGGCTACAGCAGAGAAGAGGATCAGGGTAAAATAGTGAATGATGTTAACTTACATCTTCTTCGTGATTCTTCATCATCCTTATGTAGGCTGCACAGGAGACATCTGCCAAACAAAGAAACCAAAGAATCATTAAAAACAATTCAGCAAGTGGGAAAGGACTCAGCCAATGCTTCTCTTCCGCAGGTTGTGCCGCTCAAGTCTTACTAAAGTACTCATATGTCTCATCACTTTTAGGAGGACAACGTTTCAGGGCCACAATAAGTTGTGAACAATGTATGCATGGATAACATCTCAAATGCAGTTAGTATTTGACTTCTCTCTCTCTTTGATGTTAGCCATGTTGGGAACAGAAGAGACAACTGGGATGAATTCCTTCACTTGCCCTTTCTCCTGAAGATAAACGCCCTCCTCTTTATAGTACAGACACTGCATTGGAAAAAGGTTTAACTCCCCCACCAATCACTCCCCACTTCTGTGTAAGGAAATGATTTGCAATCCATGATGATTTGATACATGCAAGTCTTTGACTGTAGCCACATTCTATAAACGAATTTTCATAAAATTCAAGTCACTCTGACACTTAACAGTTAATCTAGCTCTATCTAGCAAATGTGTGGGTAACGTTAAACAAACTGATGAATTATGTTTTGGATTGACTAATGCAAGGCTAGTTACTTACTTCTAAATTGTAGTCAGGGTATCACGTCTTCTTAAAAACTTGTTTTGAAAGAGCCACAAATAATTAGTTAGTAATAATTAGCTATTTAGTTTGTAAGAAGTATAGCTATAACAAACGTTATCTAACTCTGCTGAGCTATTCATGAGTCAGAGGTTTTTGTACAAATGATGTCATGTCACGAAGGTCTTAGAAAGTACATAGACTGTGCACTACCACAGATCTGTATCTTTAGTAAAAACTCTGTCTACAATTATGGCAAATTCTAACCAAATCCTTACCATGTAAAGATCTGTGGAACTCGGCGCAGCATCAACTCTATTTTTGTTACCTTTGTGTGAAGCAGGCAAAAATAACGATGTACTTCCGGGTAACATATATATTTTTTTCTTCTTCGGTATCATGGCGTTTGAACATTTTGTTTGTGCATGCCGCCACCTACTGTGCGGTAGTGTGCATTCAATCAAATCAAAATGTATTTGTCAAATGCGCCGAATGCAACACGAATGCAACACGACCTTACAGTGACCTTACAATGAAATACTTACTTACAAGCCCTTAACCAACAATGCATTTAAGAAAAGTATGTATTAAGAAAGTATTTACTAAAATAAACTGAAATTAAAAAGAAGAAAATAGCTTGCTGCTACATTACCATAAACATTGCACCTGAAACAACGCAGTTGATTCGGCACAAAAGCTATAACAGGTTAACTGATATTGCCTGTCAGAGTCTGACTCAAAGGGTCATGGATTTTTGGAATCCTTTAGAATAAGTGTCATGTTGTGTGCACTTTGTAAATTAAGAATTAGTGTGAAAATAATGGAAAATGTGCACAATTATGAATATATTTTATAATACTTAGCATACAAAGAATAATCAAAAGTATTTATGTAAGATATGTGATGTATGTGTTCATTCTTTATTTTTTTCAAGCCTAAATGGTCATGGTTTTTTGTTGGTGTGTACTCCTATCATTTATTGCAATTATGTATGGTGCAATATGTAACTGTATGTCCAATATGAAAAAACCTACTGCATTTAAGCTGATTGGCAACTCTTTAAGAGTGACTAAATGAGCAGAGACGCGTTCTGGATAAGTTGCAGGGGTTTGATCTTACAAGTGGGGAGCCCAGCCAACAGCGAGTTGCAGTAGTCCAGACAGGGGATGACACGTGCCTGGATTAAGACCTCAAATCAAATCAAATTGTATTTGTCACATATACCTGCACTGCTTCCTGTGAGAGGGTAGAGGGTTGTTTTTGCCTTAGCACTACACAGCTGATTCAAATGATCAACTCATCAAACTTCAAGTGGTATTTATGTATTCATTTGTGATGCTATCCTTGATATGATCCTGCTATTGACACATGCTACACATTCACATGTGTGTGTGCACATGCATCTATCTATCCAATGGTATCATGATGTGTTGTAAGGGATATTATATTTGAGTAATCCACAATGAACTGGTGATGTAAAAGTCTAATGATATTATCTTCCATATTCCTACAGATCCCTTGTAACTGGAGATTCCTCAAAATGATTGCCTACAGTTGCCATGTAGGGCACTGCAAGGTTGGGTGACCAGGGCCATCTGGGACTGCCTCTTGGGGGAATTAAGGCATGTGAAGGTTACCTGTGTCCTGCATAACTTCATGAGGATGGACACGAGGAACAGGAGGGGGTCTGAAGCTCGCCGTGTGCCAGAGGAGAGGTCTGATGCTCTACAGGATATTTCAAGGATGGGGTCCAACAACACAGCAAGCGAGGCAATCTGTGTGCAGGAGATCTTCACCTCCTACTTTGAAGAGGGTGCTGTTCCCTGGTAATAACATAGACTGCACTATGCACAACCAAAGGCTCTTTATAAGCCTTCCACATTGCAATAAGAGTATTCTTCCATTTACTTAGCTATGTCAACTGCAATGATTAAATTCCCAGTTTCTCTCCCTTGGATATCTACTCAGGTGAGGGTGCTGTTTAGGTAAGGGTGTGATGTCTGTACAAGAACAGGCTATTTTAAGTCACCATATTGAGAAAAAAAAAGTACAACAATTAGACACCCTATAACCTACACACCAGCAGTGGTCAGTGACGTTTAAGATTGGGGAGACCGATTCATTTTTTTTAAAAATCTTATTTTTTTATAATTTTTCTTAAACATGGACTTATTTCTATTACAGCATATTGGATGACTGTCATTCATATTCCGTTCACCCAGTTCAATGTAACAGCGATAGGTTTACGCTACTAGATGATACTCAAATTTTCCCTATACCCATCATGAGGTTGCTACAACCTAGCCTATGAATTAAAGTTTACAATGTACAGTTGAAGTCAGAAGTTTACATGCACCTTAGCCAAATACATTTAAACTCAGTTTTTCACAATTCCTGACATTTAATCCTAATAAAAATTCCTGGTCTAAGGCCAGTTACGCTCACTGCTTTATTTTAAGAATGTGAAATGTCAGAATAATAGTAGAGAGAACGATTTATTTCAGCTTTTGTTTCTTTCATCACATTCCCAGTGGGTCAGAAGTTTACATACACTCAATTAGTATTTGGTAGCATTGCCTTTGAATTGTTTAACTTGGGTCAAACGTTTCAGGTAGCCTCTCACAAACTTCCCACAATAAGTTTGTTATGCAGGTGAGTGAGGACCCAAAAGCGGTTTAACAAAAACAGAGTCCTTTAATGTCAAAACACAGGGAAGACATAGATCCTCTTCAGATGTATTGAATAGCAAAATAGACAACCCGCAGAGAGGGCGACAAATAAATCATAAAGTCCTTCTGATATTACAGAAAAGTCCCCTTCTTAGCAGCAGAGGAGAATAGCAGGGTTAGCGGCGACAGACTGCTGGTCTCTCTGGGTAGGCGCGGGTTGTAGATGACAGAGGTACCTGATCGCACGTAGCATCAGATGAACAGGCAGATTCCGACAGGACGAGACAAGGGTGAAGCAAACATGACGATAGTTTGGTTCTGGCATGAGAAACTCAAAACGAGAATCTGACAAAGACAGAAGCAGGAACAGAGAGAGAAATAGAGAACTAATCAGAGGGAAAAAAGGGAACAGGTGGGAAAAGGGTGAACGAGGTAGTTAGAGAAGATCAGGAACAGCTGGGGGAAGGAAAGGAAGAGAAGGTAACCTAATATGACCAGCAGGGGGAAACGAAGTGAAGAGAAAGAACAGGAACAAGACATAACATGACAATACATGACAGTACCCCCCCACTCACCGAGCGCCTCCTGGCGCACTCGAGGAGGAAACCTGGCGGCAACGGAGGAAATCATCGATCAGCGAACGGTCCAGCACGTCCCGAGAGGGAACCCAACTCCTTTCCTCAGGACCGTACCCCTCCCAATCCACTAGGTACTGATGACCACGGCCCCGAGGACGCATGTCCAAAATCTTACGGACCCTGTAGATAGGTGCGCCCTCGACAAGGATGGGGGCGCGCGAAGAACGGGCTTAATACAGGAGACATGGAAGACCGGGTGGACGCGACGAAGATATCGCGGGAGAAGAAGTCGCACTGTGACAGGATTAATGATCTGAGAAATACGGAACGGACCAATGAACCGCGGGGTCAACTTGCCAGAAGCTGTTTTGGGTGGAGAGCCATACTCTCTGACCGCGACAATATCTAGGACTCTTAGTTCTACGCTTATTAGCGGCTCTCACAGTCTGCGCCCTATAACGGCAAAGTGCAGACCTGACCCTCTTCCAGGTGCGCTCACAATGTTGGACAAACGCCTGAGCGGAGGGGACGCTGGACTCGGCGAGCTGAGACGAGAACAGCGAAGGCTGGTACCCGAGGCTACTCTGAAAAGGAGATAGCCCGGTCGCAGACGAAGGAAGCGAGTTGTGGGCGTATTCTGCCCAGGGAAGCTGTTCTGACCAAGATGCAGGGTTACGAAAAGAAAGACTGCGTAAGATGCGACCAATAGTCTGATTGGCCCGTTCTGCTTGACCGTTAGACTGGGGGTGAAAGCCGGAAGAGAGACTGACGGAAGCCCCAATCAAACGGCAAAACTCCCTCCAAAATTGAGACGTGAATTGCGGACCCCTGTCCGAAACGACGTCTGACGGAAGGCCATGAATTCTGAAAACATTCTCGATGATGATTTGTGCCGTTTCTTTAGCAGAAGGGAGCTTAGCGAGGGGAATAAAATGAGCCGCCTTAGAGAACCTATCGACAACCGTAAGAATAACAGTCTTCCCGCTGACGAAGGCAGTCCGGTGATAAAGTCTAAGGCGATGTGAGACCACGGTCGAGAGGGAATGGGAAGCGGTCTGAGACGGCCGGCAGGAGGAGAGTTACCGGACTTAGTCTGCGCGCAGACCGAACAAGCAGCCACGAAACGACGCGTGTCACGCTCCCGAGTGGGCCACCAAAAACGCTGGCGAATGGAAGCAAGCGTACCCCGAACGCCGGGGTGGCCGGCTAACTTGGCAGAGTGAGCCCAGTGAAGAATGGCCAGACGAGTAGGAACGGGAACGAAAAGAAGGTTCCTAGGATAAGCGCGCGGCGACGGAGTGTGAGTGAGAGCTTGCTTTACCTGCCTCTCAATTCCCCGGACAGTCAACCCGACAACACGCCCCTCAGGGAGAATCCCCTCGGGGTCGGTGGAGGCTACTGAAGAACTGAAGAGACGAGATAAAGCATCAGGCTTGGTGTTCTTAGAGCCCGGACGATAAGAAATTACGAACTCGAAACGAGCGAAAAACAGCGCCCAACGAGCCTGACGCGCATTAAGTCGTTTGGCAGAACGGATGTACTCAAGGTTCCTATGGTCAGTCCAAACGACAAAAGGAACGGTCGCCCCCTCCAACCACTGTCGCCATTCGCCTAGGGCTAAGCGTATGGCGAGCAGTTCGCGGTTTCCCACATCATAGTTACGTTCCGACGGCGACAGGCGATGAGAAAAATACGCGCAAGGGTGGACCTTGTCGTCAGAATGGGAGCGCTGAGAAAGAATGGCTCCCACGCCCACTTCTGACGCGTCAACCTCGACAACGAACTGTCTAGAGACGTCAGGTGTAACAAGGATAGGTGCGGATGTAAACCGATTCTTGAGGAGATCAAAAGCTCCCTGGGCGGAAACGGACCACTTAAAGCACGTCTTGACAGAAGTAAGGGCTGTGAGAGGAGCTGCCACCTGACCGAAATTACGGATGAAACGACGATAGAAATTCGCGAAGCCGAGAAAGCGCTGCAACTCGACGCGTGACTTAGGGGCGGGCCAATCGATGACAGCTTGGACCTTAGCGGGATCCATCTTAATGCCTTCAGCGGAAATAACAGAACCGAGAAATGTGACGGAGGAGGCATGAAAAGAGCACTTCTCAGCCTTCACATAAAGACAATTCTCTAAAAGGCGCTGGAGGACACGTCGAACGTGCTGAACATGAATCTGGAGTGACGGTGAAAAAATCAGGATATCGTCAAGGTAAACGAAAACAAAGATGTTCAGCATGTCTCTCAGGACGTCATTCACTAATGCCTGAAAGACAGCTGGAGCGTTAGCGAGGCCGAAAGGAAGAACCCGGTATTCAAAGTGCCCTAACGGAGTGTTAAACGCCGTTTTCCACTCGTCCCCCTCCCTGATGCGCACGAGATGGTAAGCGTTACGAAGGTCCAACTTAGTGAAAAACCTGGCTCCCTGCAGGATCTCGAAGGCTGAAGACATAAGAGGAAGCGGATAACGATTCTTAACCGTTATGTCATTCAGCCCTCGATAATCCACGCAGGGGCGCAGGGACCCGTCCTTCTTCTTAACAAAAAAAACCCCCGCTCCGGCGGGAGAGGAGGAGGGGACTATGGTACCAGCGTCGAGAGCTACAGACAAATAATCCTCGAGAGCCTTACGTTCGGGAGCCGACAGAGAGTATAGTCTACCCCGGGGGGGAGTGGTTCCCGGAAGGAGATCAATACTACAATCATACGACCGGTGCGGGAAACAGGAGGGATAGCAGACATTAAACATTTCACATGACAAGAGACGTTCCAGGAGAGGATAGAATTACTAGACCAATTAATAGAAGGATTATGACAAACTAGCCAGGGATGGCCCAAAACAACAGGTGTAAAAGGTGAACGAAAAATTAAAAAAGAAATGGTTTCGCTATGATTACCAGAGACAGTGAGGGTTAAAGGTAGCGTTTCACGCTGAATCCTGGGGAGAGGACTTACCATCCAAAGCGAACAAGGCCGTGGGCTCCCCTAACTGTCTGAGAGGAATGTCATGTTCCCGAGCCCAGGTTTCGTCCATAAAACAGCCCTCCGCCCCAGAGTCTATCAAGGCACTGCAGGAAGCTGACGAACCGGTCCAGCGTAGATGGACCGACAAGGTAGTGCAGGATCTTGAAGGAGAGACCAGAGTAGTAGCGCTCACCAGTAGCCCTCCGCTTACTGATGAGCTCTGGCTTTTACTGGACATGAAGTGACAAAATGACCAGCGGAACCGCAATAGAGACAGAGGCGGTTGGTGATTCTCCGTTCCCTCTCCTTAGTCGAGATGCGGATACCCCCCAGCTGCATAGGCTCAGCACCCGAGCCGGCGGAGGAAGATGGTAGTGATGCGGAGAGGGGGGCAACGGATAACGCGAGCTCCTTTCCACGAGCTCGGTGACGAAGATCAACCCGTCGCCCTATGCGAATAGCGAGTTCAATCAAGGAATCCACGCTGGAAGGAACCTCCCGGGAGAGAATCTCATCCTTTACCTCCGCGCGGAGACCCTCCAGAAAACAAGCGAGCAAAGCCGGCTCGTTCCAGTCACTGGAGGCAGCAAGAGTGCGAAACTCAATAGAGTAATCTGTTATGGATCGATTACCTTGACATAGGGAAGACAGGGCCCTGGAAGCTTCCTCCCCAAAAACAGAACGATCAAAAACCCGTATCATCTCCTCCTTAAAGTCCTGATACTGGTTAGTACACTCAGCCCTCGCCTCCCAGATTGCCGTGCCCCACTCACGAGCCCGTCCAGTAAGGAGAGATATGACGTAGGCGATACGAGCTGTGCTCCTGGAGTAAGTGTTGGGCTGAGAGAAAACACAATATCACACTGGGTGAGGAACGAGCGGCATTCAGTGGGCTCCCCAGAGTAACACGGCGGGTTATTGATTCTGGGCTCCGGAGATTCGGAAGCCCTGGAAGTGGCCGGTGGATCGAGGCGGAGATGGTGAATCTGTTTTGTGAGGTCGGAGACTTGGGCGGCCAGGGTCTCAACGGCATGTCGAGCAGCAGACAATTCCTGCTCGTGTCTGCCTAGCATCGCTCCCTGGATCTCGACGGCTGAGTGGAGAGGATCCGAAGTCGCTGGGTCCATTCTTGGTCAGATTCTTCTGTTATGCAGGTGAGTGAGGACCCAAAAGCGGTTTAACAAAAACAGAGTCCTTTAATGTCAAAACACAGGGAAGACATAGATCCTCTTCAGATGTATTGAATAGCAAAATAGACAACCCGCAGAGAGGGCGACAAATAAATCATAAAGTCCTTCTGATATTACAGAAAAGTCCCCTTCTTAGCAGCAGAGGAGAATAGCAGGGTTAGCGGCGACAGACTGCTGGTCTCTCTGGGTAGGCGCGGGTTGTAGATGACAGAGGTACCTGATCGCACGTAGCATCAGATGAACAGGCAGATTCCGACAGGACGAGACAAGGGTGAAGCAAACATGACGATAGTTTGGTTCTGGCATGAGAAACTCAAAACGAGAATCTGACAAAGACAGAAGCAGGAACAGAGAGAGAAATAGAGAACTAATCAGAGGGAAAAAAGGGAACAGGTGGGAAAAGGGTGGACGAGGTAGTTAGAGAAGATCAGGAACAGCTGGGGGAAGGAAAGGAAGAGAAGGTAACCTAATACGACCAGCAGGGGGAAACAAAGTGAAGAGAAAGAACAGGAACAAGACATAACATGACAATACATGACAAAGTTGGGTGAATTTTGGCCCATTCCTCCTGACAGAGCTGGTGTAACTGAGTCAGGTTTGTAGGCCTCCTTGCTCCCACACGCTTTTTCAGTTCTGCCCACAAATTTCTATAGGATTAAAGTCAGGGCTTTGTGATGGCCACTCCAATACCTTGACTTTGTTGTTCTTAAGCCATTTTGCCACAACTTTGGAAGTATGCTTGGGGTCATTATCCACTTGGAAGACCCATTTGCAACCAAGCTTTAACTTCCTGGCTGATGTCTTGAGATGTTGCTTCAATATATCCACATAATTTTCCTCCCTCATGATGTCATCTATTTTGTGAAGTGCACCAGTCCCTCCTGCAGAAAAGCACCCCCACAACATGATGCTGCCACCCCCGTGCTTCTTAGTTGGCATGGTGTTCTTTGGCTTGCAAGCCTCCCCCTTTTTCCTCCAAACATAATGGTGGTCATTATGGCCAAACAGTTCTATTTTTGTTTCATCAGACCAGAGGACATTTCTCCAAAAAGTACCATCTTCGGCCCCATGTGCAGTTGCAAACCGTAATCTGTCTTTTTTATGGCGGTTTTTGGAGCAGTGGCTTCTTCCTTGCTGAGCGGCCTTTCAAGTCATGTTGATTTAGGACTCGTTTACAGTGGATATAGATACTTTTGTGCCTGTTTCCTCCAGCATCTTCACAAGGTCCTTTGCTGTTGTTCTGGGATTGATTTGCAAGTTTCGCACCAAAGTACGTTCATCTGTAGGAGACAGAACGCTTCTTCTTCCTGAGCGGTATGACGGCTGCGTGGTCCCATGGTGTTTATACTTGCGTACTATTGTTTGTACAGATGAACGTGGTACCTTCAGGCGTTTGTAAATTGCTCCCATTAATGAACCAGACTTGTGGAGGTCTACAATTTATTTTCTGAAGTCATTGCTTGATTTCTTTGGATTTTCCCATGATTTCAAGCAAAGAGGCACTGAGTTTGTAGGTAGGTCTTGAAATACATCCACAGGAACATCGCCAATTGACTCAAATTATGTCAATTAGCCTATCAGAAGCTTCTAAAGCCATGACATCATTTTTGGAATTTTCCAAGCTGTTTAAAGGCACAGTCAACTTAGTGTATGTAAACTCCTGACCCACTGGAATTGTGATACAGGGAATTATAAGTGAAATAATCTGTCTGTAAAAAATTGTTGGAAAAATGCCTGCATCTAGCTGATATAGGATGTAATTATTAGTCCAACAGTTGCAAACAAGAGTTTCTATTAAATTCAAGTATGTTTATCTTCTGTTTAAAGAAACGTTTTTTTTTCAACTGACTCGGTGGAATGTATACACCCCTGATCACGCGTAAACACACAGCCACGTCTATTCCGTCTCGCCTCCATGTGCTCTCCTCCTCACCTCTTCCCTTCGCTTTTGTGGACTTCAATTCACAACACATAAGCTGTATGTGACCAGGTGAAAAAACCTTTCCAGGCCAAACCGCTGGGTTGGGTTGTATTGGAGAGAGTCTCAGTCTTAAATAATTTTCCACACACAGTCTTTGCCTGTATTCATGCTAGTGAGGGCCGAGAATCCACTCTCACATAGGTACGTGGTTGCAAAGGGCGATTTGCCAAGGCAGGATACTCTGAGCGCAGCCCTATGTGAAATCTGGCAGTGGCTTCTGATATAAATAAAATGTTCACAGAACCGCTTGTTGCAATTTCGATGTGGCTCTCTTGTTCATATATCGGTAAGTGGACTGGAGGCAAGGTATTAAATAACGAATCCAGTTGTTTGTGACATCCGTTTTGGGAAAGTAATTGCGCACCCAGCTCACTCGTGCTTGAGTTCATAAGCACACACAAAAATCATACAATGATGGAAAGACCTGTGTGTTGTCCTTGTTAATGCAGACAGAGAAGAGCTCTAACTTCTTAATCATAGTCTCAATTTTGTCCCGCACACTGAGTATAGTTGCGGAGAGTCCCTGTAATCCTAGATTCAGATCATTCAGGTGAGGAAAAACATCACCCAGATAGGCCCGTCGTGTGAAAACTCATCTCTCAATTAAAAAAAAAAAACATGTAAGTACTTTGCACCTTGATAACCAGTATGTTGTAAAAGCGTTACATGGTCACTGCCCATATCATTGCATAGTGCAGAAAATACACGAGTTCAGGGCCTAGCTTTAACAAAGTGAACCATTTTCAATGTAGTGTCCAAAACGTCTTTCAAGCTGTCAGGCATTCGCTTGGCAGCAAGAGCCTCTCGGATGCTGCAGTGTACCCAAGTGGCGTTGGGAGCAACTGCTTGCGTTACCACTTCCATATGTCTACCTGTCATGGCTTTTCAGCCATCAGTACAGATACCAACACATCTTGACCACCAAGTCCATGTGATGACACAAAGCTGTCCAGTACTTTAAAAATATCCTCTCCTGTTGTCCAGGTTTCCAGTGGTTTGCAGAAGAAGTCTTCTTAATTGACCCCCCATAAACGTAATGGACATATACCAGGAACTGTGCCGGGCCCGCCACGTCTGTTGACTGTAACGCATAGAATTCACTGGCTTGTATGCGAAGCAGTAATTGTTTCAAAACATCTCCTGTCATGTTACTGATGCATCGTGAAAGTGTTGTTTGATGAAGTTATTGTCTGCATAGTTTTTGTTGGCCTTTTCCCCCAGCATTGTCCCAGCCATATCTGCGGCAGCAGGAAGAATGAAGTCCTCCACAATAGTATGGGGCTTGCCTGTCCTAGCCACTCGGTAGCTCACAATATAAGACGCTTCTAGCCCCTTCTTATTAATGGTATCTGTTGCTTTTATACATGTCTTACTACTCGAAAGTCGTCTTTATTCTCACTGAAACTCTTCTGGCTTATTTTTCCAATTGTTAAGTTTAGTTTCTAAATGTCTGTGCAACCGTGAAGCTATAATAATACTAGTGCAGACAAAGGCAACTAGAAACCCACGAAATACCCCCAAAAAAGATGGCTGCCTAAATATGGTTCCCAATTAGAGACAAATTAGAGACAACGATAAACAGCTGCCTCTAATTGAGAACCAATCTAGGAAACCATAGACATACATAAACACCTAGATAGTCAACGACCCCATAAACATACAAAACCCCTAGACAGTGAAAAACACATACACCACCCATGTCACACCCTGACCTAACCAAAACAATAAAGAAAACAAAGAATACTAAGGTCAGGGCGTGACAAGATTATGATCAAATCAAATGTTATTTGTCACATGCCCCGAATACAACACCTTACAGTGAAATGCTTACTTTACAAGCCCTTAACCAAAGATGCAGTTTTAAGAAAAATACCTAAAAACAAGTAAGAAATAAAAGTAACAAATAATAAAAGAGCAGTAGTAGAATAACAATAGTGAGGTTATATACACTGGTTAGTTGAGGTAATATGTACATGTAGGTAGAGTTATTAAAGTGACTATGCATAAATAACAGTGTAGCAGCAGGTAAGAGGGGGGACAATGCAAATAGTCTGGGTTTGCCATTTTTCACCGCTTCCCATGACGCGTTTGCGGTGACAAAAAGGTCTGCTGTCTCTACTGAAAATGAATAGGAAGCGATGTTTCACTGCGCGGCACAGCGTGCTAGTGTACACGGGGCATTATGGTCAAAGGAAGTGACTTCCCAATGATTCCAGATAGTTTATTGCGTGGTTTTGCTTGCTTTTCAGAGGTTTTGTTTTCATATACAGTATATTTTTTAAATTCAAAATACAGATAAACAATTTACATTGTTACATCATACAAAACAGAATGCAGGTATTAATGAGAAAATACTAAAACACAAAAAAATCGATGAAGTAATAAAGAATTATAGTGAAATTGTAATCACTAAAAAGAATCATAATGTTTCAGGAAAATGTTATTCACTAGGGTTAATGCTTTAATAAGGTAGTTAAATTCAATCAAATATGTTTAATTTTGGTATAGAATTTTGGAAATGTTGTTTGTGTATAACATATTTGGCAAGAAGAATAAAAAAAATCGCAATCATTTCAATGGTCTTGTTATCATCAATAGTAACATGTATCCTCCGTCACCGATTGAAACGCTATTTAGCGCGAACCGCTAACTAAGCTAGCCGTTTCACATCCGTTACATATAGAGAAACATATACTTCATTGGTTCTCTAAATTTCCCAATTTGTTATTATTGATAGGAGGGGACTTTAACATTACTATAGATAATTCAACTGATAGATGGCCCCCAGGTAGGCCGACCAATCAGAATTTGGGTTTAATACTTTTTATGGAAAGGTTTGAACTTACTGATATATGGAGAGAGAGGTTTCCGGCCGACAGATCATTCACTTGGAGTAACAAAACAGGTACAAGACAATCCAGAATAGATTTTTGGCTTATATCCAAATGTATTGATAGTGAGTGTGTTACTACAAATATTTGTACTACTCCCCTTTACATTGATATCAAAATATTTACCCCTGATTCTAACCTTGGTAGAGCATCCTACTGGAAGCTAAGTAGCTCATTATTAAATAATGATGTAGTTCAATTTGAGGTTAAAGATCTGCTCTCACACTTTTGGGAAAGGGCTTTTGTGAAGAAAAATGTTATTGCAAGAACTGGGAGCTCTTTAAATTTGAGGTGTCCAAATACCTTAGAAAATATGATAGTAATCTTGCTAAGACCAGAAGAGCTGAGGAGGAAAAGGTGATCATTAAGATATCTTCCCTTTCTCAGAGGTCCCCAGCCGACGTCTCGGGGGAGGAGAAGATGGAACTAATTGAGTTACAAAATAAACTGGATAATATATATAGATTAAAAGCAGAAGGAGTCTTTATTAGATCTAGGAAAACATGGATTGAGGAGGGAGAGCAGAATTCATCCTATTTCTTTAGACTTGAGAAATGTCACTCTAAAAATAACACTATCCATAAGTTAAACATTGATGGTGTTATTACAGATAACACCATCAATGTTTAATCGCTAAATACTGTAGCAATTTTTACAGAAAATTGTATAGCTCTACGTAATGTCAGGAATCGACAGATATGTTTTTTAACTCACTGAATAATGTTCACTCTATCAGTGATGTAGAATCTAAACAGTGTGATGAACCCATCAAAATTGAAGAGATTATAGAGTCTATCAAACATCTAAAGAACAATAAATCACCAGGTGTTGATGGAATTACATCAGAATTTTACAAATGATTTTCTGAGCAAGTAGCTCCCTTCCTATTTGAAGTCTTTTTTTAGAGAGTATTAAAAACAATGTTCTCCCTCCTAAAATTAGTCAGGGGTTAATAACACTGATACCTGAGCCTAAAAAAGAAGTGCTGCTCATCGATAACTGGCATCCAATTTGTCTTCTTAATAATGACTATAAGATATTAGCCTTACTACTTGCAAAAATAATTAAAGAAGTCCTGGATGCAATCATTGATTAAACACAGTCTGGCTTCATGATGAACAGACATATTTCTAACAATGTCAGACTAGTATTAGACATACTTGACTACTCAGACCTAATAACTAAGGATTGCTGAGGATAGCTTCATATTTTTTAGATTTTTTATAAAGCATTTGACACAGTAGAGCATCAGTTTCTCTTCCACTCCCTTGAGATACTTGGCTTTGGGGATTTTTTTCTGTAAGGCTATTAAGACTCTATGCAAATGGTAACAGCTCTATCAAATTGAAATATGGCACCTCACCTAGATTTGAGTTAAAGAGAGGAATTAGGCAAGGTTGTCCTATCTCTCCGTACCTGTTTTTATTAATCACCCAACTTCTTGCAAATTCTTTAAATAATAGTTCTGTACAAGGTATTTCCATAGCTGGTAAAGAAATTATTATAAGCCAGCTGGCTGATGATACTACACTTTTTCTGAAAGACGCTAACCAAATTCCCATATCGATCAATGTGATACAATCCTTTTCCAAAGCGTCTGGTCTATATCTTAACATTAATAAATGTGAACTCATAGCTGTCAAAGATTGTGTGACACCTTCATATTACGGTATTCCAGTAAAAGACGAACTTACATATTTGGGCATAACCATTACAAGGGATCAAACGTCTAGAGGCTTACTAAATTTGAACCCTCTTATTAAAAATACCCAGAAAAAGCTAAATCAATGGCTACAGAGGGACTTATCTTTAAAAGGTAGAGTCCTAATAACCAAGGCCGAAGGTATCTCTAGACTAACATATGGCTATCTTTATATCTTGACAGTAAAATAAGCAAGGAGATAGACCAGACTTTCTTTGGAGAAACCGTACCCATTACATTAGGAAAACTGTTGTCATGAACACTTATGAGAATGGTGGACTGAATTTTCTGGACTTTACTACTTGAAATAATACTTTTAAGATCAATTGGATAAAACAATTCCTAAGAAGACCCACTTCTATCTGGAATTTTATTCCTCGTCATGTCTTCTCTACTTTTGTTGGCCTTAACTTCATTACATTTACATTTAAGTCATTTAGCAGACGCTCTTATCCAGATGTTATTTTGCAATTATAATATTGACAAAATTCCAGTGAAACTTTCTGCTTTTCATCGGCAGGTTTTCTTGTGATGGTCCTTAATTTATAAACACCATTTTTCTCAACACAGGTATTATATATGGAATAATTGAGATATATTGTATAAAAATACTTCTTTGTTTTTAGAATATTGGTTCCGAAATAATCTCCTATTGGTGAGCCAACTGGTAAATGCAGAGGGTCTTTTACTCAGTTATAAGGAATTCTTATCACTTTACAAGGTCCCTGTAACACCTAAAGATTTTGCAATTGTTTTAGATGCCATTCCCTCAGGTGTTGCTATGTTATTCAGGAACGTGTCAAGACCTGACCCTCAGAGCCTACCTTCTATTGACCCTGTTGACTCATCAGTAGGAAAGATTTGTTTCTCTTTTGGTCCATTCAACAACAGAGCGATACAAACCTTGTTTCAGCAGGATGTTGTACCTTATGTCATGCCTTATTGGAATGGATAATGATAATATCTGTTGGAAAAAAGTTGGGATGTTGCCACACACATACCTAATTGTTAACAAAATTAAGATTAAAATTATTCATAACTATTATCCTGACAACCACTATATGAAGTAGTTGAAGGAAAACATAAACTCAAATGGCTCCTTTTGTAATGACCACCCAGAAACATTGTTGCATCTTTTTTGGCATTGTTTTCATGTAAGAAAACTGTGGCAAGACATCAGTAGATTTCTAATTTAACACATTTATGAAGATTTTACACTATTGTGGAGAGATGTACTGCTTGGATTCTTTACAAACGATAGAAATAAGCTGAAACATTTTTGTGTAATTAATTTCATTATTCTTTTGGCCAAATTTCATATACACAAATGTAAATTTACAAACAAAAAAACACATTTTCTTACCCTACAAAAATAAATGGAACTGTATTTTTAAGACAGTTAAATACTGTACTAACAAAAAAGCTGTTAGAATTGTAAGTGTATGTACGTCCTTGTGTAATTGTAATGTGATATTGTACCCCCTAGCTCGATTGTCCATTGTATATAATCTATATATACTTGTGTTCCCTCATGTACTTTCTGTATTGATTTGTTGTTAATCAAAAATAAAGAAATAAAGAGAGAGAGGTATTTCCGTTAAATAAAATCAGACGTCATATCCGTTTCCGGGCAAACTAAAATAATTTTGTTTTATTAAATTACAAACTCGCCCGTTTACCTTCATGTTAAATGTTATATCACCGACACTCTTGTTATGGATTCTTCGCATTCAGAAGAAAATGCTGGGTTGTTCGAGGGGGGCGGATAGATACCTCGCTCGTACGCGTCAGCTCGACCGACTAGCTAATCTCTACAACATCTGAGAAACCTAGCCAGCTAGCTACACGAGAACTTGTTTCTTCGAGAAATCCACACAATGTGGAATCGATGCACGTGTATAAACGCAGTTTTTTTTTTATCGGACATTAAGGGGGGCGGACACGATCTATTTAGCTTACGCATGCTCATATTTGATTTAATATAATAAACGAAACTGATTTATATAAGAAAATATAAATCAAGTTATTTTTCTATCTCAGCATCATTTAAAGACAGACTGTTTTCACTATCGAATAACTCGTTTTGAGGTGAGTTAACGTTCCATGAATTATATCATTGCTCTCTTAACGTTAGCTACCTGCACGTTTGTGTTGGGAAATAGTTTCTAGCTACTGTTATATAGCGACAGCTTGTATCTAGCTGCGGAAAGATAATATACAATGCATATCCATGCATTGCGTCTTTGTTAGATTACTTAGCTAGATAGCTAACGCATTTAGAATGTGCATGCTAGCGTAGTAACGCTGCTTTTGTTTTATTTGTAAATCAATATGGAGGAGAGTGGCGTGTATACTAGAAGTGGATAGCTCGTCCGAGTCGCTGCTGGTCCATGACCATGACTCTAATGCTGGCTAATAGCTAGTTAACGTTAAATAGTTAAATAAACACAGGCAGCAAGCTAGACTGCTAACTGAGAGTTTTCAAACCATCTTTGGCTAACTGATCATTATTTGCATTTGCAAATGGCCAAATCATTTTTTAACGATCTTTGACTTTAGTATCACCTCCTATTGTAAGCGGTAGCTAGCAAGCCCTCCGATTGTTTACAGATTGAAGAATGTGTGTTAATGCACCATCTCCTGCATGATTGCCACGGCAATTAAAATTGGAACTGCCAGTGACCAACCTATCCATAGTCTCTGACTTCTATTGAGGGCTGTGCTCATTGGATGTTTGAAATTTGCGCACTGGTCTCTTGCTGCACATCCCTTTTAATTATCTACCCCCCAAAATAACAAAATACTGTGACATTAGGCATAGTAAACCTGTAATAACCAAGTTCTTACATGATTTTTTACTCACCTATGCAAAGGGCCCCTGATAGAGAACTGGAAACAAGACTGTAACTACCAATTGGAAATTGGGGAGAAAGGGATAAAACGTACAAAGAAATGTATATATAGATATGTAGCCACTGATGATTCGCCTTCTCTCCAATGCTATTTTGTTTCCTGTCTACCTTTTATTGATTCCTGACCCTCGTTGCCCTATTCTTGACTTTGACCAGGAACAACTGTTGGTCCCACTGTCTACCTGATGAGTATGAGCGAGATTACAGAACCTTCTAATGATGACGCTCCCACTCTTACTGAAGGTCTTATAACATTTTTCATATTTCATATATACAATGTCACTGTTTTATCTGTGTGGGGTAAGGGATCACATGTTTTTGCAAAACTCAAGCTGCTATTTCTACTTACAAATATACTTCTGCAGTGTTGTGAGTTTCCCATCTACCTCTCATTTGTTTAACTGAATTACAGTATATCAATTCAGAAGGTGAGGCTATTTGTCTCACAAGATGCCATAGAACAGGGCTCTCCAACCCTGTTCCTGGAGAGCTACCACCCTGTGGGTTTTCAATATAACCCCAGTTGTAAGTAACCTGATTCAGTTTATCAACAAGCCAATTATAAGTATTAGGTGTTTGATTGAGGTTGGAGTGAAAACCTACAAGATGTTAGCTCTGGGAACAGGGTTGGAGAGCCTTGCCATATAACTTAGCATTTGTAGGCTTTAAAGGGACAATCTGCAGTTGCTACATCCATTTTTGAAGAAAAAACGGTATATAATAAACACTGAGCTGTTGTATCCTCAAAAAAAAAGTTAAATTATTTTATACAAATACAATTGCTTAGAGGTTTTGTTAAACATGTAATAGAAAATACATTTAAAAAAAGAAAGAGGTCAAAATTATTAGCACCCCTGTTTTCAATATCCTAGCACCCTCCTCTTGTGAGGATAATGGCACTGAGCCTTTTTCTAAAATATGAGATTGGAGAACACATTGGGAGGTGTCTTAGACCAATCCTCCATTACGAATCTTCCCAGATCCTCGATATTCTTTGTCTGCCTGGACGGCCCTCTTCAAAATCAAACCACAGGTTTTCAACGGGTTCATGTCCAGAGACTGAGATGGCCATTGCGAAATGTAGATTTTTTTGTGTGTGGGGGGGGGAAATTAACCATTTCTTTTTGGATTTTGATATGTGCTTGGGGTTATTATCACAAACAAATGTAAACACAGTTGTCTTGAAATCACCACAAATCCAGAGTAGGCCAGACTTAGATGACAAAGTTTGACAATTTGCCCATGAGAGACTGCGTGTTCAAGTGAGCACAACAAGGTGAGTCCAAAAATGAGTTGTACGCTGCTGCATAAATAATATACCAGAGAGATGTGTATACTGTAGCTAAGAAAGTAATACTAAGTGTATATTGTGTAGTAAGCTGTTAGTAGCTCATGTGGCTCACCCTAATAATTTGGTCTATTTTCCTCTCTTAATTTCGCTTACTGTAATCATTGAATATTGTAAGAGCTGTCATTGTCTGCTTATATGCCCCCTTTATTTATCCTATGGTTCTGTCCTAGCTAGCTTATTAATGTCTTAATCGAATTTATGGATTGCCTCTTATCTGCTTGTCGTCCCCGTATGCTATAGTTTGTACATCTCAATTGTCAGTAGAAACCACATTTGTTTAAGCAAGCTATGCATATAAGCTATGTTTTTTTTAAAGGCAGTAAATGAGGCTGAATGAACTGTTTCGCTGCCAGACAAGTCTCTGCCGATAGCCATGTGTAGCAGCGGTAAGGTGTTGAGACTGCTGTTGGGACAGCTTTATGTAGGCCCTAACAGTTGGTGGGCGGTTTGTCACCTTTATAGTGCAATTAATGTATTGTTTAGTGATGTGTAGTGGCTTTACTGGCATGCTTCCCCAACATTTAGTTTGTGTTTGCCCCACCAAGATTTACATGCCAAAATCGCCACTGGCCAGGAGGCTGAAGCTTGGCCGCAAGTGGTTCTTGCAGCAAGACAATAACCCCAAGCACACATCAAATTCTACAAAGAAATGGTTAATTGACCACAAAATCAACATTTTGCAATAACCATTTGTCTCTGGATATGAACCCCATTGAAAACATATTGTTTAAATTATCAGGGGGCCGCCCATAAGCGCAGATGAAGGATAGCAATTTTCTGCATAGAGGAATGGTCTAAGATCCTTCCCAATGTGTTCTTCAATCTCGTCAAACATTTTAGAAAAAGGATTGGTGCCGTTATCCTTGCAAGGGGAGGGTGCTGGAAAACCTGACTCCTGTCTTTTAGACTTTTTAAAAAACAAAATCTTTCCCTTTTTTTCATACAATATTGCTCAGGATTGTTTTGCTCATCTTTATCAAGGGTGTCAATAATTTCAGTCATGACTGAATACACATTCATTCTTGAAGAATAACTTATGAATGCCTCATTAACTCAGTTAAGCAAGTCGGACCCCATCAGAACCCAAAATATGCTTGTTTTTCTCCAATGTTTGTAAACATAGTAAATGTATAGCCTCAAAACTATCATTTTTATATATTTGGTGGTCAGTCCTTGCAACCATAGCGCTGTCTATAAATTTAAGATTGGTTATATTTCTCCAGGCCCCTTCCCTTAGCTTTTTACCAAAACAGAGGCCGGAAGTCACTTTATTGTTTCAACTGGGGTTAGCCCCTTTAATGGACAGTTCAGTATAAGTGCCACCATCAACAGAGTGGGCGTTTTCTGAAGCCGTGATTTGCTGCTTCTGCACCCACAGCCGCCATTAACCCTGCACCCACAGCCATCATTCCCCCTGCACCCACAGCCCCCACCCAGTCTGAGGTGACGATGACGACACCGGCTGAGAAGATACAGGAGAAGGCGGCTGAGGATGTGGTGGCCGTGGAGGAAGAGGAAGACGAATATGTGGTGGAGAAAGTTTTGAATCGAAGGGTGGTGAAAGGGAGAGTGGAGTACCTTCTTAAGTGGAAAGGCTTTTCGGAGTGAGTCTACACAATACAGATGTGATATATATATGTTTTATCCCTATGTGGAATGATTGTATTGACCAAACAAAACCCCTCTTTCACTCCAATGCCATTTTCTGGCTTAATTAACACTGCTTTTGTTTCTTCAGTGATGACAACACATGGGAGCCAGATGATAATTTGGACTGTCCCGACCTGATTGCACAGTTTCTGCAGAAACAGAAATCCGCTCATGAGTCTGTAGGCAAGAGGAAGTCTGCAGAGCCTAATGTGGAAGGAGAGGAAAGTCGACCCAAGAAGAAAAAAGACGACGTAAGTCCTAAAGACAGAAGCGTGAACACAGATGGAATCATTGTCTTTTTCACATTGAGTGACACTCGCCCTGTGTTTTAGCCAGAGAAACTAAGGGGCTTCACTCGAGGTTTGGATCCAGAGAGGATTATTGGCGCCACTGACTCCACTGGAGAACTCATGTTCCTCATGAAATGGTTTGTATAGCCCTTACTGCCCTATTCATTTGATTTTTTTTAAAAACCTTTATGCTACTAGACCTAATCATTCAGCAGTCGCAAGTCAATGTACCTGTCAATTCACATAACCCTGTGTTATTTATCATGCCTATGCATCAATAAAAAACAGTGGATCCATTGCCTTCAATCTGTGCATCCTAACCCATTTCATAGCGCCACTACAATCCACTTAAGTACTCATCCAACTCATGGTTCTCTCTACACGGCCTGTTCTTGTAGGAAAAACTCGGATGAAGCAGACCTGGTACCAGCTAAGGAAGCAAACGTGAAGTGTCCACAGGTGGTCATATCCTTCTATGAGGAGCGGCTCACGTGGCACTCTTACCCCACAGAGGAGGAGGAGAAGAAGGACGACAAGAACTAGCCGTTTTGGAGAGAGGTATCAAGCTGGTTCTGAAGACTGTAGAGGTAGTGTCAAGGGATTATGGGGCTCTAGGCAAAGGGTCTGAGACAAGCACGACAGCACATGGACTCCCTTTTTGGTTTAATATCACCCATCAGGTTAAAATCTCTGGATATGACCAAAGTCAATACAGGCTATGGGTTCTCTTGAGAAATCACAACCCTGGAAGAAATGTATAATGCAGTGTTAAATGTTAAGATTCACTCTAGTGACCATTTGGATACTACAAGATCATTTTCACAGGGCAGTTGACTAAGAGGTCTAGGCCTTGTACATTACTGTGTAGGCTGGTGGAAATGTTATCATTCATTGTCTTGTAAACAAGTCAACGGTGCCATTTAGTTTTATGTAAATGTTTTGTAGCTTATAGTGCAAAACAATGTTAATCTTTGCTCATTTTGTGACTGTTTTAGTGTATTGAGGTAACACATTTTTGAAAACCATGTTTAAAAAAAAAAAAAACTTTGCTCATTTGTCCATCTTATTCTAACATTTCATAAACAGGACTTGCTTGTCTGTTTTTGGAGAATAAACAACTTGTTACAATTGTCATCGGTCTCATAGAGAGCCTAAGCTCCAAATTGGTGTAAATAGTTGGATACATTAAGGCCTTATGTATTTATCTTCACAAAACCTAATGATCAGATATTCTATTCCCCCCAAATGAACACATTTCTCCTCATTATTAAATCATGCAAATGATGCAGTCACAGATGAAAATAAACACTTTATTAATCAATAAAATAACAATCCCAGATTGCCAGGAAATATTTAAAAGTAAACCAAAGAAAATACATAACCAAAGCGGGGGCTGTGCAAAATGCAGACAAACTACAGAAAATAATGACAAAAGGAGAAAATATTTACTGAACAAACAAGACCATTAACAAAAGCAGCACTAAGAAGTAATAACTTAAATGGACTTTGCATTGTGTTGCAATGCAGGTGAACGTTTGCACGTCTTAAATATCAAGTGTTTTCTGAAGTGCGACAACAAACAACTTAATTTAAATTGAGACAGCAACTTTTTCCCCCCTGCGAAAGTATTAGTACTGCATGAAAAAGTATTTTTTACTTTGGCTCCCCTCACAGGGTAATGATGACAAGAACTATGAAAGTTATGTGGATGAAGAACATAGGACACTCATCAGTGCAGCGACTCAGTTCTTTCCCATCCTTCACTGTAGATCTGGGGTTCACAAATGTACTCATCCTCTTTAAACAGCTATTGCTGCTGCATTAATAAATGGCCTAGTCTTTTTTTGATTTGGGGTACATGCTAAAACACAATTTGACCCCAAAAAACACATAAGCTCAGGCAATAGCACTTCTAATGTTCTGATAACAGTCCAATAGCCTTTTGTTCTCAAAACCCCCACATTTAGAAATGTGCTTGTGAAACAAAGGCATTCGAAAACAAGGCTCTCACTTCACATATGATCCTTGTCAGTTCACTCAGTTCGATTCAATTGGTTTACAATTCTAAATGACACGTATGACCGTAGACTATTAAAGCCGACAACTAGGTTATTCATCAACTGTCTTGTCCATTGCTTCAGGTAACTATCAAATAGAATGACAACTCTTTTAAAGGCTACCACTGCAATTACTCGACAGCCGAACGGCTCATCTGTCACCTTACAAGAAACAAACCAACCTAATATTAATGATAGTAAAGATGGGTGCATTTGATTTGTAATAAAACGGGACACTTCCACAGGGTTGCTGTTCATACAATACTTCCTGCACAGACGGCTATCAAAATCAATATTCCCTGGCCTGTAAAATTCCTGCAATGTGGTTACAGGCACAACCAACAGTGTGTGATACAATAAGGGCAGGGAGTAGACCCAGCATGATGAAGCTAGACTTATAACCTAGCTTATTCTGGACAGTATGAGGATGTGTGGAAAACGAAAAGACTACCAGCAGAGCTCATCCTTAAACCTGCGGCAGACGGATAGCCAGAGACACGGCACGATGCATACAGCCAAGCCTTAGGAGGACAAATTACAGAGCTATATAGATATACAGAAGCTGATACATTTGTAACGCAGCGCGTGCCTTCTTCCTCAGCGTTCCATCTCCTATACTTTTCATGCTCCACCACCGTGGCAAGCCCAAGACTACTCTCCCAGCCTCTTTTGTGTTCCAGTGTCCTAGTTCTACATCAAAGGGACTCAAGGTCAATGGCCAGTCAAAAACGGTGGTATTTGTAATAAACACATTTTGAATGAGTGCAGTGTCAGACTAGCTAGACTTTTGCTTAGAGTACAAGTGAAGTGCACAACACATTTGGTTAGTATCGGCGGTATTGTTAAGATAATGGTATCCTGGATGATGGACTTGCTTTACCCCACTGGTATCTTAACCTTTGACATCTCCAGGCCCTGTCTTAGCTTTCCTCTACATGTGCAACTTCTACTTACTCCAGAAACAGTCACTCCACCAATCACTCCAAGGCCCAAGCAAGAAAATCGGTTTAACAATCCGTTCAAAGCTGACTAACAATGGACCGGAATTTACACCGAGTTTCACGTTGACTTAATGTTAGTTTTTCCTTTAACTCTGACTTCACTTGATACCACTCCCTTCACTTCATAACATGAAGTAATAACATCATGGCCTGGTGCCAAAGATCCAGAGAAATCTTTCAACCCCTTCTTTTCCTTGTTTGTTCCTTTTTTTCCACCCAAACAATGAAAATTCAGTACTCAAATTAAGAACTTCTGTTTCAAAGTCATTTCCCAGAGAAAACACAGGAACCACAAAAGAAAAGGAAAAAACCTAATGCAGGAAAAGTAGTCAACAATGCAGTTTCTCCTCACAAGAATCTTCTCAAAGGAAAAAAGACCTCTCTTGCATCTGCAGAAATCTCTTAGTGATTTTAGCTAAATGAAAGAAAAGGCAACAGCTTCCTCACTTCTTTTTGTCCTTTTGTTTATTTTCGGGCTTACGGGTTTGCTGATCTGTCATGATGCGGGGCATGATCAGAACGCTGCCGTCAGCGCTGTACTGGAGCGAGTACTCGCTGGGGGGGTAGGGCTGGCCCTCCTCATCCCGAAGCTGGGTGAACACATCCTGGTAGAGGCTTTGCACTTTCTGCTTCATCTGGCGGATGGAGCGAATAAACTCCATCTTCTCCTTCAGCAGCCGCGCCTTGTCACGACGCAGGTCGTGCACCCCTTGCTCCAGGTTGATGATGGTATCCAGCTTGCGCTTGCGGCAGTTCTGGGCCGCCATCTTGTTCTTGCCACGTCTACGAATGTCGCGGACGAGGGCCAGTTGGGCCTCGCTCAGGTGGTGCTTGGACAGAAGCTCGTTGAACTCCTCCACAGGCAGATTTATGATCTTCTCGTTAGAGAAGGGGATCTTCATGGCCCGAGCACGTCGCTCATCGCGACTCGACTGTTTGTCCAGGAAGTCCTGTTGTGGCTTAAGCTTTGACTGCTTCTCACAGACCATTTTCTTGCCAGTGGGAATCGGTAGCTCTAGGTGTTCATCGAACGATGAAGACAGTGGTAAATTGTAGGTGTGATTGTGGTTGATGTTGTCGAGCTGAGGGAGCCCATGTAACTGGGAGGGGTCCTGGTAGCTCATGCGGCAGAGCTTGTTGAACTCGGGCTGGTAGCCCCCCACAGCACCTTCTTCTGGTTCCACGGCAGTTGACTCCGAGTCAGTGCTGTATCCCACAGCCCCTTCCTCTGAGAAGGTGGTGGAGGAGGAGGAAGCGGCGGAGGAGCAGGAGGTCTCAGAGCTGCTTGGTGAGACCGGGCTGTGACTGGAGTCTAGGGAGAGGCCTGAGTCCGAGTCGAGTTCATCCTCCAGCTGAGAGGCCTGGGCCTGGTTGAAGCCCTCCTCCATTGCCAGGTCCAGCAGACTGATCTCATCCAGCATAGACTCCTCCAGCATAGTGCTGAAGGGATCAGGCAACACTGGAGTACAAGTGATGTTGTTGGTGCTGTTCAGAGGCGGTGGGAGAAAGAGTCCAGTCAGGTTGGTGGCTCCGAATGTAGAGTTGACGTTGGAGGAGTTTCTGGAGGACATTCTAAGCAAGGTGGTCCTTGGGGTGCTAGTGGCATCCATCTCTGGATTGAAAAGTGTGGGAAAGTCCTGGCTGCAGCTAGGGAGGGAGGCCTGGTGAAGGCTGACATCTTGGTGAATAAGGGTGGAGGAACGAGTAAGTCCAAAGCTTCCAACTGAGCCGGACTCACTTGTGCTGCCACTGGTATTGGTACTGTTGGAAGAAGTGCTGAGGAAGGAGTTCTCTGAGGTGTTATTAACCTCCATTTCCTTCAAAAGAGAAAAAAATTGTAAGAAAAATGTAGTTTTTTTTTACTGGAGAAACAGTTGTGATTAAAGCACACGTACAAACCTGTAGTTCCATGATAGCCATGATGTCTTGCCACTGCTGCTCCAGGTCCAACTGGGGCAACAGGGGAGTCAGTGGTAGGCCCAGAGATGTGGATGGAGCTTCTTCATTGGCCACCGCAAGCTCAGCTGTGACTACAGGGGCTGGAAACTGATAAGATGTTTACCTTTAAAAGTCTCACAATTATTTTGGGATTTCCATAGACTATAATGTTAATCTAGCATTTGTAATATCATAAAACAGCATGCAAATGTCTTTACCTCAGGAGATTCTTCTCCGAAAGGGAAGGTGGCCTCCAGCAGCCTTAGGCATTCCTGCAGGGACAGTGAGGTCTGAGAGCCAAGGCCTGGGATCTGGGGGAGGAGCAGACAGCACAGAGGTCACTCCCTTTACTATCAACTACAGTGGACACACAAGATCATGAACACAATCTGTTCCCTTAGCTACCTGCTCTGGTATGCTCTCCCCGGTCTCTCCATCCACAGGCTGAGCCTCTTGAAGGTTCACTCCATTCCTCCATCTCTCCTGTGCCTCTGCTCTTTCCTCCTCCTCTGGGCTGGGCTTTTCTGCCTCACTCTCCTTCTGGCGACTGCTATAGTTGAACACTTCCCGTCCTGCGCCAAGGTCGATGTCCTGTCGCCACAGGATGTCAATCAAATCAATGTCCTGAAAAATCCATGAGGTGAAAAATATGTTAGGACTACAAAGAAAAGAGCCCCCTTGATTGAGTTGCACAACATCTTGTCTTACACAACTGAATTCAAAATAAAAAGCACAAGGAGAGAACTACAGTGCCTTGAGAAAGTATTCACACCCCTTGACTTTTTTTTTAATAGCCTGAATTTAAATGTATTATATTTAGATGAGTCACTGGCCTATACACAATAGCCAATAATGTCAAAGTGGAATAATGTTTTTAGAAATGTTTACAAATTAATTAAAAGCTGAAGTCTTGAGTCAATAAGTATTCAACCCTTTTGTTATGGCAAGCCTAAATAAGTTCAGGAGTAAACATTTGCTTAACAAGTCACATAATAAGTTGCATGGACTCACCGTGTGAAATAAGTGTTTAACATGATTTTTGAATGACTACCTCATCTCTGTACCCCACACATACAATTATCTGTAAGGTCCCTCAGTCGAGCAGTGAATTTCAAACACCGATTCAACCAGAAAGACCAGGGAGGTTTTCCAATGCCTCACAAAGAAGGGCACCTATTGGTAGATGGGTAAAAATAAAATAAAAAGCAGACATTGAATATCCCTTTGAGCATAGTGACGTTATTAAATTACACTTTGGAGGGTGTATAAATATACCCAGTCACTACAAAAGATAACAGGCTTCCTTCCCAAGTCAGTTGCCAGAGAGGAAGGAAACCGCTCAGGGATTTCACCGTGAGGCCAATGGTGACTTTAAAACAGTTACAGAGTTTAATGTATGTGACAGGAGAAAACTGAGGATGGATCAACAAATTTGTAGTTACGCAACAATACATTAATCCTGTTTGCAATAAGGATCTAAAGTAAAACTGCAAAAAAAGTGGCAAAGAAATAAACTTGATTACAAAGCGTTGTGTTTGGGGCAAATCCAACACAACACTGAGTACCGCTCTTCATATTTTAAAGCATGGTGGTGGCTGCATCACGTTATGAGTATGCTTGTCATCGGCAAGGAATGGGAGTTTTTGGGGATAAAAAGAAACAGAATAGAGCTAAGCACAGGCAAAATCCTAGAGGAAAACCTGGTTTAGTCTGCTTTCCAACAGACAAATTAATCTTTCAGAAGGACAATAACCTAAAACACAAGGCCAAATACACACTGGAGTTGCTTACCAAGATGATATTGAATGTTCCCGAGTGGCTTAGTTAGAGTTGTGATTCAAGTCTGCTTGAAAATCTATGGCAGGCCTCCCGGGTGGCGCAGTGGTTAAGGGCGCTGTACTGCAGCGCCAGCTGTGCCACCAGAGACTCTGGGTTCGCGCCCATGTTCTGTCGTAACCGGCCGGGGCGACGCACAATTGGCCTAGCGTCGTCCGGGTTAGGGAGGGTTTGGCCAGTAGGGATATCCTTGTTTCATCGCGCACCAGCAACTCCTGTGGCGGGCCGGGCGCAGTGCACGCTAACCAAGGTTGCCAGGTGCACAGTGTTTCCTCCGACACATTGGTGCGGCTGGCTTCCGGGTTGGATGCGCGCTGTGTTAAGAAGCAGTGCGGCTTGGTTGGGTTGTGTATCGGAGGACGCATGACTTTCAACCTTCATCTCTCCCGAGCCCGTACGGGAGTTGTAGCGATGAGACAAGATAGTAGCTACTAACAATTGGATACCATGAAATTGGGGAGAAAAAGGGGTCAAATTTAATTTAAAAAAAATCTATGGCAAGACTTGAAAATGGCTGTCTAGCCAACTACCAACTTGATAGAGCTTGAAGAATTATTAAAATAATAATGTGCAAATATTGTACAATCCAGGTGTCCAAAGCTGCCATATTGACGCATGGGTACTTTTGAAAATTAGATAATTCAGTATTTCATTTTAAATAATATAAAAAAACATTTTCACTTTTTCATTATGGGGTAGTGTGTATAGATGGGTGAGAAAAAAAAAATGTATTTAATTCAGGCTGTATATAACACAGGCTGTATATAACACATGGAATAAGTCAAGGGGTATGAATACTTTGATGGTACTGTACTTGACTGTGGTGCAAAAATCAAGGATGCCTATACCTGTGATACTGTAGGCTTTATATGTCGATATTTTCATCCTCAAATAACTGTCCTGTCAAAATCTCACTTTTAAAAGCTCATATTCAGTTAGCGCATACACAAATAATGTTGTTGACTCATCCTGTACTCTTGTGGCCAAAGCATAAATTGGAGGGGGGGAAAAACACAACCCACATCAAATGTGTGTCTCAAACAGACATGCTAGTTCCTCATAGAGGATGAGTTGACCAATCAGCAGTCCACTGGCATGAATATTGTTTCATGACCGGTATAGGCCTAGGCAACATCCTGTTGTTGGGGTATGCATGCCCACACCATTCCAACACAGAAAATCAGCTTTTTTAACAAACTTTCCTTCCAAAAGATAAGCATTTCAATCATATTATAATTCATTATAGTTCATATTTCATAGAAAATCATGGAACTTCAGATAATTTAAGCAGGGATGGGCAACTGATTGGGGTGGGGGCCATAAAAAAATCAAGAGGGGCCGAAGTGGCTCGCAGGTCTGCATACCCAAATCCATACATACCAACACATGCATGCATTCAGAGCTAGCCCTAGTCTTTGAGGCTTTAAGTAAAATTTTGCCCCCCACCCCACCCTGAGCAAAACATGGGCTAATTGAGTGAATGACAGTGACTGACATACATGGAAAAACTGCTGATGGACAACCAAATTTCGAAATTGCACTTTATGTATTCTACTATTCTAACTCAACCTATTAAGTTGAGACCCCAACACACACACACACACGGTGGCTGCCAGTTGCCCATCCCTGATGTAAGCCCACTAATGCAACCGTAGCCAATTACCATAAAAGCATGTGATTCATTTGGAGACTTAGTTAATTCTACTTTAACAATGGCTTAGTGTCACCCAAAACCACTGCCTCCAAGTGGTGGTCCTGTGACTATTAGGGGCAAGGATGATTCTAATGCAAGGACATTACAATAATGAAAAAACACATTACACAAGAATGGCAGAAATAATTATATTTCATTAAAATGGTGATTTATCAAGGTTCACACATAAAGGCGTCTCTGATCGACAGCTAAATACAGTCATCTGAGAAGTAGGCCTATTTCCTCCTAGTAACATATCCCTCCCTGTACAATACAATAGAAGTGCCATGCCCCAGCTTGCCTTGATCTCACCTCTACTCAGGCTTTCCTACCTCTTTGGTGAGGTCATCATTGCCATCCCTGTTGCGCTGCTCCTGGCTGTCCTCAGGGGCCACGGCTCCCAGGTTGCTGTCCTCTCCACTTGGGTTGTAGGTGGACTCAGGCGCTCCGCCACCACCCCTCATGGTCGGGGTTTCGGAGTTGTTCACGTCCTCCAGGCCGGCCCCATTGTCCAGGGTGATGCTGGGGCTGGACTGGCTGGCGGCGGACACCACAGTCTCAGGGTCACGGTGCACCAGCCACGTGCTCAGCTCTGGACTGGGCACTGACAGGCAATCCAGCTGGCGCACCTGGTTCAGCAGCCGGCGGGTGGTAAAGAACTGGTCAAGGTCCACACTCTTGGGATGGATGCCATACCCGTCCAGCGTGTTGCGGAGGTTGTGGAACTGCGTCTGGGTGTAGGCCGAGCTAGGACCTAGGATGATCTCCCGCAGTGGGGGCAGCTGATTGCTCAGGTAGGTGTCCAGGTCCAGCCGCACCCCAATGAGACTCAGGAGGATGGTGAACTGAATCAGGCCCTCTGTGAAGTACTTTTTCAGGTAAAGCATTGCTTTACAAAGGAACAAAAAGTAAAGTAAAAAAGTAAAAAAATGAACTGGACAAACTAGCGTTGCGCAATAGTTAATACTGAGATAAAGACTGGGATAAACAATGAAAGTATGACAATTGCAGATATGACAGAAGAGGGACTTTCTCTTTTAGCAGTATTTTGCAGAGTTAGCTTAAAATGTGAATAGAGAGGGTTTCTGTGGTCTTGTATGTGCGCCCAATATCAGTCAAAGGGTAAACCGTGTTCTAGGTCAGGCTTTGGTCTTCCCCATCAGTAAGTCCTCCCATACCTGCACAGACGGACAGACAGACAGAGAGAGATCAAGGCCAAATGAAACCTTGATGCCTTTAAAAAAAATGTATGACAGGATAAAGAAATGTGAATTTGTTGAGTAAACAAGCTTAGATTAAATGTTAGGTTAAATGTCCTCCAACCTAAGCTGTGTACTACAGTATGATTTCACAGTAAAAATATATATAAAAACATGACATTACATAATGTCAAAAGAATATATTACATGACATAACAGAAGCTGAATGCATCAAACATTGTTCGGACAAGATGACATATGAGTATGGCCTCAGATGTTGAAACAAACAGGATTTTCCTCAAACGTGTACAATGGGCCACAAACGATTTAAGATGACCAAATTCAATGATAACCAACATGAATAGCCAAATCAAACTAAACTTTAAACTCACAACCATAAACCTAGCATATTCACTACCAGTGAATGCAAAAACAAACTCATATTCCACATATTTCTATGGGAGGGAACAATAGACACACACTCCTTAGCAGCAAACCATCATGTCTCCACTTCCTAAAGCAGTAGTGTTCAAACATCTCCCTGGGGACCCCCAGCTGTTCCATGTATTTGATATATTCCAAAGAAAGAACACCTGATTCCAATTGTCAACGAATCATAAAGCCCTTGCGAGCTAGTACAGGGCTACAATCAAATTGTTAACTGGGGGTCCCTGAGAGGTTTGAAAACCACTCTCTCTAGAGAACACACTACCTCAATCAACCCCAATTCAAGAAGACCAATTTGACATGCCAACCTGACAATGTACAACTGAAATGCATCACCTAGTCCAGTGCATAACAGGAATAGATGTGAAGGTGAAAGAGGGAGGGTCTCGGGTTCTCCTCCAGTAGCTACGCTTCATGACTCCCATCCCTAGCAGTCTCCCTCTCATCCATTTTCTTTTCAAGATCTGCAGCTCACCGATGTGTCACTCACACATACACAATTACATTCAAATAATAGCAATAAAAACGATGCATCAGTATATCTGTCAATGTTTAAAAGTAGGCAGCCTAACAACATCGTAGCCAGCAGCATCCACCGGTATTTCTCGTCCAGAGGGAAGTGTTGATAGCGCTCATTTCCGATATCAAGCAACCTCCCTAGCAACAAGTGGCGCAGGGATGACTGGCAGGCTGGTGAACCATTCACAAACCAAGGATTCGATCATAACGTGTGATTCTCAGAAACGTTAACCAATGGGGAAAAGATGGGGGCGGGATGTTGAGGTGACAGCAACGGGGAGGAGAAATTGCTAAAATGTAACGTTCGCTCGCTAACTGTTACTATGTATTTTAAAACAATGTGTTGCATTGCCAATCTCAACTAAACGTACAGACAAGAAGCAGATTATGCATCCGCCTACTTCACGTCGCTTGTCCAAAACATTCAAGCGCAATTAGCTACAAGCTAACGTTATGCTGCTAGCCAACGTTGGCTATCTACCAAAGTTAGTTGGCTAACGTTAGCTATCTAGCTAAAAACCTATTTTATACTTACGCGTGGAGATTTTATACATCTGCCTGTCACAAGTCGGCCACCTTCTATAACCATTATCTGATTTCAGAAGAGTTATCTCATATGTTTTATTAGCATTACACAATGTCATTATCCACCCTCTCCCCCCATTGAATGGCCCACCATGACTTGACAATATTTCCATAGGCTAGCTAACAGCGGCGCATCTAACACCAAAACACGCTTCCCACAGAGCATGCGTAGGCGCATGTTTACATCACGCAGTGAAAATCCCCGAATTTAATCGACTGGCTTCAAAAATGAATTATTCAGTTAGTCTAAAAAAAATACTTCATGTCATATTAAGATTGAGAAATTATGGAAATTGAATACAACAATCAGACCTTTCTATAAAATTAGTCGATTTCTGTGGGCTACACGCTTCCAAATCATTTGAGAATTAGGATGAGCTGCCTATGAATTATCGAATAATTCACACAGAAAGTGAAAAACTGGTTTCACCATTATGCCTAGGCTATTATGCCTGTGTAACAACATGTTTTGTGAAACATTTTATTCCATGTTTGTTTCTTTAAATTTTATTTTCCTTTCCACTATTTTCTAACCATCCTCTTCTTTTAAAGGTTCAATGCAACCGTTTTTATCTCAATATTGAATCATTTCTGGATAACAAGTACCTTGCTGTGATTATTTTTTACAATTTGATTTGAAAACAAACAAAAATAGCTTCTTTGTAAAGAACAATTTCTCAAGTAATCATTGCTAGGACTGTCTGGGAGTGGTCTGGGTGGGGAGGGGAAAACAGAAAACTAGCTGTTATTGGTAGTGAGGTTTGGAACAATCTTTCTCTATTGACAAATTTACTGCCTAGCGATGTCCCCAGGCAGGCCAAAACTCCATCCCAGCCAAACAGGCTGACATTTCAGGCAGTCTTTTCAAACAGTTCTTACACTAGAAGGGAATTATTATAATTTTCACAATATTATTCCAACCTCACAGTGTGTAAAAATATATATAAAAAACAGGAAATCCCATTTTTGACTGCACTGGGTCTTTAAAGTCTGACTCGTACACTACATCACGGTACATGATTCATGACACAATTAAATTTTAAAAGGAAGAAAAAAAAGGAAAATTGGAAATGGTAAACAGACATTCTAAATAAAAAATGGTAAATGGTAAACAGAAAAAGGCAAATGGTAAACAGTTCATTATTTAAAATAATTAACCTCATTGAGTATTCTGCGCTGTGCTCTTGCAGTCATCTTTGCAGGGCGACCAGTTTTAGTAGCAACAGTCATGAACTTTCTCCATTTGTAGACAATTTGTCTTTCCGTGGACTGATGAACATCAAGGCTTTTAAATATACTTTTTTAGCCCTTTCCAGCTTTATGCAAGTCAACAATTCCTAATCTTAGGTCTTCTGAGATCTCTTTTGTTCGAGGCATGGTTCACATCAAACAATGCTTCTTGTGAATAGCAAGAAGCATTTCCAATCTCGTCTCATTGATTGGACTCCAGATTTTCTGACTCCTGACTCCAATTAGCCTAGGGGTTCACATACTTGTCCAACCTTTACTTTGAATGTTTAAATGATGTATTCAATATAGACAAGAAAAATACAATATTTTGTGTGTTATTAGTTTAAGCACAATGTGTGTGTCAATTGTTGTGACTTAGATGAAGGTCAGATCAAATTTAATTACCGTAATTGCTGGACTATAAGCCGCTACTTTATTCCCACACTTTGAACCTCGCGGTTTATACAATGACGAGGCTAATTTATGGACATAATGTGACGTAAATCGAGCGGGCTCAAACTTCCCATCATTCTGATTACGATAGTAATTTTGTCACCCTCATCATGGCAAAGACACGGAGAAATGCATATGATGCAGCTTTCAAGTTGAAGGCGATCGATCTGGCTGTTGGAAAAAGAAATAGAGCTGCTGCATGGGAGCTTGGCCTTAATGAGTCCATTATAAGACTTTGTAAACAGCAGCGTGAGGAACTGACTCAGTGCAAAAAGACAACAAACCTTTCAGAGGGAAGAAAAGCAGATGGCCCAAAGTATTTGCAGCCACTCGACATCACTGTAAAACGTACATTTAAGGTGGCGCTCCGTGTTCAGTGGGAGGCTTGGATGACAAGTGGGGAGAAATCCTTCACTAAAATGGGCTGCATGCGAAGAGCAATTTATGGTCAAGTCTGCCAGTGGGTCCTGACAGCGTGGAGCATTGTCAAAAAATCCACTATCATCAACGGGTTTCGAAAGGCTGGACTGCTGCGTGTTGAAGGGGCGGCATGAGCTCAGCGGGGTATATGCCTCCAGATGAAAGTGACAAGAGCGACAATGAAAACGATCCAACATCGGATGAAGCAATTCTGAGGCTATTCAACTCCGACACCGAAGGAGATGACTTCAGTGGTTTCAGTGCACAGGAGGAGGCTTGATAGGCTACTGTTTTAATTTTTGTTACAAGCCGTGTTTCGTTAAAGCCTATTTATTTTTGTTACAAGCCGTGTTTCGTTTAAAGGCTGTGTAAAGTTCATTTGTTTCAATGTACCGGTAGGCACCTGCGGCTTATAGACATGTGCGGCGTATTTATGTACAAAATACATATTTTTTAATAATTCAGTGGGTGCAGTTTATATTCAGGTGCGCTTAATAGTCCAGCAATTACGGTATGCAGAAATCCAGGTAATTCCAAAGGGTTCACATACTTTTCAGGCCACTGTACCTTATTTGCGTTGGTATTCAGAACTTTTGCCATGAGACTCGAAATTGAGTTTCAGTGCATCCTGTTTCCATTGATCATCCTTGAGATGTTTCAACAACTTGATTGGAGTTCACGTGTGGTAAATTCAATTGATTGGACATGATTTGGAAAGGCACATGCCTGTCTATATAAGGTCCCACAGTTGACAGTGCATGTCAGAGCAAAAACCAAGCCATGAATTCAGAGGAATTATCCTTACAGCACAGAGAAAGGATTGTGTCAAGGCACAGATCTAGGGAACGGTGGCAAAAAATGTTTGCAGCACTGAAGGTCCCCAAGAACACAGTGACCTCCATCATTCTTAAATGGAAGAAGTTTGGAACCACCAAGACTCTTCCTAGAGCTGGCCACCCATCCAAACTGAGCAATCAGGGGAGAAGGGCCTTGGCCAGGGAGGTGACCAAGAACCCGATGGTCACTCTGACAGAGCTCCAGAGTTTCTCTGTGGAGATGGGAGAAACTTCCAGAAGGACAACCATCTCTGTAGCACTCTACCAATCAGTACTTCATGGTAGAGTGGCCAGATGGAAGCCACTCCTCAGTAAAAGGCACATGACAGCCCCTTTGAGTTTGCCAAAAGGCACCTAAAGGACTCTCAGATCATGAGCAACAAGATTATTTGGCCTGAATGCCAAGCTTCACATCTGGAGGAAACCTAGCACCATCACTACGGTGAAGCATGGTGGTGGCAGCATCATGCTGTGGGGATGTTTTTCAGCGGCAGGTACTGGGAGACTAGTCAGGATCAAGGGAAAGATGAACGTAGCAAAGTACAGAGAGATCCTTGATGAAACCTGATCCAGAGCATTCAGGACCTCATACTAAGGTTTGCCTTCCAACAGGACAACAACCCTAAGCACATAGCCAAGACAACGCAGGAGTGGCTTTGGGACAAGTCTCTAAAT
The DNA here is from genome assembly GCF_034236695.1 of Oncorhynchus nerka. NCBI lineage: Eukaryota > Metazoa > Chordata > Actinopteri > Salmoniformes > Salmonidae > Oncorhynchus > Oncorhynchus nerka. The sequence goes on from NC_088411.1 coordinate 719,108, forward strand.
GTCCTTGAGTGGCCCAGCCAGAGCCCGGACTTGAACCCGATCGAACATCTCTAAAACATATTCTTAGGGCTTGGGACTGGATTATATCTAGCTTTTTTAAAGATGTTTGATCTGCTGAGCCATATGCTATACTTCCATTTAAAAACCCTTCCTCCAACCCTCATGTTATACAGCTTGATAAGTAGGCCTTCCTTTCACACCCTAACCCTTCTCTACATCGAAGGAAAATGGCCACCACCACTTAATTTGCCTGTGCCTTCCATATGACTGACTCAAGGCACAGTACAGGATCCATCGTTCCCCTGCCTTTCTTGAGCACACTGTGATCTGGTGACATTCGTCCTCTACTCTCCAGAAAGTATGTCAGCCTTTCCTTTATCATCCTTTCCATACATTTACATACGTGAAATGTCAACACTATCAGCCTATAGCTTTAATGGACTTGTCGGGTTTTCCCCTGGTTTCCGTATCGGCATCACTACCACCTGGTTCCAACTAGCAGGCAGTTTTCCTTTCTGCCACACCTTATTGTAAAGGTTTAATACTTTCTCCATTGCAGTGTCACTGAGATGAGCCATCATGATGTAACACATCCTTCCCAGGAGATGTTACCGAAGCATTAGCTAATGCTCTCTTCATCTCAACCAACGTAAAAGGGGCATTCAATGTATCCCCCACCATCTCTCTCTGACCCAGGACCCCTGGATGTTCTCCTCTGACATCCTCTCTCCCACGCTATCCCTCTTCTGTCAGATTATTTGAGCTGTGCACCTTCACAAATGCCTGGGCTAACATCCCTGCCTTCTCCATATCTCTCACTAAAACAATCTCCCAATTTTTCAGCACAGTGAGATCCCAATCTTGTCTCACCCCACTCATCCTCTTAATCATCCCCCATACCTCTTCCACAGGAGTGGTCCTGCCTATGTTTCCACAGAACTGGCGCCAATACCACCTCTTAGCTGTCCTAATGATACTCCTTACTGCATCTTGTGCTTGTTTATACTGAATCAGGTGCTGGTAATTATGGGACCTTTTCTACACTCTGAATGCCTTGTTCCTACACTTCAATGCTCCTCTCTACTCTTCAGTCCACCAGGGAACTGCATTACTCTTTCTCCCCATGTACCCATAGGAATCACCTGCCTTGCTCTTTCTCCCCCTGTACCCATAGGAATCACCTACCTTGCTCTTTCTCCCCCTGTACCCATAGGAATCACCTACCTTGCTCTTTCTCCCCATGTACCCATAGGAATCACCTACCTTGCTCTTTCTCCCCCTGTACCCATATGAATCACCTGCCTTGCTCTTTCTCCCCCTGTACCCATAGGAATCACCTGCCTTGCTCTTTCTCCCCATGTACCCATAGGAATCACCTGCCTTGCTCTTTCTCCCCCTGTACCCATATGAATCACCTGCCTTGCTCTTTCTCCCCATGTACCCATAGGAATCACCTGCCTTGCTCTTTCTCCCCCTGTACCCATAGGAATCACCTGCCTTGCTCTTTCTCCCCCTGTACCCATATGAATCACCTGCCTTGCTCTTTCTCCCCCTGTACCCATAGGAATCACCTACCTTGCTCTTTCTCCCCCTGTACCCATAGGAATCACCTGCCTTGCTCTTTCTCCCCCTGTACCCATAGGAATCACCTGCCTTGCTCTTTCTCCCCCTGTACCCATAGGAATCACCTGCCTTGCTCTTTCTCCCCCGTACCCATAGGAATCACCTGCCTTGCTCTTTCTCCCCCGTACCCATAGGAATCACCTGCCTTGCTCTTTCTCCCCCTGTACCCATAGGAATCACCTGCCTTGCTCTTTCTCCCCCTGTACCCATAGGAATCACCTGCCTTGCTCTTTCTCCCCCTGTACCCATAGGAATCACCTGCCTTGCTCTTTCTCCCCTGTACCCATAGGAATCACCTGCCTTGCTCTTTCTCCCCTGTACCGATAGGAATCACCTGCCTTGCTCTTTCTCCCCTGTACCCATATGAATCACCTGCCTTGCTCTTTCTCCCCTGTACCCATATGAATCACCTGCCTTGCTCTTTCTCCCCTGTACCCATAGGAATCACCTGCCTTGCTCTTTCTCCCCCTGTACCCATAGGAATCACCTGCCTTGCTCTTTCTCCCCCCTGTACCCATAGGAATCACCTGCCTTGCTCTTTCTCCCCCTGTACCCATATGAATCACCTGCCTTGCTCTTTCTCCCCATGTACCCATATGAATCACCTACCTTGCTCTTTCTCCCCTGTACCCATATGAATCACCTGCCTTGCTCTTTCTCCCCCTGTACCCATAGGAATCACCTGCCTTGCTCTTTCTCCCCCTGTACCCATATGCATCACCTGCCTTGCTCTTTCTCCCCCTGTACCCATAGAAATCACCTGCCTTGCTCTTCCTCCCCCTGTACCCATAGGAATCACCTGCCTTGCTCTTCCTCCCCTGTACCCATAGGAATCACCTGCCTTGCTCTTTCTCCCCCTGTACTCATATGAATCACCTGCCTTGCTCTTTCTCCCCTTGTACCCATAGGAATCACCTGCCTTGCTCTTTCTCTCCCTGTACCCATATAAATCACCTGCCTTGCTCTTCCTCCCCCTGTACCCATAGGAATCACCTGCCTTGCTCTTCCTCCCCCTGTACCCATAGGAATCACCTGCCTTGCTCTTTCTCCCCCTGTACCCATAGGAATCACCTGCCTTGCTCTTTCTCCCCTGTACCCATAGGAATCACCTGCCTTGCTCTTTCTCCCCCTGTACCCATATGAATCACCTGCCTTGCTCTTTCTCCCCATGTACCCATATGAATCACCTACCTTGCTCTTTCTCCCCCTGTACCCATATGAATCACCTGCCTTGCTCTTTCTCCCCCTGTACCCATAGGAATCACCTGCCTTGCTCTTTCTCCCCCTGTACCCATATGAATCACCTGCCTTGCTCTTTCTCCCCCTGTACCCATAGAAATCACCTGCCTTGCTCTTCCTCCCCTGTACCCATAGGAATCACCTGCCTTGCTCTTCCTCCCCTGTACCCATAGGAATCACCTGCCTTGCTCTTTCTCCCCCTGTACTCATATGAATCACCTGCCTTGCTCTTTCTCCCCCTGTACTCATATGAATCACCTGCCTTGCTCTTTCTCCCCCTTGTACCCATAGGAATCACCTGCCTTGCTCTTTCTCTCCCTGTACCCATATAAATCACCTGCCTTGCTCTTCCTCCCCCTGTACCCATAGGAATCACCTGCCTTGCTCTTCCTCCCCCTGTACCCATAGGAATCACCTGCCTTGCTCTTTCTCCCCCTGTACCCATAGGAATCACCTGCCTTGCTCTTTCTCCCCCTGTACCCATAGGAATCACCTGCCTTGCTCTTTCTCCCCCTGTACCCATAGGAATCACCTGCCTTGCTCTTTCTCCCCATGTACCCATAGGAATCACCTGCCTTGCTCTTTCTCCCCCTGTACCCATATGAATCACCTGCCTTGCTCTTTCTCCCCCTGTACCCATAGGAATCACCTGCCTTGCTCTTTCTCCCCCTGTACCCATAGGAATCACCTGCCTTGCTCTTTCTCCCCTGTACCCATATGCATCACCTGCCTTGCTCTTTCTCCCCTGTACCCATAGGAATCACCTGCCTTGCTCTTTCTCCCCCTGTACCCATATGAATCACCTGCCTTGCTCTTTCTCCCCCTGTACCCATAGGAATCACCTGCCTTGCTCTTTCTCCCCCTGTACCCATATGAATCACCTGCCTTGCTCTTTCTCCCCCTGTACTCATATGAATCACCTGCCTTGCTCTTTCTCCCCCTGTACCCATAGGAATCACCTGCCTTGCTCTTTCTCCCCCTGTACCCATATGCATCACCTGCCTTGCTCTTCCTCCCCCTGTACCCATAGGAATCACCTGCCTTGCTCTTCCTCCCCCTGTACCCATAGGAATCACCTGCCTTGCTCTTTCTCCCCCTGTACCCATAGGAATCACCTGCCTTGCTCTTTCTCCCCTGTACCCATAGGAATCACCTGCCTTGCTCTTTCTCCCCCTGTACCCATATGAATCACCTGCCTTGCTCTTTCTCCCCATGTACCCATATGAATCACCTACCTTGCTCTTTCTCCCCTGTACCCATATGAATCACCTGCCTTGCTCTTTCTCCCCCTGTACCCATAGGAATCACCTGCCTTGCTCTTTCTCCCCCTGTACCCATATGAATCACCTGCCTTGCTCTTTCTCCCCTGTACCCATAGAAATCACCTGCCTTGCTCTTCCTCCCCTGTACCCATAGGAATCACCTGCCTTGCTCTTCCTCCCCCTGTACCCATAGGAATCACCTGCCTTGCTCTTTCTCCCCCTGTACTCATATGAATCACCTGCCTTGCTCTTTCTCCCCCTGTACTCATATGAATCACCTGCCTTGCTCTTTCTCCCCCTTGTACCCATAGGAATCACCTGCCTTGCTCTTTCTCTCCCTGTACCCATATAAATCACCTGCCTTGCTCTTCCTCCCCCTGTACCCATAGGAATCACCTGCCTTGCTCTTCCTCCCCCTGTACCCATAGGAATCACCTGCCTTGCTCTTTCTCCCCCTGTACCCATAGGAATCACCTGCCTTGCTCTTTCTCCCCTGTACCCATAGGAATCACCTGCCTTGCTCTTTCTCCCCTGTACCCATAGGAATCACCTGCCTTGCTCTTTCTCCCCATGTACCCATATGAATCACCTACCTTGCTCTTTCTCCCCTGTACCCATATTAATCACCTGCCTTGCTCTTTCTCCCCCTGTACCCATAGGAATCACCTGCCTTGCTCTTTCTCCCCTGTACCCATATGAATCACCTGCCTTGCTCTTTCTCCCCTGTACCCATAGGAATCACCTGCCTTGCTCTTTCTCCCCCTGTACCCATAGGAATCACCTGCCTTGCTCTTTCTCCCCCTGTACCCATATGCATCACCTGCCTTGCTCTTTCTCCCCCTGTACCCATAGGAATCACCTGCCTTGCTCTTTCTCCCCTGTACCCATATGAATCACCTGCCTTGCTCTTTCTCCCCCTGTACCCATAGGAATCACCTGCCTTGCTCTTTCTCCCCCTGTACCCATATGAATCACCTGCCTTGCTCTTTCTCCCCCTGTACCCATAGGAATCACCTGCCTTGCTCTTTCTCCCCTTGTACCCATAGGAATCACCTGCCTTGCTCTTTCTCTCCCTGTACCCATAGGAATCACCTGCCTTTCTCTTTCTCCCCATGTAACCATAGGAATCACCTGCCTTGCTCTTTCTCCCCTGTACCCATATAAATCACCTGCCTTGCTCTTCCTCCCCCTGTACCCATAGGAATCACCTGCCTTGCTCTTCCTCCCCCTGTACCCATAGGAATCACCTGCCTTGCTCTTTCTCCCCCTGTACCCATAGGAATCACCTGCCTTGCTCTTTCTCCCCCTTGTACCCATAGGAATCACCTGCCTTGCTCTTTCTCTCCCTGTACCCATAGGAATCACCTGCCTTGCTCTTTCTCCCCATGTAACCATAGGAATCACCTGCCTTGCTCTTTCTCTCCCTGTACCCATATAAATCACCTGCCTTGCTCTTTCTCCCCCTGTACCCATATGAATCACCTGCCTTGCTCTTTCTCCCCCTGTACCCATAGGAATCACCTGCCTTGCTCTTTCTCCCCCTGTACCCATATGAATCACCTGCCTTGCTCTTTCTCCCCCTGTACCCATAGGAATCACCTGCCTTGCTCTTTCTCCCCCTGTACCCATAGGAATCACCTGCCTTGCTCTTTCTCCCCCTGTACCCATATGCATCACCTGCCTTGCTCTTTCTCCCCCTGTACCCATAGGAATCACCTGCCTTGCTCTTTTCTCCCCTTGTACCCATAGGAATCACCTGCCTTGCTCTTTCTCCCCATGTACCCATAGGAATCACCTACCTTGCTCTTTCTCCCCCTGTACCCATATGAATCACCTGCCTTGCTCTTTCTCCCCCTGTACCCATAGGAATCACCTGCCTTGCTCTTTCTCCCCATGTACCCATAGGAATCACCTGCCTTGCTCTTTCTCCCCCTGTACCCATATGAATCACCTGCCTTGCTCTTTCTCCCCATGTACCCATAGGAATCACCTGCCTTGCTCTTTCTCCCCTGTACCCATAGGAATCACCTGCCTTGCTCTTTCTCCCCTGTACCCATATGAATCACCTGCCTTGCTCTTTCTCCCCTGTACCCATAGGAATCACCTACCTTGCTCTTTCTCCCCCTGTACCCATAGGAATCACCTGCCTTGCTCTTTCTCCCCTGTACCCATAGGAATCACCTGCCTTGCTCTTTCTCCCCTGTACCCATAGGAATCACCTGCCTTGCTCTTTCTCCCCCTGTACCCATAGGAATCACCTGCCTTGCTCTTTCTCCCCCTGTACCCATAGGAATCACCTGCCTTGCTCTTTCTCCCCCTGTACCCATAGGAATCACCTGCCTTGCTCTTTCTCCCCCTGTACCCATAGGAATCACCTGCCTTGCTCTTTCTCCCCCTGTACCCATAGGAATCACCTGCCTTGCTCTTTCTCCCCCTGTACCGATAGGAATCACCTGCCTTGCTCTTTCTCCCCCTGTACCCATATGAATCACCTGCCTTGCTCTTTCTCCCCCTGTACCCATAGGAATCACCTGCCTTGCTCTTTCTCCCCCTGTACCCATAGGAATAACCTGCCTTGCTCTTTCTCCCCCTGTACCCATAGGAATCACCTGCCTTGCTCTTTCTACCCCTGTACCCATATGAATCACCTGCCTTGCTCTTTCCCCCATGTACCCATATGAATCACCTACCTTGCTCTTTCTCCCCCTGTACCCATATGAATCACCTGCCTTGCTCTTTCTCCCCTGTACCCATAGGAATCACCTGCCTTGCTCTTTCTCCCCTGTACCCATATGCATCACCTGCCTTGCTCTTTCTCCCCCTGTACCCATAGAAATCACCTGCCTTGCTCTTCCTCCCCCTGTACCCATAGGAATCACCTGCCTTGCTCTTCCTCCCCCTGTACCCATAGGAATCACCTGCCTTGCTCTTTCTCCCCCTGTACTCATATGAATCACCTGCCTTGCTCTTTCTCCCCCTTGTACCCATAGGAATCACCTGCCTTGCTCTTTCTCTCCCTGTACCCATATAAATCACCTGCCTTGCTCTTCCTCCCCCTGTACCCATAGGAATCACCTGCCTTGCTCTTCCTCCCCCTGTACCCATAGGAATCACCTGCCTTGCTCTTTCTCCCCCTGTACCCATAGGAATCACCTGCCTTGCTCTTTCTCCCCCTGTACCCATAGGAATCACCTGCCTTGCTCTTTCTCCCCCTGTACCCATATGAATCACCTGCCTTGCTCTTTCTCCCCATGTACCCATATGAATCACCTACCTTGCTCTTTCTCCCCCTGTACCCATATGAATCACCTGCCTTGCTCTTTCTCCCCCTGTACCCATAGGAATCACCTGCCTTGCTCTTTCTCCCCCTGTACCCATATGAATCACCTGCCTTGCTCTTTCTCCCCCTGTACCCATAGAAATCACCTGCCTTGCTCTTCCTCCCCCTGTACCCATAGGAATCACCTGCCTTGCTCTTCCTCCCCCTGTACCCATAGGAATCACCTGCCTTGCTCTTTCTCCCCCTGTACTCATATGAATCACCTGCCTTGCTCTTTCTCCCCCTGTACTCATATGAATCACCTGCCTTGCTCTTTCTCCCCTTGTACCCATAGGAATCACCTGCCTTGCTCTTTCTCTCCCTGTACCCATATAAATCACCTGCCTTGCTCTTCCTCCCCTGTACCCATAGAAATCACCTGCCTTGCTCTTCCTCCCCCTGTACCCATAGGAATCACCTGCCTTGCTCTTTCTCCCCCTGTACCCATAGGAATCACCTGCCTTGCTCTTTCTCCCCCTGTACCCATATGAATCACCTGCCTTGCTCTTTCTCCCCATGTACCCATATGAATCACCTACCTTGCTCTTTCTCCCCCTGTACCCATATGAATCACCTGCCTTGCTCTTTCTCCCCCTGTACCCATAGGAATCACCTGCCTTGCTCTTTCTCCCCTGTACCCATATGCATCACCTGCCTTGCTCTTTCTCCCCCTGTACCCATAGGAATCACCTGCCTTGCTCTTCCTCCCCTGTACCCATAGGAATCACCTGCCTTGCTCTTCCTCCCCCTGTACCCATAGGAATCACCTGCCTTGCTCTTTCTCCCCCTGTACCCATAGGAATCACCTGCCTTGCTCTTTCTCCCCTGTACCCATATGCATCACCTGCCTTGCTCTTTCTCCCCTGTACCCATAGGAATCACCTGCCTTGCTCTTTCTCCCCCTGTACCCATATGAATCACCTGCCTTGCTCTTTCTCCCCCTGTACCCATAGGAATCACCTACCTTGCTCTTTCTCCCCCTGTACCCATATGAATCACCTGCCTTGCTCTTTCTCCCCCTGTACCCATAGGAATCACCTGCCTTGCTCTTTCTCCCCCTTGTACCCATAGGAATCACCTGCCTTGCTCTTTCTCTCCCTGTACCCATAGGAATCACCTGCCTTGCTCTTTCTCCCCATGTAACCATAGGAATCACCTGCCTTGCTCTTTCTCTCCCTGTACCCATATAAATCACCTGCCTTGCTCTTCCTCCCCCTGTACCCATAGGAATCACCTGCCTTGCTCTTCCTCCCCCTGTACCCATAGGAATCACCTGCCTTGCTCTTTCTCCCCCTGTACCCATAGGAATCACCTGCCTTGCTCTTTCTCCCCCTTGTACCCATAGGAATCACCTGCCTTGCTCTTTCTCCCCATGTACCCATAGGAATCACCTACCTTGCTCTTTCTCCCCCTGTACCCATATGAATCACCTGCCTTGCTCTTTCTCCCCCTGTACCCATAGGAATCACCTGCCTTGCTCTTTCTCCCCATGTACCCATAGGAATCACCTGCCTTGCTCTTTCTCCCCCTGTACCCATATGAATCACCTGCCTTGCTCTTTCTCCCCATGTACCCATAGGAATCACCTGCCTTGCTCTTTCTCCCCTGTACCCATAGGAATCACCTGCCTTGCTCTTTCTCCCCCTGTACCCATATGAATCACCTGCCTTGCTCTTTTCTCCCCTGTACCCATAGGAATCACCTACCTTGCTCTTTCTCCCCTGTACCCATAGGAATCACCTGCCTTGCTCTTTCTCCCCCTGTACCCATAGGAATCACCTGCCTTGCTCTTTCTCCCCTGTACCCATAGGAATCACCTGCCTTGCTCTTTCTCCCCTGTACCCATAGGAATCACCTGCCTTGCTCTTTCTCCCCCTGTACCCATAGGAATCACCTGCCTTGCTCTTTCTCCCCCTGTACCCATAGGAATCACCTGCCTTGCTCTTTCTCCCCCTGTACCCATAGGAATCACCTGCCTTGCTCTTTCTCCCCTGTACCCATAGGAATCACCTGCCTTGCTCTTTCTCCCCCTGTACCCATAGGAATCACCTGCCTTGCTCTTTCTCCCCCTGTACCCATATGAATCACCTGCCTTGCTCTTTCTCCCCCTGTACCCATATGAATCACCTGCCTTGCTCTTTCTCCCCTGTACCCATAGGAATCACCTGCCTTGCTCTTTCTCCCCCTGTACCCATAGGAATCACCTGCCTTGCTCTTTCTCCCCTGTACCCATAGGAATCACCTGCCTTGCTCTTTCTCCCCTGTACCCATATGAATCACCTGCCTTGCTCTTTCCCCCCATGTACCCATATGAATCACCTACCTTGCTCTTTCTCCCCTGTACCCATATGAATCACCTGCCTTGCTCTTTCTCCCCCTGTACCCATAGGAATCACCTGCCTTGCTCTTTCTCCCCTGTACCCATAGGAATCACCTGCCTTGCTCTTTCTCCCCCTGTACCCATAGAAATCACCTGCCTTGCTCTTCCTCCCCTGTACCCATAGGAATCACCTGCCTTGCTCTTTCTCCCCCTGTACCCATATGAATCACCTGCCTTGCTCTTTCCCCCATGTACCCATATGAATCACCTACCTTGCTCTTTCTCCCCTGTACCCATATGAATCACCTGCCTTGCTCTTTCTCCCCCTGTACCCATAGGAATCACCTGCCTTGCTCTTTCTCCCCCTGTACCCATATGCATCACCTGCCTTGCTCTTTCTCCCCTGTACCCATAGAAATCACCTGCCTTGCTCTTCCTCCCCTGTACCCATAGGAATCACCTGCCTTGCTCTTCCTCCCCCTGTACCCATAGGAATCACCTGCCTTGCTCTTTCTCCCCCTGTACTCATATGAATCACCTGCCTTGCTCTTTCTCCCCCTTGTACCCATAGGAATCACCTGCCTTGCTCTTTCTCTCCCTGTACCCATATAAATCACCTGCCTTGCTCTTCCTCCCCCTGTACCCATAGGAATCACCTGCCTTGCTCTTCCTCCCCCTGTACCCATAGGAATCACCTGCCTTGCTCTTTCTCCCCCTGTACCCATAGGAATCACCTGCCTTGCTCTTTCTCCCCTGTACCCATAGGAATCACCTGCCTTGCTCTTTCTCCCCTGTACCCATATGAATCACCTGCCTTGCTCTTTCTCCCCATGTACCCATATGAATCACCTACCTTGCTCTTTCTCCCCTGTACCCATATGAATCACCTGCCTTGCTCTTTCTCCCCCTGTACCCATAGGAATCACCTGCCTTGCTCTTTCTCCCCTGTACCCATATGAATCACCTGCCTTGCTCTTTCTCCCCCTGTACCCATAGAAATCACCTGCCTTGCTCTTCCTCCCCTGTACCCATAGGAATCACCTGCCTTGCTCTTCCTCCCCCTGTACCCATAGGAATCACCTGCCTTGCTCTTTCTCCCCCTGTACTCATATGAATCACCTGCCTTGCTCTTTCTCCCCCTGTACTCATATGAATCACCTGCCTTGCTCTTTCTCCCCTTGTACCCATAGGAATCACCTGCCTTGCTCTTTCTCTCCCTGTACCCATATAAATCACCTGCCTTGCTCTTCCTCCCCCTGTACCCATAGAAATCACCTGCCTTGCTCTTCCTCCCCTGTACCCATAGGAATCACCTGCCTTGCTCTTTCTCCCCCTGTACCCATAGGAATCACCTGCCTTGCTCTTTCTCCCCCTGTACCCATATGAATCACCTGCCTTGCTCTTTTCCCCATGTACCCATATGAATCACCTACCTTGCTCTTTCTCCCCTGTACCCATATGAATCACCTGCCTTGCTCTTTCTCCCCTGTACCCATAGGAATCACCTGCCTTGCTCTTTCTCCCCCTGTACCCATATGCATCACCTGCCTTGCTCTTTCTCCCCTGTACCCATAGAAATCACCTGCCTTGCTCTTCCTCCCCTGTACCCATAGGAATCACCTGCCTTGCTCTTCCTCCCCTGTACCCATAGGAATCACCTGCCTTGCTCTTTCTCCCCCTGTACCCATAGGAATCACCTGCCTTGCTCTTTCTCCCCTTGTACCCATAGGAATCACCTGCCTTGCTCTTTCTCCCCATGTACCCATAGGAATCACCTACCTTGCTCTTTCTCCCCTGTACCCATATGAATCACCTGCCTTGCTCTTTCTCCCCCTGTACCCATAGGAATCACCTGCCTTGCTCTTTCTCCCCATGTACCCATAGGAATCACCTGCCTTGCTCTTTCTCCCCCTGTACCCATATGAATCACCTGCCTTGCTCTTTCTCCCCTGTACCCATAGGAATCACCTGCCTTGCTCTTTCTCCCCTGTACCCATAGGAATCACCTGCCTTGCTCTTTCTCCCCTGTACCCATATGAATCACCTGCCTTGCTCTTTCTCCCCTGTACCCATAGGAATCACCTACCTTGCTCTTTCTCCCCTGTACCCATAGGAATCACCTGCCTTGCTCTTTCTCCCCCTGTACCCATAGGAATCACCTGCCTTGCTCTTTCTCCCCTGTACCCATAGGAATCACCTGCCTTGCTCTTTCTCCCCCTGTACCCATAGGAATCACCTGCCTTGCTCTTTCTCCCCTGTACCCATAGGAATCACCTGCCTTGCTCTTTCTCCCCTGTACCCATAGGAATCACCTGCCTTGCTCTTTCTCCCCCTGTACCCATAGGAATCACCTGCCTTGCTCTTTCTCCCCTGTACCCATAGGAATCACCTGCCTTGCTCTTTCTCCCCCTGTACCGATAGGAATCACCTGCCTTGCTCTTTCTCCCCTGTACCCATATGAATCACCTGCCTTGCTCTTTCTCCCCCTGTACCCATATGAATCACCTGCCTTGCTCTTTCTCCCCTGTACCCATAGGAATCACCTGCCTTGCTCTTTCTCCCCCTGTACCCATAGGAATCACCTGCCTTGCTCTTTCTCCCCCTGTACCCATAGGAATCACCTGCCTTGCTCTTTCTCCCCTGTACCCATATGAATCACCTGCCTTGCTCTTTCTCCCCCATGTACCCATATGAATCACCTACCTTGCTCTTTCTCCCCTGTACCCATATGAATCACCTGCCTTGCTCTTTCTCCCCTGTACCCATAGGAATCACCTGCCTTGCTCTTTCTCCCCTGTACCCATATGCATCACCTGCCTTGCTCTTTCTCCCCCTGTACCCATAGAAATCACCTGCCTTGCTCTTCCTCCCCTGTACCCATAGGAATCACCTGCCTTGCTCTTCCTCCCCTGTACCCATAGGAATCACCTGCCTTGCTCTTTCTCCCCTGTACTCATATGAATCACCTGCCTTGCTCTTTCTCCCCTTGTACCCATAGGAATCACCTGCCTTGCTCTTTCTCTCCCTGTACCCATATAAATCACCTGCCTTGCTCTTCCTCCCCCTGTACCCATAGGAATCACCTGCCTTGCTCTTCCTCCCCCTGTACCCATAGGAATCACCTGCCTTGCTCTTTCTCCCCTGTACCCATAGGAATCACCTGCCTTGCTCTTTCTCCCCTGTACCCATAGGAATCACCTGCCTTGCTCTTTCTCCCCCTGTACCCATATGAATCACCTGCCTTGCTCTTTCTCCCCATGTACCCATATGAATCACCTACCTTGCTCTTTCTCCCCTGTACCCATATGAATCACCTGCCTTGCTCTTTCTCCCCTGTACCCATAGGAATCACCTGCCTTGCTCTTTCTCCCCTGTACCCATATGAATCACCTGCCTTGCTCTTTCTCCCCCTGTACCCATAGAAATCACCTGCCTTGCTCTTCCTCCCCTGTACCCATAGGAATCACCTGCCTTGCTCTTCCTCCCCCTGTACCCATAGGAATCACCTGCCTTGCTCTTTCTCCCCTGTACTCATATGAATCACCTGCCTTGCTCTTTCTCCCCTGTACTCATATGAATCACCTGCCTTGCTCTTTCTCCCCTTGTACCCATAGGAATCACCTGCCTTGCTCTTTCTCTCCCTGTACCCATATAAATCACCTGCCTTGCTCTTCCTCCCCCTGTACCCATAGAAATCACCTGCCTTGCTCTTCCTCCCCTGTACCCATAGGAATCACCTGCCTTGCTCTTTCTCCCCCTGTACCCATAGGAATCACCTGCCTTGCTCTTTCTCCCCTGTACCCATAGGAATCACCTGCCTTGCTCTTTCTCCCCTGTACCCATAGGAATCACCTGCCTTGCTCTTTCTCCCCCTGTACCCATAGGAATCACCTGCCTTGCTCTTTCTCCCCCTGTACCCATAGGAATCACCTGCCTTGCTCTTTCTCCCCTGTACCCATAGGAATCACCTGCCTTGCTCTTTCTCCCCTGTACCCATAGGAATCACCTGCCTTGCTCTTTCTCCCCTGTACCCATAGGAATCACCTGCCTTGCTCTTTCTCCCCTGTACCCATAGGAATCACCTGCCTTGCTCTTTCTCCCCCTGTACCCATATGAATCACCTGCCTTGCTCTTTCTCCCCCTGTACCCATATGAATCACCTGCCTTGCTCTTTCTCCCCCTGTACCCATAGGAATCACCTGCCTTGCTCTTTCTCCCCCTGTACCCATAGGAATCACCTGCCTTGCTCTTTCTCCCCCTGTACCCATAGGAATCACCTGCCTTGCTCTTTCTCCCCTGTACCCATATGAATCACCTGCCTTGCTCTTTCCCCCTGTACCCATATGAATCACCTACCTTGCTCTTTCTCCCCTGTACCCATATGAATCACCTGCCTTGCTCTTTCTCCCCCTGTACCCATAGGAATCACCTGCCTTGCTCTTTCTCCCCCTGTACCCATATGCATCACCTGCCTTGCTCTTTCTCCCCTGTACCCATAGAATCACCTGCCTTGCTCTTCCTCCCCCTGTACCCATAGGAATCACCTGCCTTGCTCTTCCTCCCCTGTACCCATAGGAATCACCTGCCTTGCTCTTTCTCCCCTGTACCCATATGAATCACCTGCCTTGCTCTTTCTCCCCTTGTACCCATAGGAATCACCTGCCTTGCTCTTTCTCTCCCTGTACCCATATAAATCACCTGCCTTGCTCTTCCTCCCCTGTACCCATAGGAATCACCTGCCTTGCTCTTCCTCCCCTGTACCCATAGGAATCACCTGCCTTGCTCTTTCTCCCCTGTACCCATAGGAATCACCTGCCTTGCTCTTTCTCCCCTGTACCCATAGGAATCACCTGCCTTGCTCTTTCTCCCCTGTACCCATATGAATCACCTGCCTTGCTCTTTCTCCCCATGTACCCATATGAATCACCTACCTTGCTCTTTCTCCCCTGTACCCATATGAATCACCTGCCTTGCTCTTTCTCCCCCTGTACCCATAGGAATCACCTGCCTTGCTCTTTCTCCCCTGTACCCATATGAATCACCTGCCTTCTTTCTCCCCCTGTACCCATAGAAATCACCTGCCTTGCTCTTCCTCCCCCTGTACCCATGAATCACCTGCCTTGCTCTTCCTCCCCCTGTACCCATAGGAATCACCTGCCTTGCTCTTTCTCCCCCTGTACTCATATGAATCACCTGCCTTGCTCTTTCTCCCCCTGTACCCATAGGAATCACCTGCCTTGCTCTTTCTCCCCTGTACCCATATGAATCACCTGCCTTGCTCTTTCTCCCCTGTACCCATATGAATCACCTGCCTTGCTCTTTCTCCCCCTGTACCCATAGGAATCACCTGCCTTGCTCTTTCTCCCCCTGTACCCATAGGAATCACCTGCCTTGCTCTTTCTCCCCTGTACCCATAGGAATCACCTGCCTTGCTCTTTCTCCCCTGTACCCATAGGAATCACCTGCCTTGCTCTTTCTCCCCTGTACCCATAGGAATCACCTGCCTTGCTCTTTCTCCCCCTGTACCCATAGGAATCACCTGCCTTGCTCTTTCTCCCCCTGTACCCATAGGAATCACCTGCCTTGCTCTTTCTCCCCTGTACCCATAGGAATCACCTGCCTTGCTCTTTCTCCCCTGTACCCATATGAATCACCTGCCTTGCTCTTTCTCCCCCTGTACCCATAGGAATCACCTGCCTTGCTCTTTCTCCCCTGTACCCATAGGAATCACCTGCCTTGCTCTTTCTCCCCTGTACCCATAGGAATCACCTGCCTTGCTCTTTCTCCCCTGTACCCATATGAATCACCTGCCTTGCTCTTTTCCCCCTGTACCCATTGAATCACCTACCTTGCTCTTTCTCCCCCTGTACCCATATGAATCACCTGCCTTGCTCTTTCTCCCCCTGTACCCATAGGAATCACCTGCCTTGCTCTTTTCCCCCTGTACCCATATGCATCACCTGCCTTGCTCTTTCTCCCCCTGTACCCATAGAAATCACCTGCCTTGCTCTTCCTCCCCTGTACCCATAGGAATCACCTGCCTTGCTCTTTCTCCCCTGTACCCATATGAATCACCTGCCTTGCTCTTTCCCCCATGTACCCATATGAATCACCTACCTTGCTCTTTCTCCCCTGTACCCATTGAATCACCTGCCTTGCTCTTTCTCCCCTGTACCCATAGGAATCACCTGCCTTGCTCTTTTCCCCCTGTACCCATATGAATCACCTGCCTTGCTCTTTCTCCCCTGTACCCATAGGAATCACCTGCCTTGCTCTTCCTCCCCCTGTACCCATAGGAATCACCTGCCTTGCTCTTTCTCCCCCTGTACCCATAGGAATCACCTGCCTTGCTCTTTCTCCCCCTGTACCATATGAATCACCTGCCTTGCTCTTTCTCCCCTTGTACCCATAGGAATCACCTGCCTTGCTCTTTCTCTCCCTGTACCCATATAAATCACCTGCCTTGCTCTTCCTCCCCTGTACCCATAGGAATCACCTGCCTTGCTCTTCCTCCCCCTGTACCCATAGGAATCACCTGCCTTGCTCTTTCTCCCCCTGTACCCATAGGAATCACCTGCCTTGCTCTTTCTCCCCTGTACCCATAGGAATCACCTGCCTTGCTCTTTCTCCCCTGTACCCATATGAATCACCTGCCTTGCTCTTTCTCCCCATGTACCCATATGAATCACCTACCTTGCTCTTTCTCCCCCTGTACCCATATGAATCACCTGCCTTGCTCTTTCTCCCCCTGTACCCATAGGAATCACCTGCCTTGCTCTTTCTCCCCCTGTACCCATATGAATCACCTGCCTTGCTCTTTCTCCCCCTGTACCCATAGAAATCACCTGCCTTGCTCTTCCTCCCCCTGTACCCATAGGAATCACCTGCCTTGCTCTTCCTCCCCCTGTACCCATAGGAATCACCTGCCTTGCTCTTTCTCCCCCTGTACTCATATGAATCACCTGCCTTGCTCTTTCTCCCCCTGTACTCATATGAATCACCTGCCTTGCTCTTTCTCCCCCTTGTACCCATAGGAATCACCTGCCTTGCTCTTTCTCTCCCTGTACCCATATAAATCACCTGCCTTGCTCTTCCTCCCCCTGTACCCATAGGAATCACCTGCCTTGCTCTTCCTCCCCTGTACCCATAGGAATCACCTGCCTTGCTCTTTCTCCCCTGTACCCATAGGAATCACCTGCCTTGCTCTTTCTCCCCTGTACCCATATGAATCACCTGCCTTGCTCTTTTCCCCCATGTACCCATATGAATCACCTACCTTGCTCTTTCTCCCCTGTACCCATAGGAATCACCTGCCTTGCTCTTTCTCCCCTGTACCCATAGGAATCACCTGCCTTGCTCTTTCTCCCCCTGTACCCATATGGAATCACCTGCCTTGCTCTTTCTCCCCCTGTACCCATAGAAATCACCTGCCTTGCTCTTCTCCCCCTGTACCCATAGGAATCACCTGCCTTGCTCTTCCTCCCCTGTACCCATAGGAATCACCTGCCTTGCTCTTTCTCCCCTGTACCCATAGGAATCACCTGCCTTGCTCTTTCTCCCCCTTGTACCCATAGGAATCACCTGCCTTGCTCTTTCTCCCCATGTACCCATAGGAATCACCTACCTTGCTCTTTCTCCCCTGTACCCATATGAATCACCTGCCTTGCTCTTTCTCCCCTGTACCCATAGGAATCACCTGCCTTGCTCTTTCTCCCCATGTACCCATAGGAATCACCTGCCTTGCTCTTTCTCCCCCTGTACCCATATGAATCACCTGCCTTGCTCTTTCTCCCCATGTACCCATAGGAATCACCTGCCTTGCTCTTTCTCCCCTGTACCCATAGGAATCACCTGCCTTGCTCTTTCTCCCCTGTACCCATATGAATCACCTGCCTTGCTCTTTCTCCCCTGTACCCATAGGAATCACCTACCTTGCTCTTTCCCCCTGTACCCATAGGAATCACCTGCCTTGCTCTTTCTCCCCTGTACCCATAGGAATCACCTGCCTTGCTCTTTCTCCCCCTGTACCCATAGGAATCACCTGCCTTGCTCTTTCTCCCCTGTACCCATAGGAATCACCTGCCTTGCTCTTTCTCCCCCTGTACCCATAGGAATCACCTGCCTTGCTCTTTCTCCCCTGTACCCATAGGAATCACCTGCCTTGCTCTTTCTCCCCCTGTACCCATAGGAATCACCTGCCTTGCTCTTTCTCCCCTGTACCCATAGGAATCACCTGCCTTGCTCTTTCTCCCCCTGTACCATAGGAATCACCTGCCTTGCTCTTTCTCCCCTGTACCCATATGAATCACCTGCCTTGCTCTTTCTCCCCTGTACCCATATGAATCACCTGCCTTGCTCTTTCTCCCCCTGTACCCATAGGAATCACCTGCCTTGCTCTTTCTCCCCTGTACCCATAGGAATCACCTGCCTTGCTCTTTCTCCCCTGTACCCATAGGAATCACCTGCCTTGCTCTTTCTCCCCTGTACCCATATGAATCACCTGCCTTGCTCTTTCCCCCATGTACCCATATGAATCACCTACCTTGCTCTTTCTCCCCTGTACCCATAGGAATCACCTGCCTTGCTCTTTCTCCCCTGTACCCATAGGAATCACCTGCCTTGCTCTTTCTCCCCTGTACCCATATGAATCACCTGCCTTGCTCTTTCTCCCCTGTACCCATAGAAATCACCTGCCTTGCTCTTCCTCCCCTGTACCCATAGGAATCACCTGCCTTGCTCTTCCTCCCCTGTACCCATAGGAATCACCTGCCTTGCTCTTTCTCCCCTGTACCCATATGAATCACCTGCCTTGCTCTTTCTCCCCCTTGTACCCATAGGAATCACCTGCCTTGCTCTTTCTCTCCCTGTACCCATATAAATCACCTGCCTTGCTCTTCCTCCCCTGTACCCATAGGAATCACCTGCCTTGCTCTTCCTCCCCCTGTACCCATAGGAATCACCTGCCTTGCTCTTTCTCCCCCTGTACCCATAGGAATCACCTGCCTTGCTCTTTCTCCCCTGTACCCATAGGAATCACCTGCCTTGCTCTTTCTCCCCCTGTACCCATATGAATCACCTGCCTTGCTCTTTCTCCCCTGTACCCATATGAATCACCTGCCTTGCTCTTTCTCCCCTGTACCCATATGAATCACCTGCCTTGCTCTTTCTCCCCTGTACCCATAGGAATCACCTGCCTTGCTCTTTCTCCCCTGTACCCATATGAATCACCTGCCTTGCTCTTTCTCCCCCTGTACCCATAGAAATCACCTGCCTTGCTCTTCCTCCCCCTGTACCCATAGGAATCACCTGCCTTGCTCTTCTCCCCTGTACCCATAGGAATCACCTGCCTTGCTCTTTCTCCCCTGTACCCATATGAATCACCTGCCTTGCTCTTTCTCCCCTGTACCATATGAATCACCTGCCTTGCTCTTTCTCCCCTTGTACCCATAGGAATCACCTGCCTTGCTCTTTCTCTCCCTGTACCCATATAAATCACCTGCCTTGCTCTTCCTCCCCTGTACCCATAGAAATCACCTGCCTTGCTCTTCCTCCCCTGTACCCATAGGAATCACCTGCCTTGCTCTTTCTCCCCTGTACCCATAGGAATCACCTGCCTTGCTCTTTCTCCCCCTGTACCCATAGGAATCACCTGCCTTGCTCTTTCTCCCCCTGTACCCATAGGAATCACCTGCCTTGCTCTTTCTCCCCCTGTACCCATAGGAATCACCTGCCTTGCTCTTTCTCCCCTGTACCCATAGGAATCACCTGCCTTGCTCTTTCTCCCCTGTACCCATAGGAATCACCTGCCTTGCTCTTTCTCCCCTGTACCCATAGGAATCACCTGCCTTGCTCTTTCTCCCCCTGTACCCATAGGAATCACCTGCCTTGCTCTTTCTCCCCTGTACCCATAGGAATCACCTGCCTTGCTCTTTCTCCCCCTGTACCCATATGAATCACCTGCCTTGCTCTTTCTCCCCTGTACCCATATGAATCACCTGCCTTGCTCTTTCTCCCCCTGTACCCATAGGAATCACCTGCCTTGCTCTTTCTCCCCTGTACCCATAGGAATCACCTGCCTTGCTCTTTCTCCCCCTGTACCCATAGGAATCACCTGCCTTGCTCTTTCTCCCCCTGTACCCATATGAATCACCTGCCTTGCTCTTTCTCCCCCTGTACCCATATGAATCACCTGCCTTGCTCTTTTTCTCCCCTGTACCCATATGAATCACCTGCCTTGCTCTTTTCTCCCCTGTACCCATAGGAATCACCTGCCTTGCTCTTTCTCCCCTGTACCCATATGCATCACCTGCCTTGCTCTTTCTCCCCTGTACTCATATGAATCACCTGCCTTGCTCTTTCTCCCCCTTGTACCCATAGGAATCACCTGCCTTGCTCTTTCTCTCCCTGTACCCATATAAATCACCTGCCTTGCTCTTTCTCCCCCTGTACCCATAGGAATCACCTGCCTTGCTCTTCCTCCCCTGTACCCATAGGAATCACCTGCCTTGCTCTTTTTCTCCCCTGTACCCATAGGAATCACCTGCCTTGCTCTTTCTCCCCCTGTACCCATAGGAATCACCTGCCTTGCTCTTTCTCCCCCTGTACCCATATGAATCACCTGCCTTGCTCTTTCTCCCCATGTACCCATATGAATCACCTACCTTGCTCTTTCTCCCCCTGTACCCATATGAATCACCTGCCTTGCTCTTTCTCCCCCTGTACCCATAGGAATCACCTGCCTTGCTCTTTCTCCCCCTGTACCCATATGAATCACCTGCCTTGCTCTTTCTCCCCCTGTACCCATAGAAATCACCTGCCTTGCTCTTCCTCCCCTGTACCCATCGGAATCACCTGCCTTGCTCTTCCTCCCCTGTACCCATAGGAATCACCTGCCTTGCTCTTTCTCCCCCTGTACCATATGAATCACCTGCCTTGCTCTTTCTCCCCCTGTACCCATATGAATCACCTGCCTTGCTCTTTCTCCCCTGTACCCATAGGAATCACCTGCCTTGCTCTTTCTCTCCCTGTACCCATATAAATCACCTGCCTTGCTCTTCCTCCCCTGTACCCATAGAAATCACCTGCCTTGCTCTTCCTCCCCTGTACCCATAGGAATCACCTGCCTTGCTCTTTCTCCCCTGTACCCATAGGAATCACCTGCCTTGCTCTTTCTCCCCTGTACCCATATGAATCACCTGCCTTGCTCTTTCCCCCCTGTACCCATATGAATCACCTACCTTGCTCTTTCTCCCCTGTACCCATATGAATCACCTGCCTTGCTCTTTCTCCCCTGTACCCATAGGAATCACCTGCCTTGCTCTTTCTCCCCTGTACCCATAGGAATCACCTGCCTTGCTCTTTCTCCCCTGTACCCATAGAAATCACCTGCCTTGCTCTTTCTCCCCTGTACCCATAGGAATCACCTGCCTTGCTCTTCCTCCCCTGTACCCATAGGAATCACCTGCCTTGCTCTTTCTCCCCTGTACTCATATGAATCACCTGCCTTGCTCTTTCTCCCCTTGTACCCATAGGAATCACCTGCCTTGCTCTTTCTCCCCTGTACCCATATAAATCACCTGCCTTGCTCTTCCTCCCCCTGTACCCATAGGAATCACCTGCCTTGCTCTTCCTCCCCCTGTACCCATAGGAATCACCTGCCTTGCTCTTTCTCCCCCTGTACCCATAGGAATCACCTGCCTTGCTCTTTCTCCCCTGTACCCATAGGAATCACCTGCCTTGCTCTTTCTCCCCTGTACCCATATGAATCACCTGCCTTGCTCTTTCTCCCCTGTACCCATATGAATCACCTACCTTGCTCTTTCTCCCCTGTACCCATATGAATCACCTGCCTTGCTCTTTCTCCCCTGTACCCATAGAAATCACCTGCCTTGCTCTTCCTCCCCTGTACCCATAGGAATCACCTGCCTTGCTCTTCCTCCCCTGTACCCATAGGAATCACCTGCCTTGCTCTTTCTCCCCTGTACCCATATGAATCACCTGCCTTGCTCTTTTCTCCCCTGTACTCATATGAATCACCTGCCTTGCTCTTTCTCCCCTGTACCCATAGGAATCACCTGCCTTGCTCTTTCTCTCCCTGTACCCATATAAATCACCTGCCTTGCTCTTTCTCCCCCTGTACCCATAGGAATCACCTGCCTTGCTCTTCTCCCCTGTACCCATAGGAATCACCTGCCTTGCTCTTTCTCCCCCTGTACCCATAGGAATCACCTGCCTTGCTCTTTCTCCCCATGTACCCATAGGAATCACCTGCCTTGCTCTTTCTCCCCTGTACCCATATGAATCACCTGCCTTGCTCTTTCTCCCCCTGTACCCATAGGAATCACCTGCCTTGCTCTTTCTCCCCCTGTACCCATAGGAATCACCTGCCTTGCTCTTTCTCCCCTGTACCCATATGCATCACCTGCCTTGCTCTTTCTCCCCCTGTACCCATAGGAATCACCTGCCTTGCTCTTTCTCCCCCTGTACCCATATGAATCACCT
The DNA here is from genome assembly GCF_034236695.1 of Oncorhynchus nerka. NCBI lineage: Eukaryota > Metazoa > Chordata > Actinopteri > Salmoniformes > Salmonidae > Oncorhynchus > Oncorhynchus nerka. The sequence goes on from NC_088411.1 coordinate 741,372, forward strand.
GCCTTGCTCTTTCTCCCCTGTACCCATAGGAATCACCTGCCTTGCTCTTTCTCCCCCTGTACCCATATGAATCACCTGCCTTGCTCTTTCTCCCCCTGTACTCATATGAATCACCTGCCTTGCTCTTTCTCCCCTGTACCCATAGGAATCACCTGCCTTGCTCTTTCTCCCCCTGTACCCATATGAATCACCTGCCTTGCTCTTCCCCCCCTGTACCCATAGGAATCACCTGCCTTGCTCTTCCTCCCCCTGTACCCATAGGAATCACCTGCCTTGCTCTTTCTCCCCCTGTACCCATAGGAATCACCTGCCTTGCTCTTTCTCCCCCTGTACCCATAGGAATCACCTGCCTTGCTCTTTCTCCCCCTGTACCCATATGAATCACCTGCCTTGCTCTTTCTCCCCATGTACCCATATGAATCACCTACCTTGCTCTTTCTCCCCTGTACCCATATGAATCACCTGCCTTGCTCTTTCTCCCCCTGTACCCATAGGAATCACCTGCCTTGCTCTTTCTCCCCTGTACCCATATGAATCACCTGCCTTGCTCTTTCTCCCCTACCCATAGAAATCACCTGCCTTGCTCTTCCTCCCCCTGTACCCATAGGAATCACCTGCCTTGCTCTTCCTCCCCTGTACCCATAGGAATCACCTGCCTTGCTCTTTTTCCCCCTGTACTCATATGAATCACCTGCCTTGCTCTTTCTCCCCCTGTACTCATATGAATCACCTGCCTTGCTCTTTCTCCCCCTTGTACCCATAGGAATCACCTGCCTTGCTCTTTCTCTCCCTGTACCCATATAAATCACCTGCCTTGCTCTTCCTCCCCCTGTACCCATAGGAATCACCTGCCTTGCTCTTTCTCCCCTGTACCCATAGGAATCACCTGCCTTGCTCTTTCTCCCCCTGTACCCATAGGAATCACCTGCCTTGCTCTTTCTCCCCCTGTACCCATAGGAATCACCTGCCTTGCTCTTTCTCCCCCTGTACCCATAGGAATCACCTGCCTTGCTCTTTCTCCCCATGTACCCATATGAATCACCTGCCTTGCTCTTTCTCCCCCTGTACCCATATGAATCACCTGCCTTGCTCTTTCTCCCCTGTACCCATAGGAATCACCTGCCTTGCTCTTTCTCCCCCTGTACCCATATGAATCACCTGCCTTGCTCTTTCTCCCCCTGTACCCATAGGAATCACCTGCCTTGCTCTTTCTCCCCCTGTACCCATAGGAATCACCTGCCTTGCTCTTTCTCCCCCTGTACCCATATGCATCACCTGCCTTGCTCTTTCTCCCCCTGTACCCATAGGAATCACCTGCCTTGCTCTTTCTCCCCTGTACCCATATGAATCACCTGCCTTGCTCTTTCTCCCCCTGTACCCATAGGAATCACCTGCCTTGCTCTTTCTCCCCCTGTACCCATATGAATCACCTGCCTTGCTCTTTCTCCCCCTGTACCCATAGGAATCACCTGCCTTGCTCTTTCTCCCCCTTGTACCCATAGGAATCACCTGCCTTGCTCTTTCTCTCCCTGTACCCATAGGAATCACCTGCCTTGCTCTTTCTCCCCATGTAACCATAGGAATCACCTGCCTTGCTCTTTCTCCCCTGTACCCATATAAATCACCTGCCTTGCTCTTCCTCCCCTGTACCCATAGGAATCACCTGCCTTGCTCTTCCTCCCCTGTACCCATAGGAATCACCTGCCTTGCTCTTTCTCCCCTGTACCCATAGGAATCACCTGCCTTGCTCTTTCTCCCCTGTACCCATAGGAATCACCTGCCTTGCTCTTTCTCTCCCTGTACCCATAGGAATCACCTGCCTTGCTCTTTCTCCCCATGTAACCATAGGAATCACCTGCCTTGCTCTTTCTCTCCCTGTACCCATATAAATCACCTGCCTTGCTCTTTCTCCCCTGTACCCATATGAATCACCTGCCTTGCTCTTTCTCCCCCTGTACCCATAGGAATCACCTGCCTTGCTCTTTCTCCCCCTGTACCCATATGAATCACCTGCCTTGCTCTTTCTCCCCTGTACCCATAGGAATCACCTGCCTTGCTCTTTCTCCCCCTGTACCCATAGGAATCACCTGCCTTGCTCTTTCTCCCCCTGTACCCATATGAATCACCTGCCTTGCTCTTTCTCCCCCTGTACCCATAGGAATCACCTGCCTTGCTCTTTCTCCCCTTGCCCATATGAATCACCTGCCTTGCTCTTTCTCCCCCTGTACCCATAGGAATCACCTGCCTTGCTCTTTCTCCCCTTGTACCCATAGGAATCACCTGCCTTGCTCTTTCTCTCCCTGTACCCATAGGAATCACCTGCCTTGCTCTTTCTCCCCATGTAACCATAGGAATCACCTGCCTTGCTCTTTCTCTCCCTGTACCCATATAAATCACCTGCCTTGCTCTTCCTCCCCCTGTACCCATAGGAATCACCTGCCTTGCTCTTCCTCCCCTGTACCCATAGGAATCACCTGCCTTGCTCTTTCTCCCCTGTACCCATAGGAATCACCTGCCTTGCTCTTTCTCCCCTTGTACCCATAGGAATCACCTGCCTTGCTCTTTCTCTCCCTGTACCCATAGGAATCACCTGCCTTGCTCTTTCTCCCCATGTAACCATAGGAATCACCTGCCTTGCTCTTTCTCTCCCTTACCCATATAAATCACCTGCCTTGCTCTTCCTCCCCCTGTACCCATAGGAATCACCTGCCTTGCTCTTCCTCCCCCTGTACCCATAGGAATCACCTGCCTTGCTCTTTCTCCCCTGTACCCATAGGAATCACCTGCCTTGCTCTTTCTCCCCCTGTTAGGAATCACCTGCCTTGCTCTTTCTCCCCCTGTACCCATAGGAATCACCTGCCTTGCTCTTTCTCCCCCTGTACCCATATGAATCACCTGCCTTGCTCTTTCTCCCCTGTACCCATATGAATCACCTGCCTTGCTCTTTCTCCCCTGTACCCATATAAATCACCTGCCTTGCTCTTTCTCCCCCTGTACCCATATGAATCACCTGCCTTGCTCTTTCTCCCCTGTACCCATAGGAATCACCTGCCTTGCTCTTTCTCCCCTGTACCCATATGAATCACCTGCCTTGCTCTTTCTCCCCTGTACCCATAGGAATCACCTGCCTTGCTCTTTCTCCCCCTGTACCCATAGGAATCACCTGCCTTGCTCTTTCTCCCCCTGTACCCATAGGAATCACCTGCCTTGCTCTTTCTCCCCCTGTACCCATATGAATCACCTGCCTTGCTCTTTCTCCCCTGTACCCATAGGAATCACCTGCCTTGCTCTTCCTCCCCCTGTACCCATAGGAATCACCTGCCTTGCTCTTTCTCCCCCTGTACCCATAGGAATCACCTGCCTTGCTCTTTCTCCCCCTGTACCCATAGGAATCACCTGCCTTGCTCTTTCTCCCCTGTACCCATATGAATCACCTGCCTTGCTCTTTCTCCCCCTGTACCCATAGGAATCACCTGCCTTGCTCTTTCTCCCCTTGTACCCATAGGAATCACCTGCCTTGCTCTTTCTCTCCCTGTACCCATAGGAATCACCTGCCTTGCTCTTTCTCCCCATGTAACCATAGGAATCACCTGCCTTGCTCTTTCTCTCCCTGTACCCATATAAATCACCTGCCTTGCTCTTCCTCCCCTGTACCCATAGGAATCACCTGCCTTGCTCTTCCTCCCCTGTACCCATAGGAATCACCTGCCTTGCTCTTTCTCCCCTGTACCCATAGGAATCACCTGCCTTGCTCTTTCTCCCCTTGTACCCATAGGAATCACCTGCCTTGCTCTTTCTCCCCTGTACCCATAGGAATCACCTGCCTTGCTCTTTCTCCCCATGTAACCATAGGAATCACTTTACCCATATAAATCACCTGCCTTGCTCTTCCTCCCCCTGTACCCATAGGAATCAACTGCCTTGCTCTTCCTCCCCTGTACCCATAGGAATCACCTGCCTTGCTCTTTCTCCCCCTGTACCCATAGGAATCACCTGCCTTGCTCTTTCTCCCCTGTACCCATAGGAATCACCTGCCTTGCTCTTTCTCCCCCTGTACCCATAGGAATCACCTGCCTTGCTCTTTCTCCCCTGTACCCATATGAATCACCTGCCTTGCTCTTTCTCCCCCTGTACCCATATGAATCACCTGCCTTGCTCTTTCCCCCTGTACCCATAGGAATCACCTGCCTTGCTCTTTCTCCCCTGTACCCATAGGAATCACCTGCCTTGCTCTTTCTCCCCCTGTACCCATAGGAATCACCTGCCTTGCTCTTTCTCCCCTGTACCCATATGAATCACCTGCCTTGCTCTTTCTCCCCATGTACCCATATGAATCACCTACCTTGCTCTTTCTCCCCATGTACCCATATGAATCACCTGCCTTGCTCTTTCTCCCCTGTACCCATAGGAATCACCTGCCTTGCTCTTTCTCCCCTGTACCCATATGCATCACCTGCCTTGCTCTTTCTCCCCTGTACCCATAGAAATCACCCCTTGCTCTTCCTCCCCCTGTACCCATAGGAATCACCTGCCTTGCTCTTCCTCCCCTGTACCCATAGGAATCACCTGCCTTGCTCTTTCTCCCCCTGTACTCATATGAATCACCTGCCTTGCTCTTTCTCCCCCTGTACCCATAGGAATCACCTGCCTTGCTCCTACCCATAGGAATCACCTGCCTTGCTCTTTCTCCCCTGTACCCATAGGAATCACCTGCCTTGCTCTTTCTCCCCCTGTACCCATAGGAATCACCTGCCTTGCTCTTTCTCCCCTGTACCCATATGAATCACCTACCTTGCTCTTTCTCCCCTGTACCCATATGAATCACCTGCCTTGCTCTTTCTCCCCTGTACCCATAGGAATCACCTGCCTTGCTCTTTCTCCCCCTGTACCCATATGAATCACCTGCCTTGCTCTTTCTCCCCTGTACCCATAGAAATCCTGCCTTGCTCTTCCTCCCCCTGTACCCATAGGAATCACCTGCCTTGCTCTTCCTCCCCTGTACCCATAGGAATCACCTGCCTTGCTCTTTCTCCCCTGTACCCATATGAATCACCTGCCTTGCTCTTTCTCCCCTGTACTCATATGAATCACCTGCCTTGCTCTTTCTCCCCTTGTACCCATAGGAATCACCTGCCTTGCTCTTTCTCTCCCTGTACCCATATAAATCACCTGCCTTGCTCTTCCTCCCCCTGTACCCATAGGAATCACCTGCCTTGCTCTTCCTCCCCTGTACCCATAGGAATCACCTGCCTTGCTCTTTCTCCCCCTGTACCCATAGGAATCACCTGCCTTGCTCTTTCTCCCCTGTACCCATAGGAATCACCTGCCTTGCTCTTTCTCCCCTGTACCCATAGGAATCACCTGCCTTGCTCTTTCTCCCCATGTACCCATAGGAATCACCTGCCTTGCTCTTTCTCCCCTGTACCCATATGAATCACCTGCCTTGCTCTTTTCCCCCTGTACCCATAGGAATCACCTGCCTTGCTCTTTCTCCCCTGTACCCATAGGAATCACCTGCCTTGCTCTTTCTCCCCTGTACCCATATGCATCACCTGCCTTGCTCTTTCTCCCCCTGTACCCATAGGAATCACCTGCCTTGCTCTTCCTCCCCCTGTACCCATAGGAATCACCTGCCTTGCTCTTTCTCCCCCTGTACCCATAGGAATCACCTGCCTTGCTCTTTCTCCCCCTGTACCCATAGGAATCACCTGCCTTGCTCTTTCTCCCCTGTACCCATAGGAATCACCTGCCTTGCTCTTTCTCCCCCATGTACCCATAGGAATCACCTGCCTTGCTCTTTCTCCCCTGTACCCATATGAATCACCTGCCTTGCTCTTTCTCCCCCTGTACCCATAGGAATCACCTGCCTTGCTCTTTCTCCCCTGTACCCATAGGAATCACCTGCCTTGCTCTTTCTCCCCTGTACCCATATGCATCACCTGCCTTGCTCTTTCTCCCCTGTACCCATAGGAATCACCTGCCTTGCTCTTTCTCCCCTGTACCCATATGAATCACCTGCCTTGCTCTTTCTCCCCTGTACCCATAGGAATCACCTGCCTTGCTCTTTCTCCCCTGTACCCATATGAATCACCTGCCTTGCTCTTTCTCCCCTGTACCATATGAATCACCTGCCTTGCTCTTTCTCCCCTTGTACCCATATGAATCACCTGCCTTGCTCTTTCTCTCCCTGTACCCATATAAATCACCTGCCTTGCTCTTCCTCCCCCTGTACCCATAGGAATCACCTGCCTTGCTCTTCCTCCCCTGTACCCATAGGAATCACCTGCCTTGCTCTTTCTCCCCCTGTACCCATAGGAATCACCTGCCTTGCTCTTTTCCCCTGTACCCATAGGAATCACCTGCCTTGCTCTTTCTCCCCTGTACCCATATGAATCACCTGCCTTGCTCTTTCTCCCCATGTACCCATATGAATCACCTACCTTGCTCTTTCTCCCCTGTACCCATATGAATCACCTGCCTTGCTCTTTCTCCCCTGTACCCATAGGAATCACCTGCCTTGCTCTTTCTCCCCTGTACCCATATGAATCACCTGCCTTGCTCTTTCTCCCCCTGTACCCATAGAAATCACCTGCCTTGCTCTTTCTCCCCTTGTACCCATAGGAATCACCTGCCTTGCTCTTTCTCCCCTGTACCCATATAAATCACCTGCCTTGCTCTTTCCTCCCCTGTACCCATAGGAATCACCTGCCTTGCTCTTTCCCCCTGTACCCATAGGAATCACCTGCCTTGCTCTTTCTCCCCTGTACCCATAGGAATCACCTGCCTTGCTCTTTCTCCCCTGTACCCATAGGAATCACCTGCCTTGCTCTTTCTCCCCCTGTACCCATAGGAATCACCTGCCTTGCTCTTTCTCCCCATGTACCCATAGGAATCACCTGCCTTGCTCTTTCTCCCTTGTACCCATAGGAATCACCTGCCTTGCTCTTTCTCTCCCTGTACCCATATAAATCACCTGCCTTGCTCTTCCTCCCCCTGTACCCATAGGAATCACCTGCCTTGCTCTTCCTCCCCCTGTACCCATAGGAATCACCTGCCTTGCTCTTTCTCCCCTGTACCCATAGGAATCACCTGCCTTGCTCTTTCTCCCCTGTACCCATAGGAATCACCTGCCTTGCTCTTTCTCCCCTGTACCCATATGAATCACCTGCCTTGCTCTTTCTCCCCATGTACCCATATGAATCACCTACCTTGCTCTTTCTCCCCTGTACCCATATGAATCACCTGCCTTGCTCTTTCTCCCCTGTACCCATAGGAATCACCTGCCTTGCTCTTTCTCCCTGTACCCATATGAATCACCTGCCTTGCTCTTTCTCCCCTGTACCCATAGAAATCACCTGCCTTGCTCTTCCTCCCCTGTACCCATAGGAATCACCTGCCTTGCTCTTTCTCCCCTGTACCCATAGGAATCACCTGCCTTGCTCTTTCTCCCCTGTACTCATATGAATCACCTGCCTTGCTCTTTCTCCCCTGTACCCATATGAATCACCTGCCTTGCTCTTTCTCCCCTTGTACCCATAGGAATCACCTGCCTTGCTCTTTCTCTCCCCCCATATAAATCACCTGCCTTGCTCTTCCTCCCCTGTACCCATAGGAATCACCTGCCTTGCTCTTTCTCCCCTGTACCCATAGGAATCACCTGCCTTGCTCTTTCTCCCCCTGTACCCATATGAATCACCTGCCTTGCTCTTTCTCCCCATGTACCCATATGAATCACCTACCTTGCTCTTTCTCCCCTGTACCCATTGAATCACCTGCCTTGCTCTTTCTCCCCCTGTACCCATAGGAATCACCTGCCTTGCTCTTTCTCCCCTGTACCCATATGAATCACCTGCCTTGCTCTTTCTCCCCCTGTACCCATAGAAATCACCTGCCTTGCTCTTCCTCCCCCTGTACCCATAGGAATCACCTGCCTTGCTCTTCCTCCCCTGTACCCATAGGAATCACCTGCCTTGCTCTTTCTCCCCCTGTACTCATATGAATCACCTGCCTTGCTCTTTCTCCCCCTGTACTCATATGAATCACCTGCCTTGCTCTTTCTCCCCCTTGTACCCATAGGAATCACCTGCCTTGCTCTTTCTCTCCCTGTACCCATATAAATCACCTGCCTTGCTCTTCCTCCCCCTGTACCCATAGGAATCACCTGCCTTGCTCTTCCTCCCCCTGTACCCATAGGAATCACCTGCCTTGCTCTTTCTCCCCCTGTACCCATAGGAATCACCTGCCTTGCTCTTTCTCCCCTGTACCCATAGGAATCACCTGCCTTGCTCTTTCTCCCCTCCCATGAATCACCTGCCTTGCTCTTTCTCCCCATGTACCCATAGGAATCACCTGCCTTGCTCTTTCTCCCCTGTACCCATATGAATCACCTGCCTTGCTCTTTCTCCCCTGTACCCATAGGAATCACCTGCCTTGCTCTTTCTCCCCTGTACCCATAGGAATCACCTGCCTTGCTCTTTCTCCCCCTGTACCCATATGCATCCCTGCCTTGCTCTTTCTCCCCCATAGGAATCACCTGCCTTGCTCTTCCTCCCCCTGTACCCATAGGAATCACCTGCCTTGCTCTTTCTCCCCCTGTACCCATAGGAATCACCTGCCTTGCTCTTTCTCC